>NW_028152476.1:600000-907443 GCF_951799395.1 Argentina silus | reverse complement strand
AAGAGAAAGAAAAGGCTGCCGCGCCAACACTGAGGCTTCAAACTTGATGAAAACAGTGTCTCCCATATTGGAGTAGGGGCTGCTTGTGGTTATTAGGCATTTGCAAGCTCTCCGAAGTGTGTGCGCAGCAGGAGAGACAAATCCATGTTTTTATGCCTTCTTTGGCATTTTCAGGTGGAGAAAAACACAATCCCGAAAGAGAAAGAAAAGGCTGCCGCGCCAACACTGAGGCTTCAAACTTGATGAAAACAGTGTCTCCCATAGTGGAGTAGGGGCTGCTTGTGGTTATTAGGCCTTTGCAAGCTCTCCGAAGTGTCGTGCGCGGCAGGAGAGACAAATCAATGTTTTCGCGCCTTTTTTGCCATTTCCAGGTCGAAAAACACACAGGCCCCAAAAATAAAGAAATGGCTGTCCAGCCAAAACTGAGGCTTCAAACTTGATGAAAACAGTGTCTCCCATATTGGAGTAGGGGCTGCTTGTGGTTATTAGGCATTTGCAAGCTCTCCGAAGTGTGTGCGCGGCAGGAGAGACAAATCCATGTTTTCGCGCCTTTTTTGCGATTTCAAGGTCGAAAAACACATAGGCCCCAAAATGAAAGAAACGGCTGCCGCGCCAAAACTATGGCTTCAAACTTGATGAAAACAGTCTCTCCCATAATAACTCACGGGCTGCTTGTGTTTTTTAGGCCTTTGCAAGCTCTCCGAAGTGTGTGCGCGGCAGGAGAGACAAATCAATGTTTTCGCGCCTTTTTTGCCATTTCCAGGTCGAAAAACACACAGGCCCCAAAAATAAAGAAATGGCTGTCCAGCCAAAACTGAGGCTTCAAACTTGATGAAAACAGTGTCTCCCATATTGGAGTAGGGGCTGCTTGTGGTTATTAGGCATTTGCAAGCTCTCCGAAGTGTGTGCGCGGCAGGAGAGACAAATCCATGTTTTCGCGCCTTTTTTGCGATTTCAAGGTCGAAAAACACATAGGCCCCAAAATGAAAGAAACGGCTGCCGCGCCAAAACTATGGCTTCAAACTTGATGAAAACAGTCTCTCCCATAATAACTCACGGGCTGCTTGTGTTTTTTAGGCCTTTGCACGCTATCAGAAGTGTGTGCGCGGCAGGAGAGACAAATCCATGTTTTCGCGCCTTTTTTGCCATTTCCAGGTCGAAGAAAACAAAGGCCCCAAAAATAAAGAAACGGCTGTCCAGCCAAAACTGAGGCTTCAAACTTGATTAAAACAGTCTCTCAGACAATAACTCAAGGGCCGCTTGTGTTTTTTAGGCCTTCGCAAGCTATCGGAAGTGTGTGCGCGGCAGGAGAGACAAATCCATGTTTTCGCGCCTTTTTTACGATTTCAAGGTCGAAAAACACATAGGCCCCAAAATGAAAGAAACGGCTGCCGCGCCAAAACTATGGCTTCAAACTTGATGAAAACATTCTCTCCCACAATAACTCAAGGGCAGCTTGTGTTTTTTAGGCCTTCGCAAGCTATCGGAAGTGTGTGCGCGGCAGGAGAGACAAATCAATGTTTTCGCGCCTTTTTTGCCATTTCCAGGTCGAAAAACACACAGGCCCCAAAAATAAAGAAATGGCTGTCCAGCCAAAACTGAGGCTTCAAACTTGATGAAAACAGTGTCTCCTATATTGGAGTAGGGGCTGCTTGTGGTTATTAGGCATTTGCAAGCTCTCCGAAGTGTGTGCGCAGCAGGAGAGACAAATCCATGTTTTTATGCCTTCTTTGGCATTTTCAGGTGGAGAAAAACACAATCCCGAAAGAAAAAGAAAAGGCTGCCGCGCCAACACTGAGGCTTCAAACTTGATGAAAACAGTGTCTCCCATAGTGGAGTAGGGGCTGCTTGTGGTTATTAGGCCTTTGCAAGCTCTCCGAAGTGTGTGCGCGGCAGGAGAGACAAATCAATGTTTTCGCGCCTTTTTTGCCATTTCCAGGTCGAAAAACACACAGGCCCCAAAAATAAAGAAATGGCTGTCCAGCCAAAACTGAGGCTTCAAACTTGATGAAAACAGTGTCTCCCATATTGGAGTAGGGGCTGCTTGTGGTTATTAGGCATTTGCAAGCTCTCCGAAGTGTGTGCGCAGCAGGAGAGACAAATCCATGTTTTTATGCCTTCTTTGGCATTTTCAGGTGGAGAAAAACACAATCCCGAAAGAGAAAGAAAAGGCTGCCGCGCCAACACTGAGGCTTCAAACTTGATGAAAACAGTGTCTCCCATAATGGAGTAGGGGCTGCTTGTGGTTATTAGGCATTTGCAAGCTCTCCGAAGTGTGTGCGCAGCAGGAGAGACAAATCCATGTTTTTATGCCTTCTTTGGCATTTTCAGGTGGAGAAAAACACAATCCCGAAAGAGAAAGAAAAGGCTGCCGCGCCAACACTGAGGCTTCAAACTTGATGAAAACAGTGTCTCCCATAGTGGAGTAGGGGCTGCTTGTGGTTATTAGGCCTTTGCAAGCTCTCCGAAGTGTGTGCGCAGCAGGAGAGACAAATCCATGTTTTTATGCCTTCTTTGGCATTTTCAGGTGGAGAAAAACACAATCCCGAAAGAGAAAGAAAAGGCTGCCGCGCCAACACTGAGGCTTCAAACTTGATGAAAACAGTGTCTCCCATATTGGAGTAGGGGCTGCTTGTGGTTATTAGGCATTTGCAAGCTCTCCGAAGTGTGTGCGCAGCAGGAGAGACAAATCCATGTTTTTATGCCTTCTTTGGCATTTTCAGGTGGAGAAAAACACAATCCCGAAAGAGAAAGAAAAGGCTGCCGCGCCAACACTGAGGCTTCAAACTTGATGAAAACAGTGTCTCCCATAGTGGAGTAGGGGCTGCTTGTGGTTATTAGGCCTTTGCAAGCTCTCCGAAGTGTGTGCGCAGCAGGAGAGACAAATCCATGTTTTTATGCCTTCTTTGGCATTTTCAGGTGGAGAAAAACACAATCCCGAAAGAGAAAGAAAAGGCTGCCGCGCCAACACTGAGGCTTCAAACTTGATGAAAACAGTGTCTCCCATATTGGAGTAGGGGCTGCTTGTGGTTATTAGGCATTTGCAAGCTCTCCGAAGTGTGTGCGCAGCAGGAGAGACAAATCCATGTTTTTATGCCTTCTTTGGCATTTTCAGGTGGAGAAAAACACAATCCCGAAAGAGAAAGAAAAGGCTGCCGCGCCAACACTGAGGCTTCAAACTTGATGAAAACAGTGTCTCCCATAGTGGAGTAGGGGCTGCTTGTGGTTATTAGGCCTTTGCAAGCTCTCCGAAGTGTGTGCGCAGCAGGAGAGACAAATCCATGTTTTTATGCCTTCTTTGGCATTTTCAGGTGGAGAAAAACACAATCCCGAAAGAGAAAGAAAAGGCTGCCGCGCCAACACTGAGGCTTCAAACTTGATGAAAACAGTGTCTCCCATAGTGGAGTAGGGGCTGCTTGTGGTTATTAGGCCTTTGCAAGCTCTCCGAAGTGTGTGCGCGGCAGGAGAGACAAATCAATGTTTTCGCGCCTTTTTTGCCATTTCCAGGTCGAAAAACACACAGGCCCCAAAAATAAAGAAATGGCTGTCCAGCCAAAACTGAGGCTTCAAACTTGATGAAAACAGTGTCTCCCATATTGGAGTAGGGGCTGCTTGTGGTTATTAGGCATTTGCAAGCTCTCCGAAGTGTGTGCGCGGCAGGAGAGACAAATCCATGTTTTCGCGCCTTTTTTGCGATTTCAAGGTCGAAAAACACATAGGCCCCAAAATGAAAGAAACGGCTGCCGCGCCAAAACTATGGCTTCAAACTTGATGAAAACAGTCTCTCCCATAATAACTCACGGGCTGCTTGTGTTTTTTAGGCCTTTGCAAGCTCTCCGAAGTGTGTGCGCGGCAGGAGAGACAAATCAATGTTTTCGCGCCTTTTTTGCCATTTCCAGGTCGAAAAACACACAGGCCCCAAAAATAAAGAAATGGCTGTCCAGCCAAAACTGAGGCTTCAAACTTGATGAAAACAGTGTCTCCCATATTGGAGTAGGGGCTGCTTGTGGTTATTAGGCATTTGCAAGCTCTCCGAAGTGTGTGCGCGGCAGGAGAGACAAATCCATGTTTTCGCGCCTTTTTTGCGATTTCAAGGTCGAAAAACACATAGGCCCCAAAATGAAAGAAACGGCTGCCGCGCCAAAACTATGGCTTCAAACTTGATGAAAACAGTCTCTCCCATAATAACTCACGGGCTGCTTGTGTTTTTTAGGCCTTTGCACGCTATCAGAAGTGTGTGCGCGGCAGGAGAGACAAATCCATGTTTTCGCGCCTTTTTTGCCATTTCCAGGTCGAAGAAAACAAAGGCCCCAAAAATAAAGAAACGGCTGTCCAGCCAAAACTGAGGCTTCAAACTTGATTAAAACAGTCTCTCAGACAATAACTCAAGGGCCGCTTGTGTTTTTTAGGCCTTCGCAAGCTATCGGAAGTGTGTGCGCGGCAGGAGAGACAAATCCATGTTTTCGCGCCTTTTTTACGATTTCAAGGTCGAAAAACACATAGGCCCCAAAATGAAAGAAACGGCTGCCGCGCCAAAACTATGGCTTCAAACTTGATGAAAACATTCTCTCCCACAATAACTCAAGGGCAGCTTGTGTTTTTTAGGCCTTCGCAAGCTATCGGAAGTGTGTGCGCGGCAGGAGAGACAAATCAATGTTTTCGCGCCTTTTTTGCCATTTCCAGGTCGAAAAACACACAGGCCCCAAAAATAAAGAAATGGCTGTCCAGCCAAAACTGAGGCTTCAAACTTGATGAAAACAGTGTCTCCTATATTGGAGTAGGGGCTGCTTGTGGTTATTAGGCATTTGCAAGCTCTCCGAAGTGTGTGCGCAGCAGGAGAGACAAATCCATGTTTTTATGCCTTCTTTGGCATTTTCAGGTGGAGAAAAACACAATCCCGAAAGAAAAAGAAAAGGCTGCCGCGCCAACACTGAGACTTCAAACTTGATGAAAACAGTGTCTCCCATAGTGGAGTAGGGGCTGCTTGTGGTTATTAGGCCTTTGCAAGCTCTCCGAAGTGTGTGCGCGGCAGGAGAGACAAATCAATGTTTTCGCGCCTTTTTTGCCATTTCCAGGTCGAAAAACACACAGGCCCCAAAAATAAAGAAATGGCTGTCCAGCCAAAACTGAGGCTTCAAACTTGATGAAAACAGTGTCTCCCATATTGGAGTAGGGGCTGCTTGTGGTTATTAGGCATTTGCAAGCTCTCCGAAGTGTGTGCGCAGCAGGAGAGACAAATCCATGTTTTTATGCCTTCTTTGGCATTTTCAGGTGGAGAAAAACACAATCCCGAAAGAGAAAGAAAAGGCTGCCGCGCCAACACTGAGGCTTCAAACTTGATGAAAACAGTGTCTCCCATATTGGAGTAGGGGCTGCTTGTGGTTATTAGGCATTTGCAAGCTCTCCGAAGTGTGTGCGCAGCAGGAGAGACAAATCCATGTTTTTATGCCTTCTTTGGCATTTTCAGGTGGAGAAAAACACAATCCCGAAAGAAAAAGAAAAGGCTGCCGCGCCAACACTGAGACTTCAAACTTGATGAAAACAGTGTCTCCCATAGTGGAGTAGGGGCTGCTTGTGGTTATTAGGCCTTTGCAAGCTCTCCGAAGTGTGTGCGCGGCAGGAGAGACAAATCAATGTTTTCGCGCCTTTTTTGCCATTTCCAGGTCGAAAAACACACAGGCCCCAAAAATAAAGAAATGGCTGTCCAGCCAAAACTGAGGCTTCAAACTTGATGAAAACAGTGTCTCCCATATTGGAGTAGGGGCTGCTTGTGGTTATTAGGCATTTGCAAGCTCTCCGAAGTGTGTGCGCGGCAGGAGAGACAAATCCATGTTTTCGCGCCTTTTTTGCGATTTCAAGGTCGAAAAACACATAGGCCCCAAAATGAAAGAAACGGCTGCCGCGCCAAAACTATGGCTTCAAACTTGATGAAAACAGTCTCTCCCATAATAACTCACGGGCTGCTTGTGTTTTTTAGGCCTTTGCACGCTATCAGAAGTGTGTGCGCGGCAGGAGAGACAAATCCATGTTTTCGCGCCTTTTTTGCCATTTCCAGGTCGAAGAAAACAAAGGCCCCAAAAATAAAGAAACGGCTGTCCAGCCAAAACTGAGGCTTCAAACTTGATTAAAACAGTCTCTCAGACAATAACTCAAGGGCCGCTTGTGTTTTTTAGGCCTTCGCAAGCTATCGGAAGTGTGTGCGCGGCAGGAGAGACAAATCCATGTTTTCGCGCCTTTTTTACGATTTCAAGGTCGAAAAACACATAGGCCCCAAAATGAAAGAAACGGCTGCCGCGCCAAAACTATGGCTTCAAACTTGATGAAAACATTCTCTCCCACAATAACTCAAGGGCAGCTTGTGTTTTTTAGGCCTTCGCAAGCTATCGGAAGTGTGTGCGCGGCAGGAGAGACAAATCAATGTTTTCGCGCCTTTTTTGCCATTTCCAGGTCGAAAAACACACAGGCCCCAAAAATAAAGAAATGGCTGTCCAGCCAAAACTGAGGCTTCAAACTTGATGAAAACAGTGTCTCCTATATTGGAGTAGGGGCTGCTTGTGGTTATTAGGCATTTGCAAGCTCTCCGAAGTGTGTGCGCAGCAGGAGAGACAAATCCATGTTTTTATGCCTTCTTTGGCATTTTCAGGTGGAGAAAAACACAATCCCGAAAGAAAAAGAAAAGGCTGCCGCGCCAACACTGAGACTTCAAACTTGATGAAAACAGTGTCTCCCATAGTGGAGTAGGGGCTGCTTGTGGTTATTAGGCCTTTGCAAGCTCTCCGAAGTGTGTGCGCGGCAGGAGAGACAAATCAATGTTTTCGCGCCTTTTTTGCCATTTCCAGGTCGAAAAACACACAGGCCCCAAAAATAAAGAAATGGCTGTCCAGCCAAAACTGAGGCTTCAAACTTGATGAAAACAGTGTCTCCCATATTGGAGTAGGGGCTGCTTGTGGTTATTAGGCATTTGCAAGCTCTCCGAAGTGTGTGCGCAGCAGGAGAGACAAATCCATGTTTTTATGCCTTCTTTGGCATTTTCAGGTGGAGAAAAACACAATCCCGAAAGAGAAAGAAAAGGCTGCCGCGCCAACACTGAGGCTTCAAACTTGATGAAAACAGTGTCTCCCATATTGGAGTAGGGGCTGCTTGTGGTTATTAGGCATTTGCAAGCTCTCCGAAGTGTGTGCGCAGCAGGAGAGACAAATCCATGTTTTTATGCCTTCTTTGGCATTTTCAGGTGGAGAAAAACACAATCCCGAAAGAAAAAGAAAAGGCTGCCGCGCCAACACTGAGACTTCAAACTTGATGAAAACAGTGTCTCCCATAGTGGAGTAGGGGCTGCTTGTGGTTATTAGGCCTTTGCAAGCTCTCCGAAGTGTGTGCGCGGCAGGAGAGACAAATCAATGTTTTCGCGCCTTTTTTGCCATTTCCAGGTCGAAAAACACACAGGCCCCAAAAATAAAGAAATGGCTGTCCAGCCAAAACTGAGGCTTCAAACTTGATGAAAACAGTGTCTCCCATATTGGAGTAGGGGCTGCTTGTGGTTATTAGGCATTTGCAAGCTCTCCGAAGTGTGTGCGCAGCAGGAGAGACAAATCCATGTTTTTATGCCTTCTTTGGCATTTTCAGGTGGAGAAAAACACAATCCCGAAAGAGAAAGAAAAGGCTGCCGCGCCAACACTGAGGCTTCAAACTTGATGAAAACAGTGTCTCCCATATTGGAGTAGGGGCTGCTTGTGGTTATTAGGCATTTGCAAGCTCTCCGAAGTGTGTGCGCAGCAGGAGAGACAAATCCATGTTTTTATGCCTTCTTTGGCATTTTCAGGTGGAGAAAAACACAATCCCGAAAGAGAAAGAAAAGGCTGCCGCGCCAACACTGAGGCTTCAAACTTGATGAAAACAGTGTCTCCCATAGTGGAGTAGGGGCTGCTTGTGGTTATTAGGCCTTTGCAAGCTCTCCGAAGTGTGTGCGCAGCAGGAGAGACAAATCCATGTTTTTATGCCTTCTTTGGCATTTTCAGGTGGAGAAAAACACAATCCCGAAAGAGAAAGAAAAGGCTGCCGCGCCAACACTGAGGCTTCAAACTTGATGAAAACAGTGTCTCCCATATTGGAGTAGGGGCTGCTTGTGGTTATTAGGCATTTGCAAGCTCTCCGAAGTGTGTGCGCAGCAGGAGAGACAAATCCATGTTTTTATGCCTTCTTTGGCATTTTCAGGTGGAGAAAAACACAATCCCGAAAGAGAAAGAAAAGGCTGCCGCGCCAACACTGAGGCTTCAAACTTGATGAAAACAGTGTCTCCCATAGTGGAGTAGGGGCTGCTTGTGGTTATTAGGCCTTTGCAAGCTCTCCGAAGTGTGTGCGCGGCAGGAGAGACAAATCAATGTTTTCGCGCCTTTTTTGCCATTTCCAGGTCGAAAAACACACAGGCCCCAAAAATAAAGAAATGGCTGTCCAGCCAAAACTGAGGCTTCAAACTTGATGAAAACAGTGTCTCCCATATTGGAGTAGGGGCTGCTTGTGGTTATTAGGCATTTGCAAGCTCTCCGAAGTGTGTGCGCGGCAGGAGAGACAAATCCATGTTTTCGCGCCTTTTTTGCGATTTCAAGGTCGAAAAACACATAGGCCCCAAAATGAAAGAAACGGCTGCCGCGCCAAAACTATGGCTTCAAACTTGATGAAAACAGTCTCTCCCATAATAACTCACGGGCTGCTTGTGTTTTTTAGGCCTTTGCAAGCTCTCCGAAGTGTGTGCGCGGCAGGAGAGACAAATCAATGTTTTCGCGCCTTTTTTGACATTTCCAGGTCGAAAAACACACAGGCCCCAAAAATAAAGAAATGGCTGTCCAGCCAAAACTGAGGCTTCAAACTTGATGAAAACAGTGTCTCCCATATTGGAGTAGGGGCTGCTTGTGGTTATTAGGCATTTGCAAGCTCTCCGAAGTGTGTGCGCGGCAGGAGAGACAAATCCATGTTTTCGCGCCTTTTTTGCGATTTCAAGGTCGAAAAACACATAGGCCCCAAAATGAAAGAAACGGCTGCCGCGCCAAAACTATGGCTTCAAACTTGATGAAAACAGTCTCTCCCATAATAACTCACGGGCTGCTTGTGTTTTTTAGGCCTTTGCACGCTATCAGAAGTGTGTGCGCGGCAGGAGAGACAAATCCATGTTTTCGCGCCTTTTTTGCCATTTCCAGGTCGAAGAAAACAAAGGCCCCAAAAATAAAGAAACGGCTGTCCAGCGAAAACTGAGGCTTCAAACTTGATTAAAACAGTCTCTCAGACAATAACTCAAGGGCCGCTTGTGTTTTTTAGGCCTTCGCAAGCTATCGGAAGTGTGTGCGCGGCAGGAGAGACAAATCCATGTTTTCGCGCCTTTTTTACGATTTCAAGGTCGAAAAACACATAGGCCCCAAAATGAAAGAAACGGCTGCCGCGCCAAAACTATGGCTTCAAACTTGATGAAAACATTCTCTCCCACAATAACTCAAGGGCAGCTTGTGTTTTTTAGGCCTTCGCAAGCTATCGGAAGTGTGTGCGCGGCAGGAGAGACAAATCAATGTTTTCGCGCCTTTTTTGCCATTTCCAGGTCGAAAAACACACAGGCCCCAAAAATAAAGAAATGGCTGTCCAGCCAAAACTGAGGCTTCAAACTTGATGAAAACAGTGTCTCCTATATTGGAGTAGGGGCTGCTTGTGGTTATTAGGCATTTGCAAGCTCTCCGAAGTGTGTGCGCAGCAGGAGAGACAAATCCATGTTTTTATGCCTTCTTTGGCATTTTCAGGTGGAGAAAAACACAATCCCGAAAGAAAAAGAAAAGGCTGCCGCGCCAACACTGAGGCTTCAAACTTGATGAAAACAGTGTCTCCCATAGTGGAGTAGGGGCTGCTTGTGGTTATTAGGCCTTTGCAAGCTCTCCGAAGTGTGTGCGCGGCAGGAGAGACAAATCAATGTTTTCGCGCCTTTTTTGCCATTTCCAGGTCGAAAAACACACAGGCCCCAAAAATAAAGAAATGGCTGTCCAGCCAAAACTGAGGCTTCAAACTTGATGAAAACAGTGTCTCCCATATTGGAGTAGGGGCTGCTTGTGGTTATTAGGCATTTGCAAGCTCTCCGAAGTGTGTGCGCAGCAGGAGAGACAAATCCATGTTTTTATGCCTTCTTTGGCATTTTCAGGTGGAGAAAAACACAATCCCGAAAGAAAAAGAAAAGGCTGCCGCGCCAACACTGAGGCTTCAAACTTGATGAAAACAGTGTCTCCCATAGTGGAGTAGGGGCTGCTTGTGGTTATTAGGCCTTTGCAAGCTCTCCGAAGTGTGTGCGCGGCAGGAGAGACAAATCAATGTTTTCGCGCCTTTTTTGCCATTTCCAGGTCGAAAAACACACAGGCCCCAAAAATAAAGAAATGGCTGTCCAGCCAAAACTGAGGCTTCAAACTTGATGAAAACAGTGTCTCCCATATTGGAGTAGGGGCTGCTTGTGGTTATTAGGCATTTGCAAGCTCTCCGAAGTGTGTGCGCAGCAGGAGAGACAAATCCATGTTTTTATGCCTTCTTTGGCATTTTCAGGTGGAGAAAAACACAATCCCGAAAGAGAAAGAAAAGGCTGCCGCGCCAACACTGAGGCTTCAAACTTGATGAAAACAGTGTCTCCCATAATGGAGTAGGGGCTGCTTGTGGTTATTAGGCATTTGCAAGCTCTCCGAAGTGTGTGCGCAGCAGGAGAGACAAATCCATGTTTTTATGCCTTCTTTGGCATTTTCAGGTGGAGAAAAACACAATCCCGAAAGAGAAAGAAAAGGCTGCCGCGCCAACACTGAGGCTTCAAACTTGATGAAAACAGTGTCTCCCATAGTGGAGTAGGGGCTGCTTGTGGTTATTAGGCCTTTGCAAGCTCTCCGAAGTGTGTGCGCAGCAGGAGAGACAAATCCATGTTTTTATGCCTTCTTTGGCATTTTCAGGTGGAGAAAAACACAATCCCGAAAGAGAAAGAAAAGGCTGCCGCGCCAACACTGAGGCTTCAAACTTGATGAAAACAGTGTCTCCCATATTGGAGTAGGGGCTGCTTGTGGTTATTAGGCATTTGCAAGCTCTCCGAAGTGTGTGCGCAGCAGGAGAGACAAATCCATGTTTTTATGCCTTCTTTGGCATTTTCAGGTGGAGAAAAACACAATCCCGAAAGAGAAAGAAAAGGCTGCCGCGCCAACACTGAGGCTTCAAACTTGATGAAAACAGTGTCTCCCATAGTGGAGTAGGGGCTGCTTGTGGTTATTAGGCCTTTGCAAGCTCTCCGAAGTGTGTGCGCAGCAGGAGAGACAAATCCATGTTTTTATGCCTTCTTTGGCATTTTCAGGTGGAGAAAAACACAATCCCGAAAGAGAAAGAAAAGGCTGCCGCGCCAACACTGAGGCTTCAAACTTGATGAAAACAGTGTCTCCCATATTGGAGTAGGGGCTGCTTGTGGTTATTAGGCATTTGCAAGATCTCCGAAGTGTGTGCGCAGCAGGAGAGACAAATCCATGTTTTTATGCCTTCTTTGGCATTTTCAGGTGGAGAAAAACACAATCCCGAAAGAGAAAGAAAAGGCTGCCGCGCCAACACTGAGGCTTCAAACTTGATGAAAACAGTGTCTCCCATAGTGGAGTAGGGGCTGCTTGTGGTTATTAGGCCTTTGCAAGCTCTCCGAAGTGTGTGCGCGGCAGGAGAGACAAATCAATGTTTTCGCGCCTTTTTTGCCATTTCCAGGTCGAAAAACACACAGGCCCCAAAAATAAAGAAATGGCTGTCCAGCCAAAACTGAGGCTTCAAACTTGATGAAAACAGTGTCTCCCATATTGGAGTAGGGGCTGCTTGTGGTTATTAGGCATTTGCAAGCTCTCCGAAGTGTGTGCGCGGCAGGAGAGACAAATCCATGTTTTCGCGCCTTTTTTGCGATTTCAAGGTCGAAAAACACATAGGCCCCAAAATGAAAGAAACGGCTGCCGCGCCAAAACTATGGCTTCAAACTTGATGAAAACAGTCTCTCCCATAATAACTCACGGGCTGCTTGTGTTTTTTAGGCCTTTGCAAGCTCTCCGAAGTGTGTGCGCGGCAGGAGAGACAAATCAATGTTTTCGCGCCTTTTTTGCCATTTCCAGGTCGAAAAACACACAGGCCCCAAAAATAAAGAAATGGCTGTCCAGCCAAAACTGAGGCTTCAAACTTGATGAAAACAGTGTCTCCCATATTGGAGTAGGGGCTGCTTGTGGTTATTAGGCATTTGCAAGCTCTCCGAAGTGTGTGCGCGGCAGGAGAGACAAATCCATGTTTTCGCGCCTTTTTTGCGATTTCAAGGTCGAAAAACACATAGGCCCCAAAATGAAAGAAACGGCTGCCGCGCCAAAACTATGGCTTCAAACTTGATGAAAACAGTCTCTCCCATAATAACTCACGGGCTGCTTGTGTTTTTTAGGCCTTTGCACGCTATCAGAAGTGTGTGCGCGGCAGGAGAGACAAATCCATGTTTTCGCGCCTTTTTTGCCATTTCCAGGTCGAAGAAAACAAAGGCCCCAAAAATAAAGAAACGGCTGTCCAGCCAAAACTGAGGCTTCAAACTTGATTAAAACAGTCTCTCAGACAATAACTCAAGGGCCGCTTGTGTTTTTTAGGCCTTCGCAAGCTATCGGAAGTGTGTGCGCGGCAGGAGAGACAAATCCATGTTTTCGCGCCTTTTTTACGATTTCAAGGTCGAAAAACACATAGGCCCCAAAATGAAAGAAACGGCTGCCGCGCCAAAACTATGGCTTCAAACTTGATGAAAACATTCTCTCCCACAATAACTCAAGGGCAGCTTGTGTTTTTTAGGCCTTCGCAAGCTATCGGAAGTGTGTGCGCGGCAGGAGAGACAAATCAATGTTTTCGCGCCTTTTTTGCCATTTCCAGGTCGAAAAACACACAGGCCCCAAAAATAAAGAAATGGCTGTCCAGCCAAAACTGAGGCTTCAAACTTGATGAAAACAGTGTCTCCTATATTGGAGTAGGGGCTGCTTGTGGTTATTAGGCATTTGCAAGCTCTCCGAAGTGTGTGCGCAGCAGGAGAGACAAATCCATGTTTTTATGCCTTCTTTGGCATTTTCAGGTGGAGAAAAACACAATCCCGAAAGAAAAAGAAAAGGCTGCCGCGCCAACACTGAGGCTTCAAACTTGATGAAAACAGTGTCTCCCATAGTGGAGTAGGGGCTGCTTGTGGTTATTAGGCCTTTGCAAGCTCTCCGAAGTGTGTGCGCGGCAGGAGAGACAAATCAATGTTTTCGCGCCTTTTTTGCCATTTCCAGGTCGAAAAACACACAGGCCCCAAAAATAAAGAAATGGCTGTCCAGCCAAAACTGAGGCTTCAAACTTGATGAAAACAGTGTCTCCCATATTGGAGTAGGGGCTGCTTGTGGTTATTAGGCATTTGCAAGCTCTCCGAAGTGTGTGCGCAGCAGGAGAGACAAATCCATGTTTTTATGCCTTCTTTGGCATTTTCAGGTGGAGAAAAACACAATCCCGAAAGAGAAAGAAAAGGCTGCCGCGCCAACACTGAGGCTTCAAACTTGATGAAAACAGTGTCTCCCATAGTGGAGTAGGGGCTGCTTGTGGTTATTAGACTTTGCAAGCTCTCCGAAGTGTGTGCGCAGCAGGAGAGACAAATCCATGTTTTTATGCCTTCTTTGGCATTTTCAGGTGGAGAAAAACACAATCCCGAAAGAGAAAGAAAAGGCTGCCGCGCCAACACTGAGGCTTCAAACTTGATGAAAACAGTGTCTCCCATAGTGGAGTAGGGGCTGCTTGTGGTTATTAGGCCTTTGCAAGCTCTCCGAAGTGTGTGCGCAGCAGGAGAGACAAATCCATGTTTTTATGCCTTCTTTGGCATTTTCAGGTGGAGAAAAACACAATCCCGAAAGAGAAAGAAAAGGCTGCCGCGCCAACACTGAGGCTTCAAACTTGATGAAAACAGTGTCTCCCATATTGGAGTAGGGGCTGCTTGTGGTTATTAGGCATTTGCAAGCTCTCCGAAGTGTGTGCGCAGCAGGAGAGACAAATCCATGTTTTTATGCCTTCTTTGGCATTTTCAGGTGGAGAAAAACACAATCCCGAAAGAGAAAGAAAAGGCTGCCGCGCCAACACTGAGGCTTCAAACTTGATGAAAACAGTGTCTCCCATAGTGGAGTAGGGGCTGCTTGTGGTTATTAGGCCTTTGCAAGCTCTCCGAAGTGTGTGCGCGGCAGGAGAGACAAATCAATGTTTTCGCGCCTTTTTTGCCATTTCCAGGTCGAAAAACACACAGGCCCCAAAAATAAAGAAATGGCTGTCCAGCCAAAACTGAGGCTTCAAACTTGATGAAAACAGTGTCTCCCATATTGGAGTAGGGGCTGCTTGTGGTTATTAGGCATTTGCAAGCTCTCCGAAGTGTGTGCGCGGCAGGAGAGACAAATCCATGTTTTCGCGCCTTTTTTGCGATTTCAAGGTCGAAAAACACATAGGCCCCAAAATGAAAGAAACGGCTGCCGCGCCAAAACTATGGCTTCAAACTTGATGAAAACAGTCTCTCCCATAATAACTCACGGGCTGCTTGTGTTTTTTAGGCCTTTGCAAGCTCTCCGAAGTGTGTGCGCGGCAGGAGAGACAAATCAATGTTTTCGCGCCTTTTTTGCCATTTCCAGGTCGAAAAACACACAGGCCCCAAAAATAAAGAAATGGCTGTCCAGCCAAAACTGAGGCTTCAAACTTGATGAAAACAGTGTCTCCCATATTGGAGTAGGGGCTGCTTGTGGTTATTAGGCATTTGCAAGCTCTCCGAAGTGTGTGCGCGGCAGGAGAGACAAATCCATGTTTTCGCGCCTTTTTTGCGATTTCAAGGTCGAAAAACACATAGGCCCCAAAATGAAAGAAACGGCTGCCGCGCCAAAACTATGGCTTCAAACTTGATGAAAACAGTCTCTCCCATAATAACTCACGGGCTGCTTGTGTTTTTTAGGCCTTTGCACGCTATCAGAAGTGTGTGCGCGGCAGGAGAGACAAATCCATGTTTTCGCGCCTTTTTTGCCATTTCCAGGTCGAAGAAAACAAAGGCCCCAAAAATAAAGAAACGGCTGTCCAGCCAAAACTGAGGCTTCAAACTTGATTAAAACAGTCTCTCAGACAATAACTCAAGGGCCGCTTGTGTTTTTTAGGCCTTCGCAAGCTATCGGAAGTGTGTGCGCGGCAGGAGAGACAAATCCATGTTTTCGCGCCTTTTTTACGATTTCAAGGTCGAAAAACACATAGGCCCCAAAATGAAAGAAACGGCTGCCGCGCCAAAACTATGGCTTCAAACTTGATGAAAACATTCTCTCCCACAATAACTCAAGGGCAGCTTGTGTTTTTTAGGCCTTCGCAAGCTATCGGAAGTGTGTGCGCGGCAGGAGAGACAAATCAATGTTTTCGCGCCTTTTTTGCCATTTCCAGGTCGAAAAACACACAGGCCCCAAAAATAAAGAAATGGCTGTCCAGCCAAAACTGAGGCTTCAAACTTGATGAAAACAGTGTCTCCTATATTGGAGTAGGGGCTGCTTGTGGTTATTAGGCATTTGCAAGCTCTCCGAAGTGTGTGCGCAGTAGGAGAGACAAATCCATGTTTTTATGCCTTCTTTGGCATTTTCAGGTGGAGAAAAACACAATCCCGAAAGAAAAAGAAAAGGCTGCCGCGCCAACACTGAGGCTTCAAACTTGATGAAAACAGTGTCTCCCATAGTGGAGTAGGGGCTGCTTGTGGTTATTAGGCCTTTGCAAGCTCTCCGAAGTGTGTGCGCGGCAGGAGAGACAAATCAATGTTTTCGCGCCTTTTTTGCCATTTCCAGGTCGAAAAACACACAGGCCCCAAAAATAAAGAAATGGCTGTCCAGCCAAAACTGAGGCTTCAAACTTGATGAAAACAGTGTCTCCCATATTGGAGTAGGGGCTGCTTGTGGTTATTAGGCATTTGCAAGCTCTCCGAAGTGTGTGCGCAGCAGGAGAGACAAATCCATGTTTTTATGCCTTCTTTGGCATTTTCAGGTGGAGAAAAACACAATCCCGAAAGAGAAAGAAAAGGCTGCCGCGCCAACACTGAGGCTTCAAACTTGATGAAAACAGTGTCTCCCATAATGGAGTAGGGGCTGCTTGTGGTTATTAGGCATTTGCAAGCTCTCCGAAGTGTGTGCGCAGCAGGAGAGACAAATCCATGTTTTTATGCCTTCTTTGGCATTTTCAGGTGGAGAAAAACACAATCCCGAAAGAGAAAGAAAAGGCTGCCGCGCCAACACTGAGGCTTCAAACTTGATGAAAACAGTGTCTCCCATAGTGGAGTAGGGGCTGCTTGTGGTTATTAGGCCTTTGCAAGCTCTCCGAAGTGTGTGCGCAGCAGGAGAGACAAATCCATGTTTTTATGCCTTCTTTGGCATTTTCAGGTGGAGAAAAACACAATCCCGAAAGAGAAAGAAAAGGCTGCCGCGCCAACACTGAGGCTTCAAACTTGATGAAAACAGTGTCTCCCATATTGGAGTAGGGGCTGCTTGTGGTTATTAGGCATTTGCAAGCTCTCCGAAGTGTGTGCGCAGCAGGAGAGACAAATCCATGTTTTTATGCCTTCTTTGGCATTTTCAGGTGGAGAAAAACACAATCCCGAAAGAGAAAGAAAAGGCTGCCGCGCCAACACTGAGGCTTCAAACTTGATGAAAACAGTGTCTCCCATAGTGGAGTAGGGGCTGCTTGTGGTTATTAGGCCTTTGCAAGCTCTCCGAAGTGTGTGCGCAGCAGGAAAGACAAATCCATGTTTTTATGCCTTCTTTGGCATTTTCAGGTGGAGAAAAACACAATCCCGAAAGAGAAAGAAAAGGCTGCCGCGCCAACACTGAGGCTTCAAACTTGATGAAAACAGTGTCTCCCATATTGGAGTAGGGGCTGCTTGTGGTTATTAGGCATTTGCAAGCTCTCCGAAGTGTGTGCGCAGCAGGAGAGACAAATCCATGTTTTTATGCCTTCTTTGGCATTTTCAGGTGGAGAAAAACACAATCCCGAAAGAGAAAGAAAAGGCTGCCGCGCCAACACTGAGGCTTCAAACTTGATGAAAACAGTGTCTCCCATAGTGGAGTAGGGGCTGCTTGTGGTTATTAGGCCTTTGCAAGCTCTCCGAAGTGTGTGCGCAGCAGGAGAGACAAATCCATGTTTTTATGCCTTCTTTGGCATTTTCAGGTGGAGAAAAACACAATCCCGAAAGAGAAAGAAAAGGCTGCCGCGCCAACACTGAGGCTTCAAACTTGATGAAAACAGTGTCTCCCATATTGGAGTAGGGGCTGCTTGTGGTTATTAGGCATTTGCAAGCTCTCCGAAGTGTGTGCGCAGCAGGAGAGACAAATCCATGTTTTTATGCCTTCTTTGGCATTTTCAGGTGGAGAAAAACACAATCCCGAAAGAGAAAGAAAAGGCTGCCGCGCCAACACTGAGGCTTCAAACTTGATGAAAACAGTGTCTCCCATAGTGGAGTAGGGGCTGCTTGTGGTTATTAGGCCTTTGCAAGCTCTCCGAAGTGTGTGCGCGGCAGGAGAGACAAATCAATGTTTTCGCGCCTTTTTTGCCATTTCCAGGTCGAAAAACACACAGGCCCCAAAAATAAAGAAATGGCTGTCCAGCCAAAACTGAGGCTTCAAACTTGATGAAAACAGTGTCTCCCATATTGGAGTAGGGGCTGCTTGTGGTTATTAGGCATTTGCAAGCTCTCCGAAGTGTGTGCGCGGCAGGAGAGACAAATCCATGTTTTCGCGCCTTTTTTGCGATTTCAAGGTCGAAAAACACATAGGCCCCAAAATGAAAGAAACGGCTGCCGCGCCAAAACTATGGCTTCAAACTTGATGAAAACAGTCTCTCCCATAATAACTCACGGGCTGCTTGTGTTTTTTAGGCCTTTGCAAGCTCTCCGAAGTGTGTGCGCGGCAGGAGAGACAAATCAATGTTTTCGCGCCTTTTTTGCCATTTCCAGGTCGAAAAACACACAGGCCCCAAAAATAAAGAAATGGCTGTCCAGCCAAAACTGAGGCTTCAAACTTGATGAAAACAGTGTCTCCCATATTGGAGTAGGGGCTGCTTGTGGTTATTAGGCATTTGCAAGCTCTCCGAAGTGTGTGCGCGGCAGGAGAGACAAATCCATGTTTTCGCGCCTTTTTTGCGATTTCAAGGTCGAAAAACACATAGGCCCCAAAATGAAAGAAACGGCTGCCGCGCCAAAACTATGGCTTCAAACTTGATGAAAACAGTCTCTCCCATAATAACTCACGGGCTGCTTGTGTTTTTTAGGCCTTTGCACGCTATCAGAAGTGTGTGCGCGGCAGGAGAGACAAATCCATGTTTTCGCGCCTTTTTTGCCATTTCCAGGTCGAAGAAAACAAAGGCCCCAAAAATAAAGAAACGGCTGTCCAGCCAAAACTGAGGCTTCAAACTTGATTAAAACAGTCTCTCAGACAATAACTCAAGGGCCGCTTGTGTTTTTTAGGCCTTCGCAAGCTATCGGAAGTGTGTGCGCGGCAGGAGAGACAAATCCATGTTTTCGCGCCTTTTTTACGATTTCAAGGTCGAAAAACACATAGGCCCCAAAATGAAAGAAACGGCTGCCGCGCCAAAACTATGGCTTCAAACTTGATGAAAACATTCTCTCCCACAATAACTCAAGGGCAGCTTGTGTTTTTTAGGCCTTCGCAAGCTATCGGAAGTGTGTGCGCGGCAGGAGAGACAAATCAATGTTTTCGCGCCTTTTTTGCCATTTCCAGGTCGAAAAACACACAGGCCCCAAAAATAAAGAAATGGCTGTCCAGCCAAAACTGAGGCTTCAAACTTGATGAAAACAGTGTCTCCTATATTGGAGTAGGGGCTGCTTGTGGTTATTAGGCATTTGCAAGCTCTCCGAAGTGTGTGCGCAGTAGGAGAGACAAATCCATGTTTTTATGCCTTCTTTGGCATTTTCAGGTGGAGAAAAACACAATCCCGAAAGAAAAAGAAAAGGCTGCCGCGCCAACACTGAGGCTTCAAACTTGATGAAAACAGTGTCTCCCATAGTGGAGTAGGGGCTGCTTGTGGTTATTAGGCCTTTGCAAGCTCTCCGAAGTGTGTGCGCGGCAGGAGAGACAAATCAATGTTTTCGCGCCTTTTTTGCCATTTCCAGGTCGAAAAACACACAGGCCCCAAAAATAAAGAAATGGCTGTCCAGCCAAAACTGAGGCTTCAAACTTGATGAAAACAGTGTCTCCCATATTGGAGTAGGGGCTGCTTGTGGTTATTAGGCATTTGCAAGCTCTCCGAAGTGTGTGCGCAGCAGGAGAGACAAATCCATGTTTTTATGCCTTCTTTGGCATTTTCAGGTGGAGAAAAACACAATCCCGAAAGAGAAAGAAAAGGCTGCCGCGCCAACACTGAGGCTTCAAACTTGATGAAAACAGTGTCTCCCATAATGGAGTAGGGGCTGCTTGTGGTTATTAGGCATTTGCAAGCTCTCCGAAGTGTGTGCGCAGCAGGAGAGACAAATCCATGTTTTTATGCCTTCTTTGGCATTTTCAGGTGGAGAAAAACACAATCCCGAAAGAGAAAGAAAAGGCTGCCGCGCCAACACTGAGGCTTCAAACTTGATGAAAACAGTGTCTCCCATAGTGGAGTAGGGGCTGCTTGTGGTTATTAGGCCTTTGCAAGCTCTCCGAAGTGTGTGCGCAGCAGGAGAGACAAATCCATGTTTTTATGCCTTCTTTGGCATTTTCAGGTGGAGAAAAACACAATCCCGAAAGAGAAAGAAAAGGCTGCCGCGCCAACACTGAGGCTTCAAACTTGATGAAAACAGTGTCTCCCATATTGGAGTAGGGGCTGCTTGTGGTTATTAGGCATTTGCAAGCTCTCCGAAGTGTGTGCGCAGCAGGAGAGACAAATCCATGTTTTTATGCCTTCTTTGGCATTTTCAGGTGGAGAAAAACACAATCCCGAAAGAGAAAGAAAAGGCTGCCGCGCCAACACTGAGGCTTCAAACTTGATGAAAACAGTGTCTCCCATAGTGGAGTAGGGGCTGCTTGTGGTTATTAGTTCTTTGCAAGCTCTCCGAAGTGTGTGCGCAGCAGGAAAGACAAATCCATGTTTTTATGCCTTCTTTGGCATTTTCAGGTGGAGAAAAACACAATCCCGAAAGAGAAAGAAAAGGCTGCCGCGCCAACACTGAGGCTTCAAACTTGATGAAAACAGTGTCTCCCATATTGGAGTAGGGGCTGCTTGTGGTTATTAGGCATTTGCAAGCTCTCCGAAGTGTGTGCGCAGCAGGAGAGACAAATCCATGTTTTTATGCCTTCTTTGGCATTTTCAGGTGGAGAAAAACACAATCCCGAAAGAGAAAGAAAAGGCTGCCGCGCCAACACTGAGGCTTCAAACTTGATGAAAACAGTGTCTCCCATAGTGGAGTAGGGGCTGCTTGTGGTTATTAGGCCTTTGCAAGCTCTCCGAAGTGTGTGCGCAGCAGGAGAGACAAATCCATGTTTTTATGCCTTCTTTGGCATTTTCAGGTGGAGAAAAACACAATCCCGAAAGAGAAAGAAAAGGCTGCCGCGCCAACACTGAGGCTTCAAACTTGATGAAAACAGTGTCTCCCATATTGGAGTAGGGGCTGCTTGTGGTTATTAGGCATTTGCAAGCTCTCCGAAGTGTGTGCGCAGCAGGAGAGACAAATCCATGTTTTTATGACTTCTTTGGCATTTTCAGGTGGAGAAAAACACAATCCCGAAAGAGAAAGAAAAGGCTGCCGCGCCAACACTGAGGCTTCAAACTTGATGAAAACAGTGTCTCCCATAGTGGAGTAGGGGCTGCTTGTGGTTATTAGGCCTTTGCAAGCTCTCCGAAGTGTGTGCGCGGCAGGAGAGACAAATCAATGTTTTCGCGCCTTTTTTGCCATTTCCAGGTCGAAAAACACACAGGCCCCAAAAATAAAGAAATGGCTGTCCAGCCAAAACTGAGGCTTCAAACTTGATGAAAACAGTGTCTCCCATATTGGAGTAGGGGCTGCTTGTGGTTATTAGGCATTTGCAAGCTCTCCGAAGTGTGTGCGCGGCAGGAGAGACAAATCCATGTTTTCGCGCCTTTTTTGCGATTTCAAGGTCGAAAAACACATAGGCCCCAAAATGAAAGAAACGGCTGCCGCGCCAAAACTATGGCTTCAAACTTGATGAAAACAGTCTCTCCCATAATAACTCACGGGCTGCTTGTGTTTTTTAGGCCTTTGCAAGCTCTCCGAAGTGTGTGCGCGGCAGGAGAGACAAATCAATGTTTTCGCGCCTTTTTTGCCATTTCCAGGTCGAAAAACACACAGGCCCCAAAAATAAAGAAATGGCTGTCCAGCCAAAACTGAGGCTTCAAACTTGATGAAAACAGTGTCTCCCATATTGGAGTAGGGGCTGCTTGTGGTTATTAGGCATTTGCAAGCTCTCCGAAGTGTGTGCGCGGCAGGAGAGACAAATCCATGTTTTCGCGCCTTTTTTGCGATTTCAAGGTCGAAAAACACATAGGCCCCAAAATGAAAGAAACGGCTGCCGCGCCAAAACTATGGCTTCAAACTTGATGAAAACAGTCTCTCCCATAATAACTCACGGGCTGCTTGTGTTTTTTAGGCCTTTGCACGCTATCAGAAGTGTGTGCGCGGCAGGAGAGACAAATCCATGTTTTCGCGGCTTTTTTGCCATTTCCAGGTCGAAGAAAACAAAGGCCCCAAAAATAAAGAAACGGCTGTCCAGCCAAAACTGAGGCTTCAAACTTGATTAAAACAGTCTCTCAGACAATAACTCAAGGGCCGCTTGTGTTTTTTAGGCCTTCGCAAGCTATCGGAAGTGTGTGCGCGGCAGGAGAGACAAATCCATGTTTTCGCGCCTTTTTTACGATTTCAAGGTCGAAAAACACATAGGCCCCAAAATGAAAGAAACGGCTGCCGCGCCAAAACTATGGCTTCAAACTTGATGAAAACATTCTCTCCCACAATAACTCAAGGGCAGCTTGTGTTTTTTAGGCCTTCGCAAGCTATCGGAAGTGTGTGCGCGGCAGGAGAGACAAATCAATGTTTTCGCGCCTTTTTTGCCATTTCCAGGTCGAAAAACACACAGGCCCCAAAAATAAAGAAATGGCTGTCCAGCCAAAACTGAGGCTTCAAACTTGATGAAAACAGTGTCTCCTATATTGGAGTAGGGGCTGCTTGTGGTTATTAGGCATTTGCAAGCTCTCCGAAGTGTGTGCGCAGCAGGAGAGACAAATCCATGTTTTTATGCCTTCTTTGGCATTTTCAGGTGGAGAAAAACACAATCCCGAAAGAGAAAGAAAAGGCTGCCGCGCCAACACTGAGGCTTCAAACTTGATGAAAACAGTGTCTCCCATAGTGGAGTAGGGGCTGCTTGTGGTTATTAGGCCTTTGCAAGCTCTCCGAAGTGTGTGCGCAGCAGGAAAGACAAATCCATGTTTTTATGCCTTCTTTGGCATTTTCAGGTGGAGAAAAACACAATCCCGAAAGAGAAAGAAAAGGCTGCCGCGCCAACACTGAGGCTTCAAACTTGATGAAAACAGTGTCTCCCATATTGGAGTAGGGGCTGCTTGTGGTTATTAGGCATTTGCAAGCTCTCCGAAGTGTGTGCGCAGCAGGAGAGACAAATCCATGTTTTTATGCCTTCTTTGGCATTTTCAGGTGGAGAAAAACACAATCCCGAAAGAGAAAGAAAAGGCTGCCGCGCCAACACTGAGGCTTCAAACTTGATGAAAACAGTGTCTCCCATAGTGGAGTAGGGGCTGCTTGTGGTTATTAGGCCTTTGCAAGCTCTCCGAAGTGTGTGCGCAGCAGGAGAGACAAATCCATGTTTTTATGCCTTCTTTGGCATTTTCAGGTGGAGAAAAACACAATCCCGAAAGAGAAAGAAAAGGCTGCCGCGCCAACACTGAGGCTTCAAACTTGATGAAAACAGTGTCTCCCATATTGGAGTAGGGGCTGCTTGTGGTTATTAGGCATTTGCAAGCTCTCCGAAGTGTGTGCGCAGCAGGAGAGACAAATCCATGTTTTTATGCCTTCTTTGGCATTTTCAGGTGGAGAAAAACACAATCCCGAAAGAGAAAGAAAAGGCTGCCGCGCCAACACTGAGGCTTCAAACTTGATGAAAACAGTGTCTCCCATAGTGGAGTAGGGGCTGCTTGTGGTTATTAGGCCTTTGCAAGCTCTCCGAAGTGTGTGCGCGGCAGGAGAGACAAATCAATGTTTTCGCGCCTTTTTTGCCATTTCCAGGTCGAAAAACACACAGGCCCCAAAAATAAAGAAATGGCTGTCCAGCCAAAACTGAGGCTTCAAACTTGATGAAAACAGTGTCTCCCATATTGGAGTAGGGGCTGCTTGTGGTTATTAGGCATTTGCAAGCTCTCCGAAGTGTGTGCGCGGCAGGAGAGACAAATCCATGTTTTCGCGCCTTTTTTGCGATTTCAAGGTCGAAAAACACATAGGCCCCAAAATGAAAGAAACGGCTGCCGCGCCAAAACTATGGCTTCAAACTTGATGAAAACAGTCTCTCCCATAATAACTCACGGGCTGCTTGTGTTTTTTAGGCCTTTGCAAGCTCTCCGAAGTGTGTGCGCGGCAGGAGAGACAAATCAATGTTTTCGCGCCTTTTTTGCCATTTCCAGGTCGAAAAACACACAGGCCCCAAAAATAAAGAAATGGCTGTCCAGCCAAAACTGAGGCTTCAAACTTGATGAAAACAGTGTCTCCCATATTGGAGTAGGGGCTGCTTGTGGTTATTAGGCATTTGCAAGCTCTCCGAAGTGTGTGCGCGGCAGGAGAGACAAATCCATGTTTTCGCGCCTTTTTTGCGATTTCAAGGTCGAAAAACACATAGGCCCCAAAATGAAAGAAACGGCTGCCGCGCCAAAACTATGGCTTCAAACTTGATGAAAACAGTCTCTCCCATAATAACTCACGGGCTGCTTGTGTTTTTTAGGCCTTTGCACGCTATCAGAAGTGTGTGCGCGGCAGGAGAGACAAATCCATGTTTTCGCGGCTTTTTTGCCATTTCCAGGTCGAAGAAAACAAAGGCCCCAAAAATAAAGAAACGGCTGTCCAGCCAAAACTGAGGCTTCAAACTTGATTAAAACAGTCTCTCAGACAATAACTCAAGGGCCGCTTGTGTTTTTTAGGCCTTCGCAAGCTATCGGAAGTGTGTGCGCGGCAGGAGAGACAAATCCATGTTTTCGCGCCTTTTTTACGATTTCAAGGTCGAAAAACACATAGGCCCCAAAATGAAAGAAACGGCTGCCGCGCCAAAACTATGGCTTCAAACTTGATGAAAACATTCTCTCCCACAATAACTCAAGGGCAGCTTGTGTTTTTTAGGCCTTCGCAAGCTATCGGAAGTGTGTGCGCGGCAGGAGAGACAAATCAATGTTTTCGCGCCTTTTTTGCCATTTCCAGGTCGAAAAACACACAGGCCCCAAAAATAAAGAAATGGCTGTCCAGCCAAAACTGAGGCTTCAAACTTGATGAAAACAGTGTCTCCTATATTGGAGTAGGGGCTGCTTGTGGTTATTAGGCATTTGCAAGCTCTCCGAAGTGTGTGCGCAGCAGGAGAGACAAATCCATGTTTTTATGCCTTCTTTGGCATTTTCAGGTGGAGAAAAACACAATCCCGAAAGAAAAAGAAAAGGCTGCCGCGCCAACACTGAGGCTTCAAACTTGATGAAAACAGTGTCTCCCATAGTGGAGTAGGGGCTGCTTGTGGTTATTAGGCCTTTGCAAGCTCTCCGAAGTGTGTGCGCGGCAGGAGAGACAAATCAATGTTTTCGCGCCTTTTTTGCCATTTCCAGGTCGAAAAACACACAGGCCCCAAAAATAAAGAAATGGCTGTCCAGCCAAAACTGAGGCTTCAAACTTGATGAAAACAGTGTCTCCCATATTGGAGTAGGGGCTGCTTGTGGTTATTAGGCATTTGCAAGCTCTCCGAAGTGTGTGCGCAGCAGGAGAGACAAATCCATGTTTTTATGCCTTCTTTGGCATTTTCAGGTGGAGAAAAACACAATCCCGAAAGAGAAAGAAAAGGCTGCCGCGCCAACACTGAGGCTTCAAACTTGATGAAAACAGTGTCTCCCATAATGGAGTAGGGGCTGCTTGTGGTTATTAGGCATTTGCAAGCTCTCCGAAGTGTGTGCGCAGCAGGAGAGACAAATCCATGTTTTTATGCCTTCTTTGGCATTTTCAGGTGGAGAAAAACACAATCCCGAAAGAGAAAGAAAAGGCTGCCGCGCCAACACTGAGGCTTCAAACTTGATGAAAACAGTGTCTCCCATAGTGGAGTAGGGGCTGCTTGTGGTTATTAGGCATTTGCAAGCTCTCCGAAGTGTGTGCGCAGCAGGAGAGACAAATCCATGTTTTTATGCCTTCTTTGGCATTTTCAGGTGGAGAAAAACACAATCCCGAAAGAGAAAGAAAAGGCTGCCGCGCCAACACTGAGGCTTCAAACTTGATGAAAACAGTGTCTCCCATAGTGGAGTAGGGGCTGCTTGTGGTTATTAGGCCTTTGCAAGCTCTCCGAAGTGTGTGCGCAGCAGGAGAGACAAATCCATGTTTTTATGCCTTCTTTGGCATTTTCAGGTGGAGAAAAACACAATCCCGAAAGAGAAAGAAAAGGCTGCCGCGCCAACACTGAGGCTTCAAACTTGATGAAAACAGTGTCTCCCATATTGGAGTAGGGGCTGCTTGTGGTTATTAGGCATTTGCAAGCTCTCCGAAGTGTGTGCGCAGCAGGAGAGACAAATCCATGTTTTTATGCCTTCTTTGGCATTTTCAGGTGGAGAAAAACACAATCCCGAAAGAGAAAGAAAAGGCTGCCGCGCCAACACTGAGGCTTCAAACTTGATGAAAACAGTGTCTCCCATAGTGGAGTAGGGGCTGCTTGTGGTTATTAGGCCTTTGCAAGCTCTCCGAAGTGTGTGCGCGGCAGGAGAGACAAATCAATGTTTTCGCGCCTTTTTTGCCATTTCCAGGTCGAAAAACACACAGGCCCCAAAAATAAAGAAATGGCTGTCCAGCCAAAACTGAGGCTTCAAACTTGATGAAAACAGTGTCTCCCATATTGGAGTAGGGGCTGCTTGTGGTTATTAGGCATTTGCAAGCTCTCCGAAGTGTGTGCGCGGCAGGAGAGACAAATCCATGTTTTCGCGCCTTTTTTGCGATTTCAAGGTCGAAAAACACATAGGCCCCAAAATGAAAGAAACGGCTGCCGCGCCAAAACTATGGCTTCAAACTTGATGAAAACAGTCTCTCCCATAATAACTCACGGGCTGCTTGTGTTTTTTAGGCCTTTGCAAGCTCTCCGAAGTGTGTGCGCGGCAGGAGAGACAAATCAATGTTTTCGCGCCTTTTTTGCCATTTCCAGGTCGAAAAACACACAGGCCCCAAAAATAAAGAAATGGCTGTCCAGCCAAAACTGAGGCTTCAAACTTGATGAAAACAGTGTCTCCCATATTGGAGTAGGGGCTGCTTGTGGTTATTAGGCATTTGCAAGCTCTCCGAAGTGTGTGCGCGGCAGGAGAGACAAATCCATGTTTTCGCGCCTTTTTTGCGATTTCAAGGTCGAAAAACACATAGGCCCCAAAATGAAAGAAACGGCTGCCGCGCCAAAACTATGGCTTCAAACTTGATGAAAACAGTCTCTCCCATAATAACTCACGGGCTGCTTGTGTTTTTTAGGCCTTTGCACGCTATCAGAAGTGTGTGCGCGGCAGGAGAGACAAATCCATGTTTTCGCGCCTTTTTTGCCATTTCCAGGTCGAAGAAAACAAAGGCCCCAAAAATAAAGAAACGGCTGTCCAGCCAAAACTGAGGCTTCAAACTTGATTAAAACAGTCTCTCAGACAATAACTCAAGGGCCGCTTGTGTTTTTTAGGCCTTCGCAAGCTATCGGAAGTGTGTGCGCGGCAGGAGAGACAAATCCATGTTTTCGCGCCTTTTTTACGATTTCAAGGTCGAAAAACACATAGGCCCCAAAATGAAAGAAACGGCTGCCGCGCCAAAACTATGGCTTCAAACTTGATGAAAACATTCTCTCCCACAATAACTCAAGGGCAGCTTGTGTTTTTTAGGCCTTCGCAAGCTATCGGAAGTGTGTGCGCGGCAGGAGAGACAAATCAATGTTTTCGCGCCTTTTTTGCCATTTCCAGGTCGAAAAACACACAGGCCCCAAAAATAAAGAAATGGCTGTCCAGCCAAAACTGAGGCTTCAAACTTGATGAAAACAGTGTCTCCTATATTGGAGTAGGGGCTGCTTGTGGTTATTAGGCATTTGCAAGCTCTCCGAAGTGTGTGCGCAGCAGGAGAGACAAATCCATGTTTTTATGCCTTCTTTGGCATTTTCAGGTGGAGAAAAACACAATCCCGAAAGAAAAAGAAAAGGCTGCCGCGCCAACACTGAGGCTTCAAACTTGATGAAAACAGTGTCTCCCATAGTGGAGTAGGGGCTGCTTGTGGTTATTAGGCCTTTGCAAGCTATCGGAAGTGTGTGCGCGGCAGGAGAGACAAATCCATGTTTTCGCGCCTTTTTTACGATTTCAAGGTCGAAAAACACATAGGCCCCAAAATGAAAGAAACGGCTGCCGCGCCAAAACTATGGCTTCAAACTTGATGAAAACATTCTCTCCCACAATAACTCAAGGGCAGCTTGTGTTTTTTAGGCCTTCGCAAGCTATCGGAAGTGTGTGCGCGGCAGGAGAGACAAATCAATGTTTTCGCGCCTTTTTTGCCATTTCCAGGTCGAAAAACACACAGGCCCCAAAAATAAAGAAATGGCTGTCCAGCCAAAACTGAGGCTTCAAACTTGATGAAAACAGTGTCTCCTATATTGGAGTAGGGGCTGCTTGTGGTTATTAGGCATTTGCAAGCTCTCCGAAGTGTGTGCGCAGCAGGAGAGACAAATCCATGTTTTTATGCCTTCTTTGGCATTTTCAGGTGGAGAAAAACACAATCCCGAAAGAAAAAGAAAAGGCTGCCGCGCCAACACTGAGGCTTCAAACTTGATGAAAACAGTGTCTCCCATAGTGGAGTAGGGGCTGCTTGTGGTTATTAGGCCTTTGCAAGCTCTCCGAAGTGTGTGCGCGGCAGGAGAGACAAATCAATGTTTTCGCGCCTTTTTTGCCATTTCCAGGTCGAAAAACACACAGGCCCCAAAAATAAAGAAATGGCTGTCCAGCCAAAACTGAGGCTTCAAACTTGATGAAAACAGTGTCTCCCATATTGGAGTAGGGGCTGCTTGTGGTTATTAGGCATTTGCAAGCTCTCCGAAGTGTGTGCGCAGCAGGAGAGACAAATCCATGTTTTTATGCCTTCTTTGGCATTTTCAGGTGGAGAAAAACACAATCCCGAAAGAGAAAGAAAAGGCTGCCGCGCCAACACTGAGGCTTCAAACTTGATGAAAACAGTGTCTCCCATATTGGAGTAGGGGCTGCTTGTGGTTATTAGGCATTTGCAAGCTCTCCGAAGTGTGTGCGCAGCAGGAGAGACAAATCCATGTTTTTATGCCTTCTTTGGCATTTTCAGGTGGAGAAAAACACAATCCCGAAAGAGAAAGAAAAGGCTGCCGCGCCAACACTGAGGCTTCAAACTTGATGAAAACAGTGTCTCCCATAGTGGAGTAGGGGCTGCTTGTGGTTATTAGGCCTTTGCAAGCTCTCCGAAGTGTGTGCGCGGCAGGAGAGACAAATCAATGTTTTCGCGCCTTTTTTGCCATTTCCAGGTCGAAAAACACACAGGCCCCAAAAATAAAGAAATGGCTGTCCAGCCAAAACTGAGGCTTCAAACTTGATGAAAACAGTGTCTCCCATATTGGAGTAGGGGCTGCTTGTGGTTATTAGGCATTTGCAAGCTCTCCGAAGTGTGTGCGCGGCAGGAGAGACAAATCCATGTTTTCGCGCCTTTTTTGCGATTTCAAGGTCGAAAAACACATAGGCCCCAAAATGAAAGAAACGGCTGCCGCGCCAAAACTATGGCTTCAAACTTGATGAAAACAGTCTCTCCCATAATAACTCACGGGCTGCTTGTGTTTTTTAGGCCTTTGCACGCTATCAGAAGTGTGTGCGCGGCAGGAGAGACAAATCCATGTTTTCGCGCCTTTTTTGCCATTTCCAGGTCGAAGAAAACAAAGGCCCCAAAAATAAAGAAACGGCTGTCCAGCCAAAACTGAGGCTTCAAACTTGATTAAAACAGTCTCTCAGACAATAACTCAAGGGCCGCTTGTGTTTTTTAGGCCTTCGCAAGCTATCGGAAGTGTGTGCGCGGCAGGAGAGACAAATCCATGTTTTCGCGCCTTTTTTACGATTTCAAGGTCGAAAAACACATAGGCCCCAAAATGAAAGAAACGGCTGCCGCGCCAAAACTATGGCTTCAAACTTGATGAAAACATTCTCTCCCACAATAACTCAAGGGCAGCTTGTGTTTTTTAGGCCTTCGCAAGCTATCGGAAGTGTGTGCGCGGCAGGAGAGACAAATCAATGTTTTCGCGCCTTTTTTGCCATTTCCAGGTCGAAAAACACACAGGCCCCAAAAATAAAGAAATGGCTGTCCAGCCAAAACTGAGGCTTCAAACTTGATGAAAACAGTGTCTCCTATATTGGAGTAGGGGCTGCTTGTGGTTATTAGGCATTTGCAAGCTCTCCGAAGTGTGTGCGCAGCAGGAGAGACAAATCCATGTTTTTATGCCTTCTTTGGCATTTTCAGGTGGAGAAAAACACAATCCCGAAAGAAAAAGAAAAGGCTGCCGCGCCAACACTGAGGCTTCAAACTTGATGAAAACAGTGTCTCCCATAGTGGAGTAGGGGCTGCTTGTGGTTATTAGGCCTTTGCAAGCTCTCCGAAGTGTGTGCGCGGCAGGAGAGACAAATCAATGTTTTCGCGCCTTTTTTGCCATTTCCAGGTCGAAAAACACACAGGCCCCAAAAATAAAGAAATGGCTGTCCAGCCAAAACTGAGGCTTCAAACTTGATGAAAACAGTGTCTCCCATATTGGAGTAGGGGCTGCTTGTGGTTATTAGGCATTTGCAAGCTCTCCGAAGTGTGTGCGCAGCAGGAGAGACAAATCCATGTTTTTATGCCTTCTTTGGCATTTTCAGGTGGAGAAAAACACAATCCCGAAAGAGAAAGAAAAGGCTGCCGCGCCAACACTGAGGCTTCAAACTTGATGAAAACAGTGTCTCCCATAATGGAGTAGGGGCTGCTTGTGGTTATTAGGCATTTGCAAGCTCTCCGAAGTGTGTGCGCAGCAGGAGAGACAAATCCATGTTTTTATGCCTTCTTTGGCATTTTCAGGTGGAGAAAAACACAATCCCGAAAGAGAAAGAAAAGGCTGCCGCGCCAACACTGAGGCTTCAAACTTGATGAAAACAGTGTCTCCCATAGTGGAGTAGGGGCTGCTTGTGGTTATTAGGCCTTTGCAAGTTCTCCGAAGTGTGTGCGCAGCAGGAGAGACAAATCCATGTTTTTATGCCTTCTTTGGCATTTTCAGGTGGAGAAAAACACAATCCCGAAAGAGAAAGAAAAGGCTGCCGCGCCAACACTGAGGCTTCAAACTTGATGAAAACAGTGTCTCCCATATTGGAGTAGGGGCTGCTTGTGGTTATTAGGCATTTGCAAGCTCTCCGAAGTGTGTGCGCAGCAGGAGAGACAAATCCATGTTTTTATGCCTTCTTTGGCATTTTCAGGTGGAGAAAAACACAATCCCGAAAGAGAAAGAAAAGGCTGCCGCGCCAACACTGAGGCTTCAAACTTGATGAAAACAGTGTCTCCCATAGTGGAGTAGGGGCTGCTTGTGGTTATTAGGCCTTTGCAAGCTCTCCGAAGTGTGTGCGCAGCAGGAGAGACAAATCCATGTTTTTATGCCTTCTTTGGCATTTTCAGGTGGAGAAAAACACAATCCCGAAAGAGAAAGAAAAGGCTGCCGCGCCAACACTGAGGCTTCAAACTTGATGAAAACAGTGTCTCCCATATTGGAGTAGGGGCTGCTTGTGGTTATTAGGCATTTGCAAGCTCTCCGAAGTGTGTGCGCAGCAGGAGAGACAAATCCATGTTTTTATGCCTTCTTTGGCATTTTCAGGTGGAGAAAAACACAATCCCGAAAGAGAAAGAAAAGGCTGCCGCGCCAACACTGAGGCTTCAAACTTGATGAAAACAGTGTCTCCCATAGTGGAGTAGGGGCTGCTTGTGGTTATTAGGCCTTTGCAAGCTCTCCGAAGTGTGTGCGCAGCAGGAGAGACAAATCCATGTTTTTATGCCTTCTTTGGCATTTTCAGGTGGAGAAAAACACAATCCCGAAAGAGAAAGAAAAGGCTGCCGCGCCAACACTGAGGCTTCAAACTTGATGAAAACAGTGTCTCCCATAGTGGAGTAGGGGCTGCTTGTGGTTATTAGGCCTTTGCAAGCTCTCCGAAGTGTGTGCGCGGCAGGAGAGACAAATCAATGTTTTCGCGCCTTTTTTGCCATTTCCAGGTCGAAAAACACACAGGCCCCAAAAATAAAGAAATGGCTGTCCAGCCAAAACTGAGGCTTCAAACTTGATGAAAACAGTGTCTCCCATATTGGAGTAGGGGCTGCTTGTGGTTATTAGGCATTTGCAAGCTCTCCGAAGTGTGTGCGCGGCAGGAGAGACAAATCCATGTTTTCGCGCCTTTTTTGCGATTTCAAGGTCGAAAAACACATAGGCCCCAAAATGAAAGAAACGGCTGCCGCGCCAAAACTATGGCTTCAAACTTGATGAAAACAGTCTCTCCCATAATAACTCACGGGCTGCTTGTGTTTTTTAGGCCTTTGCACGCTATCAGAAGTGTGTGCGCGGCAGGAGAGACAAATCCATGTTTTCGCGCCTTTTTTGCCATTTCCAGGTCGAAGAAAACAAAGGCCCCAAAAATAAAGAAACGGCTGTCCAGCCAAAACTGAGGCTTCAAACTTGATTAAAACAGTCTCTCAGACAATAACTCAAGGGCCGCTTGTGTTTTTTAGGCCTTCGCAAGCTATCGGAAGTGTGTGCGCGGCAGGAGAGACAAATCCATGTTTTCGCGCCTTTTTTACGATTTCAAGGTCGAAAAACACATAGGCCCCAAAATGAAAGAAACGGCTGCCGCGCCAAAACTATGGCTTCAAACTTGATGAAAACATTCTCTCCCACAATAACTCAAGGGCAGCTTGTGTTTTTTAGGCCTTCGCAAGCTATCGGAAGTGTGTGCGCGGCAGGAGAGACAAATCAATGTTTTCGCGCCTTTTTTGCCATTTCCAGGTCGAAAAACACACAGGCCCCAAAAATAAAGAAATGGCTGTCCAGCCAAAACTGAGGCTTCAAACTTGATGAAAACAGTGTCTCCTATATTGGAGTAGGGGCTGCTTGTGGTTATTAGGCATTTGCAAGCTCTCCGAAGTGTGTGCGCAGCAGGAGAGACAAATCCATGTTTTTATGCCTTCTTTGGCATTTTCAGGTGGAGAAAAACACAATCCCGAAAGAAAAAGAAAAGGCTGCCGCGCCAACACTGAGGCTTCAAACTTGATGAAAACAGTGTCTCCCATAGTGGAGTAGGGGCTGCTTGTGGTTATTAGGCCTTTGCAAGCTCTCCGAAGTGTGTGCGCGGCAGGAGAGACAAATCAATGTTTTCGCGCCTTTTTTGCCATTTCCAGGTCGAAAAACACACAGGCCCCAAAAATAAAGAAATGGCTGTCCAGCCAAAACTGAGGCTTCAAACTTGATGAAAACAGTGTCTCCCATATTGGAGTAGGGGCTGCTTGTGGTTATTAGGCATTTGCAAGCTCTCCGAAGTGTGTGCGCAGCAGGAGAGACAAATCCATGTTTTTATGCCTTCTTTGGCATTTTCAGGTGGAGAAAAACACAATCCCGAAAGAGAAAGAAAAGGCTGCCGCGCCAACACTGAGGCTTCAAACTTGATGAAAACAGTGTCTCCCATAATGGAGTAGGGGCTGCTTGTGGTTATTAGGCATTTGCAAGCTCTCCGAAGTGTGTGCGCAGCAGGAGAGACAAATCCATGTTTTTATGCCTTCTTTGGCATTTTCAGGTGGAGAAAAACACAATCCCGAAAGAGAAAGAAAAGGCTGCCGCGCCAACACTGAGGCTTCAAACTTGATGAAAACAGTGTCTCCCATAGTGGAGTAGGGGCTGCTTGTGGTTATTAGGCCTTTGCAAGCTCTCCGAAGTGTGTGCGCAGCAGGAGAGACAAATCCATGTTTTTATGCCTTCTTTGGCATTTTCAGGTGGAGAAAAACACAATCCCGAAAGAGAAAGAAAAGGCTGCCGCGCCAACACTGAGGCTTCAAACTTGATGAAAACAGTGTCTCCCATATTGGAGTAGGGGCTGCTTGTGGTTATTAGGCATTTGCAAGCTCTCCGAAGTGTGTGCGCAGCAGGAGAGACAAATCCATGTTTTTATGCCTTCTTTGGCATTTTCAGGTGGAGAAAAACACAATCCCGAAAGAGAAAGAAAAGGCTGCCGCGCCAACACTGAGGCTTCAAACTTGATGAAAACAGTGTCTCCCATAGTGGAGTAGGGGCTGCTTGTGGTTATTAGGCCTTTGCAAGCTCTCCGAAGTGTGTGCGCAGCAGGAGAGACAAAACCATGTTTTTATGCCTTCTTTGGCATTTTCAGGTGGAGAAAAACACAATCCCGAAAGAGAAAGAAAAGGCTGCCGCGCCAACACTGAGGCTTCAAACTTGATGAAAACAGTGTCTCCCATATTGGAGTAGGGGCTGCTTGTGGTTATTAGGCATTTGCAAGCTCTCCGAAGTGTGTGCGCAGCAGGAGAGACAAATCCATGTTTTTATGCCTTCTTTGGCATTTTCAGGTGGAGAAAAACACAATCCCGAAAGAGAAAGAAAAGGCTGCCGCGCCAACACTGAGGCTTCAAACTTGATGAAAACAGTGTCTCCCATAGTGGAGTAGGGGCTGCTTGTGGTTATTAGGCCTTTGCAAGCTCTCCGAAGTGTGTGCGCAGCAGGAGAGACAAATCCATGTTTTTATGCCTTCTTTGGCATTTTCAGGTGGAGAAAAACACAATCCCGAAAGAGAAAGAAAAGGCTGCCGCGCCAACACTGAGGCTTCAAACTTGATGAAAACAGTGTCTCCCATATTGGAGTAGGGGCTGCTTGTGGTTATTAGGCATTTGCAAGCTCTCCGAAGTGTGTGCGCAGCAGGAGAGACAAATCCATGTTTTTATGCCTTCTTTGGCATTTTCAGGTGGAGAAAAACACAATCCCGAAAGAGAAAGAAAAGGCTGCCGCGCCAACACTGAGGCTTCAAACTTGATGAAAACAGTCTCTCCCATAATAACTCACGGGCTGCTTGTGTTTTTTAGGCCTTTGCACGCTATCGGAAGTGTGTGCGCGGCAGGAGAGACAAATCCATGTTTTCGCGCCTTTTTTGCGATTTCGGGATTGTGTTTTTCTCCACCTGAAAATGCCAAAGAAGGCATAAAAACATGGATTTGTCTCTCCTGCTGCGCACACACTTCGGAGAGCTTGCAAAGGCCTAATAACCACAAGCAGCCCCTACTCCACTATGGGAGACACTGTTTTCATCAAGTTTGAAGCCTCAGTGTTGGCGCGGCAGCCTTTTCTTTCTCTTTCGGGATTGTGTTTTTCTCCACCTGAAAATGCCAAAGAAGGCATAAAAACATGGATTTGTCTCTCCTGCTGCGCACACACTTCGGAGAGCTTGCAAAGGCCTAATAACCACAAGCAGCCCCTACTCCACTATGGGAGACACTGTTTTCATCAAGTTTGAAGCCTCAGTGTTGGCGCGGCAGCCTTTTCTTTCTCTTTCGGGATTGTGTTTTTCTCCACCTGAAAATGCCAAAGAAGGCATAAAAACATGGATTTGTCTCTCCTGCTGCGCACACACTTCGGAGAGCTTGCAAATGCCTAATAACCACAAGCAGCCCCTACTCCATTATGGGAGACACTGTTTTCATCAAGTTTGAAGCCTCAGTGTTGGCGCGGCAGCCTTTTCTTTCTCTTTCGGGATTGTGTTTTTCTCCACCTGAAAATGCCAAAGAAGGCATAAAAACATGGATTTGTCTCTCCTGCTGCGCACACACTTCGGAGAGCTTGCAAATGCCTAATAACCACAAGCAGCCCCTACTCCAATATGGGAGACACTGTTTTCATCAAGTTTGAAGCCTCAGTTTTGGCTGGACAGCCATTTCTTTATTTTTGGGGCCTGTGTGTTTTTCGACCTGGAAATGGCAAAAAAGGCGCGAAAACATTGATTTGTCTCTCCTGCCGCGCACACACTTCGGAGAGCTTGCAAAGGCCTAATAACCACAAGCAGCCCCTACTCCACTATGGGAGACACTGTTTTCATCAAGTTTGAAGCCTCAGTGTTGGCGCGGCAGCCTTTTCTTTCTCTTTCGGGATTGTGTTTTTCTCCACCTGAAAATGCCAAAGAAGGCATAAAAACATGGATTTGTCTCTCCTGCTGCGCACACACTTCGGAGAGCTTGCAAATGCCTAATAACCACAAGCAGCCCCTACTCCATTATGGGAGACACTGTTTTCATCAAGTTTGAAGCCTCAGTGTTGGCGCGGCAGCCTTTTCTTTCTCTTTCGGGATTGTGTTTTTCTCCACCTGAAAATGCCAAAGAAGGCATAAAAACATGGATTTGTCTCTCCTGCTGCGCACACACTTCGGAGAGCTTGCAAATGCCTAATAACCACAAGCAGCCCCTACTCCAATATGGGAGACACTGTTTTCATCAAGTTTGAAGCCTCAGTTTTGGCTGGACAGCCATTTCTTTATTTTTGGGGCCTGTGTGTTTTTCGACCTGGAAATGGCAAAAAAGGCGCGAAAACATTGATTTGTCTCTCCTGCCGCGCACACACTTCGGAGAGCTTGCAAAGGCCTAATAACCACAAGCAGCCCCTACTCCACTATGGGAGACACTGTTTTCATCAAGTTTGAAGCCTCAGTGTTGGCGCGGCAGCCTTTTCTTTTTCTTTCGGGATTGTGTTTTTCTCCACCTGAAAATGCCAAAGAAGGCATAAAAACATGGATTTGTCTCTCCTGCTGCGCACACACTTCGGAGAGCTTGCAAAGGCCTAATAACCACAAGCAGCCCCTACTCCACTATGGGAGACACTGTTTTCATCAAGTTTGAAGCCTCAGTGTTGGCGCGGCAGCCTTTTCTTTCTCTTTCGGGATTGTGTTTTTCTCCACCTGAAAATGCCAAAGAAGGCATAAAAACATGGATTTGTCTCTCCTGCTGCGCACACACTTCGGAGAGCTTGCAAATGCCTAATAACCACAAGCAGCCCCTACTCCATTATGGGAGACACTGTTTTCATCAAGTTTGAAGCCTCAGTGTTGGCGCGGCAGCCTTTTCTTTCTCTTTCGGGATTGTGTTTTTCTCCACCTGAAAATGCCAAAGAAGGCATAAAAACATGGATTTGTCTCTCCTGCTGCGCACACACTTCGGAGAGCTTGCAAATGCCTAATAACCACAAGCAGCCCCTACTCCAATATGGGAGACACTGTTTTCATCAAGTTTGAAGCCTCAGTTTTGGCTGGACAGCCATTTCTTTATTTTTGGGGCCTGTGTGTTTTTCGACCTGGAAATGGCAAAAAAGGCGCGAAAACATTGATTTGTCTCTCCTGCCGCGCACACACTTCGGAGAGCTTGCAAAGGCCTAATAACCACAAGCAGCCCCTACTCCACTATGGGAGACACTGTTTTCATCAAGTTTGAAGCCTCAGTGTTGGCGCGGCAGCCTTTTCTTTTTCTTTCGGGATTGTGTTTTTCTCCACCTGAAAATGCCAAAGAAGGCATAAAAACATGGATTTGTCTCTCCTGCTGCGCACACACTTCGGAGAGCTTGCAAAGGCCTAATAACCACAAGCAGCCCCTACTCCACTATGGGAGACACTGTTTTCATCAAGTTTGAAGCCTCAGTGTTGGCGCGGCAGCCTTTTCTTTCTCTTTCGGGATTGTGTTTTTCTCCACCTGAAAATGCCAAAGAAGGCATAAAAACATGGATTTGTCTCTCCTGCTGCGCACACACTTCGGAGAGCTTGCAAATGCCTAATAACCACAAGCAGCCCCTACTCCATTATGGGAGACACTGTTTTCATCAAGTTTGAAGCCTCAGTGTTGGCGCGGCAGCCTTTTCTTTCTCTTTCGGGATTGTGTTTTTCTCCACCTGAAAATGCCAAAGAAGGCATAAAAACATGGATTTGTCTCTCCTGCTGCGCACACACTTCGGAGAGCTTGCAAATGCCTAATAACCACAAGCAGCCCCTACTCCAATATGGGAGACACTGTTTTCATCAAGTTTGAAGCCTCAGTTTTGGCTGGACAGCCATTTCTTTATTTTTGGGGCCTGTGTGTTTTTCGACCTGGAAATGGCAAAAAAGGCGCGAAAACATTGATTTGTCTCTCCTGCCGCGCACACACTTCGGAGAGCTTGCAAAGGCCTAATAACCACAAGCAGCCCCTACTCCACTATGGGAGACACTGTTTTCATCAAGTTTGAAGCCTCAGTGTTGGCGCGGCAGCCTTTTCTTTTTCTTTCGGGATTGTGTTTTTCTCCACCTGAAAATGCCAAAGAAGGCATAAAAACATGGATTTGTCTCTCCTGCTGCGCACACACTTCGGAGAGCTTGCAAATGCCTAATAACCACAAGCAGCCCCTACTCCAATATAGGAGACACTGTTTTCATCAAGTTTGAAGCCTCAGTTTTGGCTGGACAGCCATTTCTTTATTTTTGGGGCCTGTGTGTTTTTCGACCTGGAAATGGCAAAAAAGGCGCGAAAACATTGATTTGTCTCTCCTGCCGCGCACACACTTCCGATAGCTTGCGAAGGCCTAAAAAACACAAGCTGCCCTTGAGTTATTGTGGGAGAGAATGTTTTCATCAAGTTTGAAGCCATAGTTTTGGCGCGGCAGCCGTTTCTTTCATTTTGGGGCCTATGTGTTTTTCGACCTTGAAATCGTAAAAAAGGCGCGAAAACATGGATTTGTCTCTCCTGCCGCGCACACACTTCCGATAGCTTGCGAAGGCCTAAAAAACACAAGCGGCCCTTGAGTTATTGTCTGAGAGACTGTTTTAATCAAGTTTGAAGCCTCAGTTTTGGCTGGACAGCCGTTTCTTTATTTTTGGGGCCTTTGTTTTCTTCGACCTGGAAATGGCAAAAAAGGCGCGAAAACATGGATTTGTCTCTCCTGCCGCGCACACACTTCTGATAGCGTGCAAAGGCCTAAAAAACACAAGCAGCCCGTGAGTTATTATGGGAGAGACTGTTTTCATCAAGTTTGAAGCCATAGTTTTGGCGCGGCAGCCGTTTCTTTCATTTTGGGGCCTATGTGTTTTTCGACCTTGAAATCGCAAAAAAGGCGCGAAAACATGGATTTGTCTCTCCTGCCGCGCACACACTTCGGAGAGCTTGCAAATGCCTAATAACCACAAGCAGCCCCTACTCCAATATGGGAGACACTGTTTTCATCAAGTTTGAAGCCTCAGTTTTGGCTGGACAGCCATTTCTTTATTTTTGGGGCCTGTGTGTTTTTCGACCTGGAAATGGCAAAAAAGGCGCGAAAACATTGATTTGTCTCTCCTGCCGCGCACACACTTCGGAGAGCTTGCAAAGGCCTAAAAAACACAAGCAGCCCGTGAGTTATTATGGGAGAGACTGTTTTCATCAAGTTTGAAGCCATAGTTTTGGCGCGGCAGCCGTTTCTTTCATTTTGGGGCCTATGTGTTTTTCGACCTTGAAATCGCAAAAAAGGCGCGAAAACATGGATTTGTCTCTCCTGCCGCGCACACACTTCGGAGAGCTTGCAAATGCCTAATAACCACAAGCAGCCCCTACTCCAATATGGGAGACACTGTTTTCATCAAGTTTGAAGCCTCAGTTTTGGCTGGACAGCCATTTCTTTATTTTTGGGGCCTGTGTGTTTTTCGACCTGGAAATGGCAAAAAAGGCGCGAAAACATTGATTTGTCTCTCCTGCCGCGCACACACTTCGGAGAGCTTGCAAAGGCCTAATAACCACAAGCAGCCCCTACTCCACTATGGGAGACACTGTTTTCATCAAGTTTGAAGCCTCAGTGTTGGCGCGGCAGCCTTTTCTTTCTCTTTCGGGATTGTGTTTTTCTCCACCTGAAAATGCCAAAGAAGGCATAAAAACATGGATTTGTCTCTCCTGCTGCGCACACACTTCGGAGAGCTTGCAAATGCCTAATAACCACAAGCAGCCCCTACTCCAATATGGGAGACACTGTTTTCATCAAGTTTGAAGCCTCAGTGTTGGCGCGGCAGCCTTTTCTTTCTCTTTCGGGATTGTGTTTTTCTCCACCTGAAAATGCCAAAGAAGGCATAAAAACATGGATTTGTCTCTCCTGCTGCGCACACACTTCGGAGAGCTTGCAAAGGCCTAATAACCACAAGCAGCCCCTACTCCACTATGGGAGACACTGTTTTCATCAAGTTTGAAGCCTCAGTGTTGGCGCGGCAGCCTTTTCTTTCTCTTTCGGGATTGTGTTTTTCTCCACCTGAAAATGCCAAAGAAGGCATAAAAACATGGATTTGTCTCTCCTGCTGCGCACACACTTCGGAGAGCTTGCAAATGCCTAATAACCACAAGCAGCCCCTACTCCAATATGGGAGACACTGTTTTCATCAAGTTTGAAGCCTCAGTGTTGGCGCGGCAGCCTTTTCTTTCTCTTTCGGGATTGTGTTTTTCTCCACCTGAAAATGCCAAAGAAGGCATAAAAACATGGATTTGTCTTTCCTGCTGCGCACACACTTCGGAGAGCTTGCAAAGGCCTAATAACCACAAGCAGCCCCTACTCCACTATGGGAGACACTGTTTTCATCAAGTTTGAAGCCTCAGTGTTGGCGCGGCAGCCTTTTCTTTCTCTTTCGGGATTGTGTTTTTCTCCACCTGAAAATGCCAAAGAAGGCATAAAAACATGGATTTGTCTCTCCTGCTGCGCACACACTTCGGAGAGCTTGCAAATGCCTAATAACCACAAGCAGCCCCTACTCCAATATGGGAGACACTGTTTTCATCAAGTTTGAAGCCTCAGTGTTGGCGCGGCAGCCTTTTCTTTCTCTTTCGGGATTGTGTTTTTCTCCACCTGAAAATGCCAAAGAAGGCATAAAAACATGGATTTGTCTCTCCTGCTGCGCACACACTTCGGAGAGCTTGCAAAGGCCTAATAACCACAAGCAGCCCCTACTCCACTATGGGAGACACTGTTTTCATCAAGTTTGAAGCCTCAGTGTTGGCGCGGCAGCCTTTTCTTTCTCTTTCGGGATTGTGTTTTTCTCCACCTGAAAATGCCAAAGAAGGCATAAAAACATGGATTTGTCTCTCCTGCTGCGCACACACTTCGGAGAGCTTGCAAATGCCTAATAACCACAAGCAGCCCCTACTCCAATATGGGAGACACTGTTTTCATCAAGTTTGAAGCCTCAGTGTTGGCGCGGCAGCCTTTTCTTTCTCTTTCGGGATTGTGTTTTTCTCCACCTGAAAATGCCAAAGAAGGCATAAAAACATGGATTTGTCTCTCCTGCTGCGCACACACTTCGGAGAGCTTGCAAAGGCCTAATAACCACAAGCAGCCCCTACTCCACTATGGGAGACACTGTTTTCATCAAGTTTGAAGCCTCAGTGTTGGCGCGGCAGCCTTTTCTTTCTCTTTCGGGATTGTGTTTTTCTCCACCTGAAAATGCCAAAGAAGGCATAAAAACATGGATTTGTCTCTCCTGCTGCGCACACACTTCGGAGAGCTTGCAAATGCCTAATAACCACAAGCAGCCCCTACTCCATTATGGGAGACACTGTTTTCATCAAGTTTGAAGCCTCAGTGTTGGCGCGGCAGCCTTTTCTTTCTCTTTCGGGATTGTGTTTTTCTCCACCTGAAAATGCCAAAGAAGGCATAAAAACATGGATTTGTCTCTCCTGCTGCGCACACACTTCGGAGAGCTTGCAAATGCCTAATAACCACAAGCAGCCCCTACTCCAATATGGGAGACACTGTTTTCATCAAGTTTGAAGCCTCAGTTTTGGCTGGACAGCCATTTCTTTATTTTTGGGGCCTGTGTGTTTTTCGACCTGGAAATGGCAAAAAAGGCGCGAAAACATTGATTTGTCTCTCCTGCCGCGCACACACTTCGGAGAGCTTGCAAAGGCCTAATAACCACAAGCAGCCCCTACTCCACTATGGGAGACACTGTTTTCATCAAGTTTGAAGCCTCAGTGTTGGCGCGGCAGCCTTTTCTTTTTCTTTCGGGATTGTGTTTTTCTCCACCTGAAAATGCCAAAGAAGGCATAAAAACATGGATTTGTCTCTCCTGCTGCGCACACACTTCGGAGAGCTTGCAAATGCCTAATAACCACAAGCAGCCCCTACTCCAATATAGGAGACACTGTTTTCATCAAGTTTGAAGCCTCAGTTTTGGCTGGACAGCCATTTCTTTATTTTTGGGGCCTGTGTGTTTTTCGACCTGGAAATGGCAAAAAAGGCGCGAAAACATTGATTTGTCTCTCCTGCCGCGCACACACTTCCGATAGCTTGCGAAGGCCTAAAAAACACAAGCTGCCCTTGAGTTATTGTGGGAGAGAATGTTTTCATCAAGTTTGAAGCCATAGTTTTGGCGCGGCAGCCGTTTCTTTCATTTTGGGGCCTATGTGTTTTTCGACCTTGAAATCGTAAAAAAGGCGCGAAAACATGGATTTGTCTCTCCTGCCGCGCACACACTTCCGATAGCTTGCGAAGGCCTAAAAAACACAAGCGGCCCTTGAGTTATTGTCTGAGAGACTGTTTTAATCAAGTTTGAAGCCTCAGTTTTGGCTGGACAGCCGTTTCTTTATTTTTGGGGCCTTTGTTTTCTTCGACCTGGAAATGGCAAAAAAGGCGCGAAAACATGGATTTGTCTCTCCTGCCGCGCACACACTTCTGATAGCGTGCAAAGGCCTAAAAAACACAAGCAGCCCGTGAGTTATTATGGGAGAGACTGTTTTCATCAAGTTTGAAGCCATAGTTTTGGCGCGGCAGCCGTTTCTTTCATTTTGGGGCCTATGTGTTTTTCGACCTTGAAATCGCAAAAAAGGCGCGAAAACATGGATTTGTCTCTCCTGCCGCGCACACACTTCGGAGAGCTTGCAAATGCCTAATAACCACAAGCAGCCCCTACTCCAATATGGGAGACACTGTTTTCATCAAGTTTGAAGCCTCAGTTTTGGCTGGACAGCCATTTCTTTATTTTTGGGGCCTGTGTGTTTTTCGACCTGGAAATGGCAAAAAAGGCGCGAAAACATTGATTTGTCTCTCCTGCCGCGCACACACTTCGGAGAGCTTGCAAAGGCCTAAAAAACACAAGCAGCCCGTGAGTTATTATGGGAGAGACTGTTTTCATCAAGTTTGAAGCCATAGTTTTGGCGCGGCAGCCGTTTCTTTCATTTTGGGGCCTATGTGTTTTTCGACCTTGAAATCGCAAAAAAGGCGCGAAAACATGGATTTGTCTCTCCTGCCGCGCACACACTTCGGAGAGCTTGCAAATGCCTAATAACCACAAGCAGCCCCTACTCCAATATGGGAGACACTGTTTTCATCAAGTTTGAAGCCTCAGTTTTGGCTGGACAGCCATTTCTTTATTTTTGGGGCCTGTGTGTTTTTCGACCTGGAAATGGCAAAAAAGGCGCGAAAACATTGATTTGTCTCTCCTGCCGCGCACACACTTCGGAGAGCTTGCAAAGGCCTAATAACCACAAGCAGCCCCTACTCCACTATGGGAGACACTGTTTTCATCAAGTTTGAAGCCTCAGTGTTGGCGCGGCAGCCTTTTCTTTCTCTTTCGGGATTGTGTTTTTCTCCACCTGAAAATGCCAAAGAAGGCATAAAATCATGGATTTGTCTCTCCTGCTGCGCACACACTTCGGAGAGCTTGCAAATGCCTAATAACCACAAGCAGCCCCTACTCCAATATGGGAGACACTGTTTTCATCAAGTTTGAAGCCTCAGTGTTGGCGCGGCAGCCTTTTCTTTCTCTTTCGGGATTGTGTTTTTCTCCACCTGAAAATGCCAAAGAAGGCATAAAAACATGGATTTGTCTCTCCTGCTGCGCACACACTTCGGAGAGCTTGCAAAGGCCTAATAACCACAAGCAGCCCCTACTCCACTATGGGAGACACTGTTTTCATCAAGTTTGAAGCCTCAGTGTTGGCGCGGCAGCCTTTTCTTTCTCTTTCGGGATTGTGTTTTTCTCCACCTGAAAATGCCAAAGAAGGCATAAAAACATGGATTTGTCTCTCCTGCTGCGCACACACTTCGGAGAGCTTGCAAATGCCTAATAACCACAAGCAGCCCCTACTCCACTATGGGAGACACTGTTTTCATCAAGTTTGAAGCCTCAGTGTTGGCGCGGCAGCCTTTTCTTTCTCTTTCGGGATTGTGTTTTTCTCCACCTGAAAATGCCAAAGAAGGCATAAAAACATGGATTTGTCTCTCCTGCTGCGCACACACTTCGGAGAGCTTGCAAATGCCTAATAACCACAAGCAGCCCCTACTCCATTATGGGAGACACTGTTTTCATCAAGTTTGAAGCCTCAGTGTTGGCGCGGCAGCCTTTTCTTTCTCTTTCGGGATTGTGTTTTTCTCCACCTGAAAATGCCAAAGAAGGCATAAAAACATGGATTTGTCTCTCCTGCTGCGCACACACTTCGGAGAGCTTGCAAATGCCTAATAACCACAAGCAGCCCCTACTCCAATATGGGAGACACTGTTTTCATCAAGTTTGAAGCCTCAGTTTTGGCTGGACAGCCATTTCTTTATTTTTGGGGCCTGTGTGTTTTTCGACCTGGAAATGGCAAAAAAGGCGCGAAAACATTGATTTGTCTCTCCTGCCGCGCACACACTTCGGAGAGCTTGCAAATGCCTAATAACCACAAGCAGCCCCTACTCCACTATGGGAGACACTGTTTTCATCAAGTTTGAAGCCTCAGTGTTGGCGCGGCAGCCTTTTCTTTTTCTTTCGGGATTGTGTTTTTCTCCACCTGAAAATGCCAAAGAAGGCATAAAAACATGGATTTGTCTCTCCTGCTGCGCACACACTTCGGAGAGCTTGCAAATGCCTAATAACCACAAGCAGCCCCTACTCCAATATAGGAGACACTGTTTTCATCAAGTTTGAAGCCTCAGTTTTGGCTGGACAGCCATTTCTTTATTTTTGGGGCCTGTGTGTTTTTCGACCTGGAAATGGCAAAAAAGGCGCGAAAACATTGATTTGTCTCTCCTGCCGCGCACACACTTCGGAGAGCTTGCAAAGGCCTAATAACCACAAGCAGCCCCTACTCCACTATGGGAGACACTGTTTTCATCAAGTTTGAAGCCTCAGTGTTGGCGCGGCAGCCTTTTCTTTTTCTTTCGGGATTGTGTTTTTCTCCACCTGAAAATGCCAAAGAAGGCATAAAAACATGGATTTGTCTCTCCTGCTGCGCACACACTTCGGAGAGCTTGCAAATGCCTAATAACCACAAGCAGCCCCTACTCCAATATAGGAGACACTGTTTTCATCAAGTTTGAAGCCTCAGTTTTGGCTGGACAGCCATTTCTTTATTTTTGGGGCCTGTGTGTTTTTCGACCTGGAAATGGCAAAAAAGGCGCGAAAACATTGATTTGTCTCTCCTGCCGCGCACACACTTCCGATAGCTTGCGAAGGCCTAAAAAACACAAGCTGCCCTTGAGTTATTGTGGGAGAGAATGTTTTCATCAAGTTTGAAGCCATAGTTTTGGCGCGGCAGCCGTTTCTTTCATTTTGGGGCCTATGTGTTTTTCGACCTTGAAATCGTAAAAAAGGCGCGAAAACATGGATTTGTCTCTCCTGCCGCGCACACACTTCCGATAGCTTGCGAAGGCCTAAAAAACACAAGCGGCCCTTGAGTTATTGTCTGAGAGACTGTTTTAATCAAGTTTGAAGCCTCAGTTTTGGCTGGACAGCCGTTTCTTTATTTTTGGGGCCTTTGTTTTCTTCGACCTGGAAATGGCAAAAAAGGCGCGAAAACATGGATTTGTCTCTCCTGCCGCGCACACACTTCTGATAGCGTGCAAAGGCCTAAAAAACACAAGCAGCCCGTGAGTTATTATGGGAGAGACTGTTTTCATCAAGTTTGAAGCCATAGTTTTGGCGCGGCAGCCGTTTCTTTCATTTTGGGGCCTATGTGTTTTTCGACCTTGAAATCGCAAAAAAGGCGCGAAAACATGGATTTGTCTCTCCTGCCGCGCACACACTTCGGAGAGCTTGCAAATGCCTAATAACCACAAGCAGCCCCTACTCCAATATGGGAGACACTGTTTTCATCAAGTTTGAAGCCTCAGTTTTGGCTGGACAGCCATTTCTTTATTTTTGGGGCCTGTGTGTTTTTCGACCTGGAAATGGCAAAAAAGGCGCGAAAACATTGATTTGTCTCTCCTGCCGCGCACACACTTCGGAGAGCTTGCAAAGGCCTAAAAAACACAAGCAGCCCGTGAGTTATTATGGGAGAGACTGTTTTCATCAAGTTTGAAGCCATAGTTTTGGCGCGGCAGCCGTTTCTTTCATTTTGGGGCCTATGTGTTTTTCGACCTTGAAATCGCAAAAAAGGCGCGAAAACATGGATTTGTCTCTCCTGCCGCGCACACACTTCGGAGAGCTTGCAAATGCCTAATAACCACAAGCAGCCCCTACTCCAATATGGGAGACACTGTTTTCATCAAGTTTGAAGCCTCAGTTTTGGCTGGACAGCCATTTCTTTATTTTTGGGGCCTGTGTGTTTTTCGACCTGGAAATGGCAAAAAAGGCGCGAAAACATTGATTTGTCTCTCCTGCCGCGCACACACTTCGGAGAGCTTGCAAAGGCCTAATAACCACAAGCAGCCCCTACTCCACTATGGGAGACACTGTTTTCATCAAGTTTGAAGCCTCAGTGTTGGCGCGGCAGCCTTTTCTTTCTCTTTCGGGATTGTGTTTTTCTCCACCTGAAAATGCCAAAGAAGGCATAAAAACATGGATTTGTCTCTCCTGCTGCGCACACACTTCGGAGAGCTTGCAAATGCCTAATAACCACAAGCAGCCCCTACTCCAATATGGGAGACACTGTTTTCATCAAGTTTGAAGCCTCAGTGTTGGCGCGGCAGCCTTTTCTTTCTCTTTCGGGATTGTGTTTTTCTCCACCTGAAAATGCCAAAGAAGGCATAAAAACATGATTTTGTCTCTCCTGCTGCGCACACACTTCGGAGAGCTTGCAAATGCCTAATAACCACAAGCAGCCCCTACTCCAATATGGGAGACACTGTTTTCATCAAGTTTGAAGCCTCAGAGTTGGCGCGGCAGCCTTTTCTTTTTCTTTCGGGATTGTGTTTTTCTCCACCTGAAAATGCCAAAGAAGGCATAAAAACATGGATTTGTCTCTCCTGCTGCGCACACACTTCGGAGAGCTTGCAAATGCCTAATAACCACAAGCAGCCCCTACTCCAATATAGGAGACACTGTTTTCATCAAGTTTGAAGCCTCAGTTTTGGCTGGACAGCCATTTCTTTATTTTTGGGGCCTGTGTGTTTTTCGACCTGGAAATGGCAAAAAAGGCGCGAAAACATTGATTTGTCTCTCCTGCCGCGCACACACTTCGGAGAGCTTGCAAAGGCCTAATAACCACAAGCAGCCCCTACTCCACTATGGGAGACACTGTTTTCATCAAGTTTGAAGCCTCAGTGTTGGCGCGGCAGCCTTTTCTTTTTCTTTCGGGATTGTGTTTTTCTCCACCTGAAAATGCCAAAGAAGGCATAAAAACATGGATTTGTCTCTCCTGCTGCGCACACACTTCGGAGAGCTTGCAAATGCCTAATAACCACAAGCAGCCCCTACTCCAATATAGGAGACACTGTTTTCATCAAGTTTGAAGCCTCAGTTTTGGCTGGACAGCCATTTCTTTATTTTTGGGGCCTGTGTGTTTTTCGACCTGGAAATGGCAAAAAAGGCGCGAAAACATTGATTTGTCTCTCCTGCCGCGCACACACTTCCGATAGCTTGCGAAGGCCTAAAAAACACAAGCTGCCCTTGAGTTATTGTGGGAGAGAATGTTTTCATCAAGTTTGAAGCCATAGTTTTGGCGCGGCAGCCGTTTCTTTCATTTTGGGGCCTATGTGTTTTTCGACCTTGAAATCGTAAAAAAGGCGCGAAAACATGGATTTGTCTCTCCTGCCGCGCACACACTTCCGATAGCTTGCGAAGGCCTAAAAAACACAAGCGGCCCTTGAGTTATTGTCTGAGAGACTGTTTTAATCAAGTTTGAAGCCTCAGTTTTGGCTGGACAGCCGTTTCTTTATTTTTGGGGCCTTTGTTTTCTTCGACCTGGAAATGGCAAAAAAGCCGCGAAAACATGGATTTGTCTCTCCTGCCGCGCACACACTTCTGATAGCGTGCAAAGGCCTAAAAAACACAAGCAGCCCGTGAGTTATTATGGGAGAGACTGTTTTCATCAAGTTTGAAGCCATAGTTTTGGCGCGGCAGCCGTTTCTTTCATTTTGGGGCCTATGTGTTTTTCGACCTTGAAATCGCAAAAAAGGCGCGAAAACATGGATTTGTCTCTCCTGCCGCGCACACACTTCGGAGAGCTTGCAAATGCCTAATAACCACAAGCAGCCCCTACTCCAATATGGGAGACACTGTTTTCATCAAGTTTGAAGCCTCAGTTTTGGCTGGACAGCCATTTCTTTATTTTTGGGGCCTGTGTGTTTTTCGACCTGGAAATGGCAAAAAAGGCGCGAAAACATTGATTTGTCTCTCCTGCCGCGCACACACTTCGGAGAGCTTGCAAAGGCCTAAAAAACACAAGCAGCCCGTGAGTTATTATGGGAGAGACTGTTTTCATCAAGTTTGAAGCCATAGTTTTGGCGCGGCAGCCGTTTCTTTCATTTTGGGGCCTATGTGTTTTTCGACCTTGAAATCGCAAAAAAGGCGCGAAAACATGGATTTGTCTCTCCTGCCGCGCACACACTTCGGAGAGCTTGCAAATGCCTAATAACCACAAGCAGCCCCTACTCCAATATGGGAGACACTGTTTTCATCAAGTTTGAAGCCTCAGTTTTGGCTGGACAGCCATTTCTTTATTTTTGGGGCCTGTGTGTTTTTCGACCTGGAAATGGCAAAAAAGGCGCGAAAACATTGATTTGTCTCTCCTGCCGCGCACACACTTCGGAGAGCTTGCAAAGGCCTAATAACCACAAGCAGCCCCTACTCCAATATAGGAGACACTGTTTTCATCAAGTTTGAAGCCTCAGTTTTGGCTGGACAGCCATTTCTTTATTTTTGGGGCCTGTGTGTTTTTCGACCTGGAAATGGCAAAAAAGGCGCGAAAACATTGATTTGTCTCTCCTGCCGCGCACACACTTCCGATAGCTTGCGAAGGCCTAAAAAACACAAGCTGCCCTTGAGTTATTGTGGGAGAGAATGTTTTCATCAAGTTTGAAGCCATAGTTTTGGCGCGGCAGCCGTTTCTTTCATTTTGGGGCCTATGTGTTTTTCGACCTTGAAATCGTAAAAAAGGCGCGAAAACATGGATTTGTCTCTCCTGCCGCGCACACACTTCCGATAGCTTGCGAAGGCCTAAAAAACACAAGCGGCCCTTGAGTTATTGTCTGAGAGACTGTTTTAATCAAGTTTGAAGCCTCAGTTTTGGCTGGACAGCCGTTTCTTTATTTTTGGGGCCTTTGTTTTCTTCGACCTGGAAATGGCAAAAAAGCCGCGAAAACATGGATTTGTCTCTCCTGCCGCGCACACACTTCTGATAGCGTGCAAAGGCCTAAAAAACACAAGCAGCCCGTGAGTTATTATGGGAGAGACTGTTTTCATCAAGTTTGAAGCCATAGTTTTGGCGCGGCAGCCGTTTCTTTCATTTTGGGGCCTATGTGTTTTTCGACCTTGAAATCGCAAAAAAGGCGCGAAAACATGGATTTGTCTCTCCTGCCGCGCACACACTTCGGAGAGCTTGCAAATGCCTAATAACCACAAGCAGCCCCTACTCCAATATGGGAGACACTGTTTTCATCAAGTTTGAAGCCTCAGTTTTGGCTGGACAGCCATTTCTTTATTTTTGGGGCCTGTGTGTTTTTCGACCTGGAAATGGCAAAAAAGGCGCGAAAACATTGATTTGTCTCTCCTGCCGCGCACACACTTCGGAGAGCTTGCAAAGGCCTAAAAAACACAAGCAGCCCGTGAGTTATTATGGGAGAGACTGTTTTCATCAAGTTTGAAGCCATAGTTTTGGCGCGGCAGCCGTTTCTTTCATTTTGGGGCCTATGTGTTTTTCGACCTTGAAATCGCAAAAAAGGCGCGAAAACATGGATTTGTCTCTCCTGCCGCGCACACACTTCGGAGAGCTTGCAAATGCCTAATAACCACAAGCAGCCCCTACTCCAATATGGGAGACACTGTTTTCATCAAGTTTGAAGCCTCAGTTTTGGCTGGACAGCCATTTCTTTATTTTTGGGGCCTGTGTGTTTTTCGACCTGGAAATGGCAAAAAAGGCGCGAAAACATTGATTTGTCTCTCCTGCCGCGCACACACTTCGGAGAGCTTGCAAAGGCCTAATAACCACAAGCAGCCCCTACTCCACTATGGGAGACACTGTTTTCATCAAGTTTGAAGCCTCAGTGTTGGCGCGGCAGCCTTTTCTTTCTCTTTCGGGATTGTGTTTTTCTCCACCTGAAAATGCCAAAGAAGGCATAAAAACATGGATTTGTCTCTCCTGCTGCGCACACACTTCGGAGAGCTTGCAAATGCCTAATAACCACAAGCAGCCCCTACTCCAATATGGGAGACACTGTTTTCATCAAGTTTGAAGCCTCAGTGTTGGCGCGGCAGCCTTTTCTTTCTCTTTCGGGATTGTGTTTTTCTCCACCTGAAAATGCCAAAGAAGGCATAAAAACATGGATTTGTCTCTCCTGCTGCGCACACACTTCGGAGAGCTTGCAAAGGCCTAATAACCACAAGCAGCCCCTACTCCACTATGGGAGACACTGTTTTCATCAAGTTTGAAGCCTCAGTGTTGGCGCGGCAGCCTTTTCTTTCTCTTTCGGGATTGTGTTTTTCTCCACCTGAAAATGCCAAAGAAGGCATAAAAACATGGATTTGTCTCTCCTGCTGCGCACACACTTCGGAGAGCTTGCAAATGCCTAATAACCACAAGCAGCCCCTACTCCAATATGGGAGACACTGTTTTCATCAAGTTTGAAGCCTCAGTGTTGGCGCGGCAGCCTTTTCTTTCTCTTTCGGGATTGTGTTTTTCTCCACCTGAAAATGCCAAAGAAGGCATAAAAACATGGATTTGTCTTTCCTGCTGCGCACACACTTCGGAGAGCTTGCAAAGGCCTAATAACCACAAGCAGCCCCTACTCCACTATGGGAGACACTGTTTTCATCAAGTTTGAAGCCTCAGTGTTGGCGCGGCAGCCTTTTCTTTCTCTTTCGGGATTGTGTTTTTCTCCACCTGAAAATGCCAAAGAAGGCATAAAAACATGGATTTGTCTCTCCTGCTGCGCACACACTTCGGAGAGCTTGCAAATGCCTAATAACCACAAGCAGCCCCTACTCCAATATGGGAGACACTGTTTTCATCAAGTTTGAAGCCTCAGTGTTGGCGCGGCAGCCTTTTCTTTCTCTTTCGGGATTGTGTTTTTCTCCACCTGAAAATGCCAAAGAAGGCATAAAAACATGGATTTGTCTCTCCTGCTGCGCACACACTTCGGAGAGCTTGCAAAGGCCTAATAACCACAAGCAGCCCCTACTCCACTATGGGAGACACTGTTTTCATCAAGTTTGAAGCCTCAGTGTTGGCGCGGCAGCCTTTTCTTTCTCTTTCGGGATTGTGTTTTTCTCCACCTGAAAATGCCAAAGAAGGCATAAAAACATGGATTTGTCTCTCCTGCTGCGCACACACTTCGGAGAGCTTGCAAATGCCTAATAACCACAAGCAGCCCCTACTCCATTATGGGAGACACTGTTTTCATCAAGTTTGAAGCCTCAGTGTTGGCGCGGCAGCCTTTTCTTTCTCTTTCGGGATTGTGTTTTTCTCCACCTGAAAATGCCAAAGAAGGCATAAAAACATGGATTTGTCTCTCCTGCTGCGCACACACTTCGGAGAGCTTGCAAATGCCTAATAACCACAAGCAGCCCCTACTCCATTATGGGAGACACTGTTTTCATCAAGTTTGAAGCCTCAGTGTTGGCGCGGCAGCCTTTTCTTTCTCTTTCGGGATTGTGTTTTTCTCCACCTGAAAATGCCAAAGAAGGCATAAAAACATGGATTTGTCTCTCCTGCTGCGCACACACTTCGGAGAGCTTGCAAATGCCTAATAACCACAAGCAGCCCCTACTCCAATATGGGAGACACTGTTTTCATCAAGTTTGAAGCCTCAGTTTTGGCTGGACAGCCATTTCTTTATTTTTGGGGCCTGTGTGTTTTTCGACCTGGAAATGGCAAAAAAGGCGCGAAAACATTGATTTGTCTCTCCTGCCGCGCACACACTTCGGAGAGCTTGCAAAGGCCTAATAACCACAAGCAGCCCCTACTCCACTATGGGAGACACTGTTTTCATCAAGTTTGAAGCCTCAGTGTTGGCGCGGCAGCCTTTTCTTTTTCTTTCGGGATTGTGTTTTTCTCCACCTGAAAATGCCAAAGAAGGCATAAAAACATGGATTTGTCTCTCCTGCTGCGCACACACTTCGGAGAGCTTGCAAATGCCTAATAACCACAAGCAGCCCCTACTCCAATATAGGAGACACTGTTTTCATCAAGTTTGAAGCCTCAGTTTTGGCTGGACAGCCATTTCTTTATTTTTGGGGCCTGTGTGTTTTTCGACCTGGAAATGGCAAAAAAGGCGCGAAAACATTGATTTGTCTCTCCTGCCGCGCACACACTTCCGATAGCTTGCGAAGGCCTAAAAAACACAAGCTGCCCTTGAGTTATTGTGGGAGAGAATGTTTTCATCAAGTTTGAAGCCATAGTTTTGGCGCGGCAGCCGTTTCTTTCATTTTGGGGCCTATGTGTTTTTCGACCTTGAAATCGTAAAAAAGGCGCGAAAACATGGATTTGTCTCTCCTGCCGCGCACACACTTCCGATAGCTTGCGAAGGCCTAAAAAACACAAGCGGCCCTTGAGTTATTGTCTGAGAGACTGTTTTAATCAAGTTTGAAGCCTCAGTTTTGGCTGGACAGCCGTTTCTTTATTTTTGGGGCCTTTGTTTTCTTCGACCTGGAAATGGCAAAAAAGGCGCGAAAACATGGATTTGTCTCTCCTGCCGCGCACACACTTCTGATAGCGTGCAAAGGCCTAAAAAACACAAGCAGCCCGTGAGTTATTATGGGAGAGACTGTTTTCATCAAGTTTGAAGCCATAGTTTTGGCGCGGCAGCCGTTTCTTTCATTTTGGGGCCTATGTGTTTTTCGACCTTGAAATCGCAAAAAAGGCGCGAAAACATGGATTTGTCTCTCCTGCCGCGCACACACTTCGGAGAGCTTGCAAATGCCTAATAACCACAAGCAGCCCCTACTCCAATATGGGAGACACTGTTTTCATCAAGTTTGAAGCCTCAGTTTTGGCTGGACAGCCATTTCTTTATTTTTGGGGCCTGTGTGTTTTTCGACCTGGAAATGGCAAAAAAGGCGCGAAAACATTGATTTGTCTCTCCTGCCGCGCACACACTTCGGAGAGCTTGCAAAGGCCTAAAAAACACAAGCAGCCCGTGAGTTATTATGGGAGAGACTGTTTTCATCAAGTTTGAAGCCATAGTTTTGGCGCGGCAGCCGTTTCTTTCATTTTGGGGCCTATGTGTTTTTCGACCTTGAAATCGCAAAAAAGGCGCGAAAACATGGATTTGTCTCTCCTGCCGCGCACACACTTCGGAGAGCTTGCAAATGCCTAATAACCACAAGCAGCCCCTACTCCAATATGGGAGACACTGTTTTCATCAAGTTTGAAGCCTCAGTTTTGGCTGGACAGCCATTTCTTTATTTTTGGGGCCTGTGTGTTTTTCGACCTGGAAATGGCAAAAAAGGCGCGAAAACATTGATTTGTCTCTCCTGCCGCGCACACACTTCGGAGAGCTTGCAAAGGCCTAATAACCACAAGCAGCCCCTACTCCACTATGGGAGACACTGTTTTCATCAAGTTTGAAGCCTCAGTGTTGGCGCGGCAGCCTTTTCTTTCTCTTTCGGGATTGTGTTTTTCTCCACCTGAAAATGCCAAAGAAGGCATAAAAACATGGATTTGTCTCTCCTGCTGCGCACACACTTCGGAGAGCTTGCAAATGCCTAATAACCACAAGCAGCCCCTACTCCAATATGGGAGACACTGTTTTCATCAAGTTTGAAGCCTCAGTGTTGGCGCGGCAGCCTTTTCTTTCTCTTTCGGGATTGTGTTTTTCTCCACCTGAAAATGCCAAAGAAGGCATAAAAACATGGATTTGTCTCTCCTGCTGCGCACACACTTCGGAGAGCTTGCAAAGGCCTAATAACCACAAGCAGCCCCTACTCCACTATGGGAGACACTGTTTTCATCAAGTTTGAAGCCTCAGTGTTGGCGCGGCAGCCTTTTCTTTCTCTTTCGGGATTGTGTTTTTCTCCACCTGAAAATGCCAAAGAAGGCATAAAAACATGGATTTGTCTCTCCTGCTGCGCACACACTTCGGAGAGCTTGCAAATGCCTAATAACCACAAGCAGCCCCTACTCCAATATGGGAGACACTGTTTTCATCAAGTTTGAAGCCTCAGTGTTGGCGCGGCAGCCTTTTCTTTCTCTTTCGGGATTGTGTTTTTCTCCACCTGAAAATGCCAAAGAAGGCATAAAAACATGGATTTGTCTCTCCTGCTGCGCACACACTTCGGAGAGCTTGCAAAGTCTAATAACCACAAGCAGCCCCTACTCCACTATGGGAGACACTGTTTTCATCAAGTTTGAAGCCTCAGTGTTGGCGCGGCAGCCTTTTCTTTCTCTTTCGGGATTGTGTTTTTCTCCACCTGAAAATGCCAAAGAAGGCATAAAAACATGGATTTGTCTCTCCTGCTGCGCACACACTTCGGAGAGCTTGCAAATGCCTAATAACCACAAGCAGCCCCTACTCCATTATGGGAGACACTGTTTTCATCAAGTTTGAAGCCTCAGTGTTGGCGCGGCAGCCTTTTCTTTCTCTTTCGGGATTGTGTTTTTCTCCACCTGAAAATGCCAAAGAAGGCATAAAAACATGGATTTGTCTCTCCTGCTGCGCACACACTTCGGAGAGCTTGCAAATGCCTAATAACCACAAGCAGCCCCTACTCCAATATGGGAGACACTGTTTTCATCAAGTTTGAAGCCTCAGTTTTGGCTGGACAGCCATTTCTTTATTTTTGGGGCCTGTGTGTTTTTCGACCTGGAAATGGCAAAAAAGGCGCGAAAACATTGATTTGTCTCTCCTGCCGCGCACACACTTCGGAGAGCTTGCAAAGGCCTAATAACCACAAGCAGCCCCTACTCCACTATGGGAGACACTGTTTTCATCAAGTTTGAAGCCTCAGTGTTGGCGCGGCAGCCTTTTCTTTTTCTTTCGGGATTGTGTTTTTCTCCACCTGAAAATGCCAAAGAAGGCATAAAAACATGGATTTGTCTCTCCTGCTGCGCACACACTTCGGAGAGCTTGCAAATGCCTAATAACCACAAGCAGCCCCTACTCCAATATAGGAGACACTGTTTTCATCAAGTTTGAAGCCTCAGTTTTGGCTGGACAGCCATTTCTTTATTTTTGGGGCCTGTGTGTTTTTCGACCTGGAAATGGCAAAAAAGGCGCGAAAACATTGATTTGTCTCTCCTGCCGCGCACACACTTCCGATAGCTTGCGAAGGCCTAAAAAACACAAGCTGCCCTTGAGTTATTGTGGGAGAGAATGTTTTCATCAAGTTTGAAGCCATAGTTTTGGCGCGGCAGCCGTTTCTTTCATTTTGGGGCCTATGTGTTTTTCGACCTTGAAATCGCAAAAAAGGCGCGAAAACATGGATTTGTCTCTCCTGCCGCGCACACACTTCGGAGAGCTTGCAAATGCCTAATAACCACAAGCAGCCCCTACTCCAATATGGGAGACACTGTTTTCATCAAGTTTGAAGCCTCAGTTTTGGCTGGACAGCCATTTCTTTATTTTTGGGGCCTGTGTGTTTTTCGACCTGGAAATGGCAAAAAAGGCGCGAAAACATTGATTTGTCTCTCCTGCCGCGCACACACTTCGGAGAGCTTGCAAAGGCCTAAAAAACACAAGCAGCCCGTGAGTTATTATGGGAGAGACTGTTTTCATCAAGTTTGAAGCCATAGTTTTGGCGCGGCAGCCGTTTCTTTCATTTTGGGGCCTATGTGTTTTTCGACCTTGAAATCGCAAAAAAGGCGCGAAAACATGGATTTGTCTCTCCTGCCGCGCACACACTTCGGAGAGCTTGCAAATGCCTAATAACCACAAGCAGCCCCTACTCCAATATGGGAGACACTGTTTTCATCAAGTTTGAAGCCTCAGTTTTGGCTGGACAGCCATTTCTTTATTTTTGGGGCCTGTGTGTTTTTCGACCTGGAAATGGCAAAAAAGGCGCGAAAACATTGATTTGTCTCTCCTGCCGCGCACACACTTCGGAGAGCTTGCAAAGGCCTAATAACCACAAGCAGCCCCTACTCCACTATGGGAGACACTGTTTTCATCAAGTTTGAAGCCTCAGTGTTGGCGCGGCAGCCTTTTCTTTCTCTTTCGGGATTGTGTTTTTCTCCACCTGAAAATGCCAAAGAAGGCATAAAAACATGGATTTGTCTCTCCTGCTGCGCACACACTTCGGAGAGCTTGCAAATGCCTAATAACCACAAGCAGCCCCTACTCCAATATGGGAGACACTGTTTTCATCAAGTTTGAAGCCTCAGTGTTGGCGCGGCAGCCTTTTCTTTCTCTTTCGGGATTGTGTTTTTCTCCACCTGAAAATGCCAAAGAAGGCATAAAAACATGGATTTGTCTCTCCTGCTGCGCACACACTTCGGAGAGCTTGCAAAGGCCTAATAACCACAAGCAGCCCCTACTCCACTATGGGAGACACTGTTTTCATCAAGTTTGAAGCCTCAGTGTTGGCGCGGCAGCCTTTTCTTTCTCTTTCGGGATTGTGTTTTTCTCCACCTGAAAATGCCAAAGAAGGCATAAAAACATGGATTTGTCTCTCCTGCTGCGCACACACTTCGGAGAGCTTGCAAATGCCTAATAACCACAAGCAGCCCCTACTCCAATATGGGAGACACTGTTTTCATCAAGTTTGAAGCCTCAGTGTTGGCGCGGCAGCCTTTTCTTTCTCTTTCGGGATTGTGTTTTTCTCCACCTGAAAATGCCAAAGAAGGCATAAAAACATGGATTTGTCTCTCCTGCTGCGCACACACTTCGGAGAGCTTGCAAATGCCTAATAACCACAAGCAGCCCCTACTCCATTATGGGAGACACTGTTTTCATCAAGTTTGAAGCCTCAGTGTTGGCGCGGCAGCCTTTTCTTTCTCTTTCGGGATTGTGTTTTTCTCCACCTGAAAATGCCAAAGAAGGCATAAAAACATGGATTTGTCTCTCCTGCTGCGCACACACTTCGGAGAGCTTGCAAATGCCTAATAACCACAAGCAGCCCCTACTCCAATATGGGAGACACTGTTTTCATCAAGTTTGAAGCCTCAGTTTTGGCTGGACAGCCATTTCTTTATTTTTGGGGCCTGTGTGTTTTTCGACCTGGAAATGGCAAAAAAGGCGCGAAAACATTGATTTGTCTCTCCTGCCGCGCACACACTTCGGAGAGCTTGCAAAGGCCTAATAACCACAAGCAGCCCCTACTCCACTATGGGAGACACTGTTTTCATCAAGTTTGAAGTCTCAGTGTTGGCGCGGCAGCCTTTTCTTTTTCTTTCGGGATTGTGTTTTTCTCCACCTGAAAATGCCAAAGAAGGCATAAAAACATGGATTTGTCTCTCCTGCTGCGCACACACTTCGGAGAGCTTGCAAATGCCTAATAACCACAAGCAGCCCCTACTCCAATATAGGAGACACTGTTTTCATCAAGTTTGAAGCCTCAGTTTTGGCTGGACAGCCATTTCTTTATTTTTGGGGCCTGTGTGTTTTTCGACCTGGAAATGGCAAAAAAGGCGCGAAAACATTGATTTGTCTCTCCTGCCGCGCACACACTTCCGATAGCTTGCGAAGGCCTAAAAAACACAAGCTGCCCTTGAGTTATTGTGGGAGAGAATGTTTTCATCAAGTTTGAAGCCATAGTTTTGGCGCGGCAGCCGTTTCTTTCATTTTGGGGCCTATGTGTTTTTCGACCTTGAAATCGTAAAAAAGGCGCGAAAACATGGATTTGTCTCTCCTGCCGCGCACACACTTCCGATAGCTTGCGAAGGCCTAAAAAACACAAGCGGCCCTTGAGTTATTGTCTGAGAGACTGTTTTAATCAAGTTTGAAGCCTCAGTTTTGGCTGGACAGCCGTTTCTTTATTTTTGGGGCCTTTGTTTTCTTCGACCTGGAAATGGCAAAAAAGGCGCGAAAACATGGATTTGTCTCTCCTGCCGCGCACACACTTCTGATAGCGTGCAAAGGCCTAAAAAACACAAGCAGCCCGTGAGTTATTATGGGAGAGACTGTTTTCATCAAGTTTGAAGCCATAGTTTTGGCGCGGCAGCCGTTTCTTTCATTTTGGGGCCTATGTGTTTTTCGACCTTGAAATCGCAAAAAAGGCGCGAAAACATGGATTTGTCTCTCCTGCCGCGCACACACTTCGGAGAGCTTGCAAATGCCTAATAACCACAAGCAGCCCCTACTCCAATATGGGAGACACTGTTTTCATCAAGTTTGAAGCCTCAGTTTTGGCTGGACAGCCATTTCTTTATTTTTGGGGCCTGTGTGTTTTTCGACCTGGAAATGGCAAAAAAGGCGCGAAAACATTGATTTGTCTCTCCTGCCGCGCACACACTTCGGAGAGCTTGCAAAGGCCTAAAAAACACAAGCAGCCCGTGAGTTATTATGGGAGAGACTGTTTTCATCAAGTTTGAAGCCATAGTTTTGGCGCGGCAGCCGTTTCTTTCATTTTGGGGCCTATGTGTTTTTCGACCTTGAAATCGCAAAAAAGGCGCGAAAACATGGATTTGTCTCTCCTGCCGCGCACACACTTCGGAGAGCTTGCAAATGCCTAATAACCACAAGCAGCCCCTACTCCAATATGGGAGACACTGTTTTCATCAAGTTTGAAGCCTCAGTTTTGGCTGGACAGCCATTTCTTTATTTTTGGGGCCTGTGTGTTTTTCGACCTGGAAATGGCAAAAAAGGCGCGAAAACATTGATTTGTCTCTCCTGCCGCGCACACACTTCGGAGAGCTTGCAAAGGCCTAATAACCACAAGCAGCCCCTACTCCACTATGGGAGACACTGTTTTCATCAAGTTTGAAGCCTCAGTGTTGGCGCGGCAGCCTTTTCTTTCTCTTTCGGGATTGTGTTTTTCTCCACCTGAAAATGCCAAAGAAGGCATAAAAACATGGATTTGTCTCTCCTGCTGCGCACACACTTCGGAGAGCTTGCAAAGGCCTAATAACCACAAGCAGCCCCTACTCCACTATGGGAGACACTGTTTTCATCAAGTTTGAAGCCTCAGTGTTGGCGCGGCAGCCTTTTCTTTCTCTTTCGGGATTGTGTTTTTCTCCACCTGAAAATGCCAAAGAAGGCATAAAAACATGGATTTGTCTCTCCTGCTGCGCACACACTTCGGAGAGCTTGCAAATGCCTAATAACCACAAGCAGCCCCTACTCCAATATGGGAGACACTGTTTTCATCAAGTTTGAAGCCTCAGTGTTGGCGCGGCAGCCTTTTCTTTCTCTTTCGGGATTGTGTTTTTCTCCACCTGAAAATGCCAAAGAAGGCATAAAAACATGGATTTGTCTCTCCTGCTGCGCACACACTTCGGAGAGCTTGCAAAGGCCTAATAACCACAAGCAGCCCCTACTCCACTATGGGAGACACTGTTTTCATCAAGTTTGAAGCCTCAGTGTTGGCGCGGCAGCCTTTTCTTTCTCTTTCGGGATTGTGTTTTTCTCCACCTGAAAATGCCAAAGAAGGCATAAAAACATGGATTTGTCTCTCCTGCTGCGCACACACTTCGGAGAGCTTGCAAATGCCTAATAACCACAAGCAGCCCCTACTCCAATATGGGAGACACTGTTTTCATCAAGTTTGAAGCCTCAGTGTTGGCGCGGCAGCCTTTTCTTTCTCTTTCGGGATTGTGTTTTTCTCCACCTGAAAATGCCAAAGAAGGCATAAAAACATGGATTTGTCTCTCCTGCTGCGCACACACTTCGGAGAGCTTGCAAAGGCCTAATAACCACAAGCAGCCCCTACTCCACTATGGGAGACACTGTTTTCATCAAGTTTGAAGCCTCAGTGTTGGCGCGGCAGCCTTTTCTTTCTCTTTCGGGATTGTGTTTTTCTCCACCTGAAAATGCCAAAGAAGGCATAAAAACATGGATTTGTCTCTCCTGCTGCGCACACACTTCGGAGAGCTTGCAAATGCCTAATAACCACAAGCAGCCCCTACTCCATTATGGGAGACACTGTTTTCATCAAGTTTGAAGCCTCAGTGTTGGCGCGGCAGCCTTTTCTTTCTCTTTCGGGATTGTGTTTTTCTCCACCTGAAAATGCCAAAGAAGGCATAAAAACATGGATTTGTCTCTCCTGCTGCGCACACACTTCGGAGAGCTTGCAAATGCCTAATAACCACAAGCAGCCCCTACTCCAATATGGGAGACACTGTTTTCATCAAGTTTGAAGCCTCAGTTTTGGCTGGACAGCCATTTCTTTATTTTTGGGGCCTGTGTGTTTTTCGACCTGGAAATGGCAAAAAAGGCGCGAAAACATTGATTTGTCTCTCCTGCCGCGCACACACTTCGGAGAGCTTGCAAAGGCCTAATAACCACAAGCAGCCCCTACTCCACTATGGGAGACAATGTTTTCATCAAGTTTGAAGCCTCAGTGTTGGCGCGGCAGCCTTTTCTTTTTCTTTCGGGATTGTGTTTTTCTCCACCTGAAAATGCCAAAGAAGGCATAAAAAAATGGATTTGTCTCTCCTGCTGCGCACACACTTCGGAGAGCTTGCAAATGCCTAATAACCACAAGCAGCCCCTACTCCAATATAGGAGACACTGTTTTCATCAAGTTTGAAGCCTCAGTTTTGGCTGGACAGCCATTTCTTTATTTTTGGGGCCTGTGTGTTTTTCGACCTGGAAATGGCAAAAAAGGCGCGAAAACATTGATTTGTCTCTCCTGCCGCGCACACACTTCCGATAGCTTGCGAAGGCCTAAAAAACACAAGCTGCCCTTGAGTTATTGTGGGAGAGAATGTTTTCATCAAGTTTGAAGCCATAGTTTTGGCGCGGCAGCCGTTTCTTTCATTTTGGGGCCTATGTGTTTTTCGACCTTGAAATCGTAAAAAAGGCGCGAAAACATGGATTTGTCTCTCCTGCCGCGCACACACTTCCGATAGCTTGCGAAGGCCTAAAAAACACAAGCGGCCCTTGAGTTATTGTCTGAGAGACTGTTTTAATCAAGTTTGAAGCCTCAGTTTTGGCTGGACAGCCGTTTCTTTATTTTTGGGGCCTTTGTTTTCTTCGACCTGGAAATGGCAAAAAAGGCGCGAAAACATGGATTTGTCTCTCCTGCCGCGCACACACTTCTGATAGCGTGCAAAGGCCTAAAAAACACAAGCAGCCCGTGAGTTATTATGGGAGAGACTGTTTTCATCAAGTTTGAAGCCATAGTTTTGGCGCGGCAGCCGTTTCTTTCATTTTGGGGCCTATGTGTTTTTCGACCTTGAAATCGCAAAAAAGGCGCGAAAACATGGATTTGTCTCTCCTGCCGCGCACACACTTCGGAGAGCTTGCAAATGCCTAATAACCACAAGCAGCCCCTACTCCAATATGGGAGACACTGTTTTCATCAAGTTTGAAGCCTCAGTTTTGGCTGGACAGCCATTTCTTTATTTTTGGGGCCTGTGTGTTTTTCGACCTGGAAATGGCAAAAAAGGCGCGAAAACATTGATTTGTCTCTCCTGCCGCGCACACACTTCGGAGAGCTTGCAAAGGCCTAAAAAACACAAGCAGCCCGTGAGTTATTATGGGAGAGACTGTTTTCATCAAGTTTGAAGCCATAGTTTTGGCGCGGCAGCCGTTTCTTTCATTTTGGGGCCTATGTGTTTTTCGACCTTGAAATCGCAAAAAAGGCGCGAAAACATGGATTTGTCTCTCCTGCCGCGCACACACTTCGGAGAGCTTGCAAATGCCTAATAACCACAAGCAGCCCCTACTCCAATATGGGAGACACTGTTTTCATCAAGTTTGAAGCCTCAGTTTTGGCTGGACAGCCATTTCTTTATTTTTGGGGCCTGTGTGTTTTTCGACCTGGAAATGGCAAAAAAGGCGCGAAAACATTGATTTGTCTCTCCTGCCGCGCACACACTTCGGAGAGCTTGCAAAGGCCTAATAACCACAAGCAGCCCCTACTCCACTATGGGAGACACTGTTTTCATCAAGTTTGAAGCCTCAGTGTTGGCGCGGCAGCCTTTTCTTTCTCTTTCGGGATTGTGTTTTTCTCCACCTGAAAATGCCAAAGAAGGCATAAAAACATGGATTTGTCTCTCCTGCTGCGCACACACTTCGGAGAGCTTGCAAATGCCTAATAACCACAAGCAGCCCCTACTCCAATATGGGAGACACTGTTTTCATCAAGTTTGAAGCCTCAGTGTTGGCGCGGCAGCCTTTTCTTTCTCTTTCGGGATTGTGTTTTTCTCCACCTGAAAATGCCAAAGAAGGCATAAAAACATGGATTTGTCTCTCCTGCTGCGCACACACTTCGGAGAGCTTGCAAATGCCTAATAACCACAAGCAGCCCCTACTCCAATATGGGAGACACTGTTTTCATCAAGTTTGAAGCCTCAGTTTTGGCTGGACAGCCATTTCTTTATTTTTGGGGCCTGTGTGTTTTTCGACCTGGAAATGGCAAAAAAGGCGCGAAAACATTGATTTGTCTCTCCTGCCGCGCACACACTTCGGAGAGCTTGCAAAGGCCTAATAACCACAAGCAGCCCCTACTCCACTATGGGAGACACTGTTTTCATCAAGTTTGAAGCCTCAGTGTTGGCGCGGCAGCCTTTTCTTTTTCTTTCGGGATTGTGTTTTTCTCCACCTGAAAATGCCAAAGAAGGCATAAAAACATGGATTTGTCTCTCCTGCTGCGCACACACTTCGGAGAGCTTGCAAATGCCTAATAACCACAAGCAGCCCCTACTCCAATATAGGAGACACTGTTTTCATCAAGTTTGAAGCCTCAGTTTTGGCTGGACAGCCATTTCTTTATTTTTGGGGCCTGTGTGTTTTTCGACCTGGAAATGGCAAAAAAGGCGCGAAAACATTGATTTGTCTCTCCTGCCGCGCACACACTTCCGATAGCTTGCGAAGGCCTAAAAAACACAAGCTGCCCTTGAGTTATTGTGGGAGAGAATGTTTTCATCAAGTTTGAAGCCATAGTTTTGGCGCGGCAGCCGTTTCTTTCATTTTGGGGCCTTTGTGTTTTTCGACCTTGAAATCGTAAAAAAGGCGCGAAAACATGGATTTGTCTCTCCTGCCGCGCACACACTTCCGATAGCTTGCGAAGGCCTAAAAAACACAAGCGGCCCTTGAGTTATTGTCTGAGAGACTGTTTTAATCAAGTTTGAAGCCTCAGTTTTGGCTGGACAGCCGTTTCTTTATTTTTGGGGCCTTTGTTTTCTTCGACCTGGAAATGGCAAAAAAGGCGCGAAAACATGGATTTGTCTCTCCTGCCGCGCACACACTTCTGATAGCGTGCAAAGGCCTAAAAAACACAAGCAGCCCGTGAGTTATTATGGGAGAGACTGTTTTCATCAAGTTTGAAGCCATAGTTTTGGCGCGGCAGCCGTTTCTTTCATTTTGGGGCCTATGTGTTTTTCGACCTTGAAATCGCAAAAAAGGCGCGAAAACATGGATTTGTCTCTCCTGCCGCGCACACACTTCGGAGAGCTTGCAAATGCCTAATAACCACAAGCAGCCCCTACTCCAATATGGGAGACACTGTTTTCATCAAGTTTGAAGCCTCAGTTTTGGCTGGACAGCCATTTCTTTATTTTTGGGGCCTGTGTGTTTTTCGACCTGGAAATGGCAAAAAAGGCGCGAAAACATTGATTTGTCTCTCCTGCCGCGCACACACTTCGGAGAGCTTGCAAAGGCCTAAAAAACACAAGCAGCCCGTGAGTTATTATGGGAGAGACTGTTTTCATCAAGTTTGAAGCCATAGTTTTGGCGCGGCAGCCGTTTCTTTCATTTTGGGGCCTATGTGTTTTTCGACCTTGAAATCGCAAAAAAGGCGCGAAAACATGGATTTGTCTCTCCTGCCGCGCACACACTTCGGAGAGCTTGCAAATGCCTAATAACCACAAGCAGCCCCTACTCCAATATGGGAGACACTGTTTTCATCAAGTTTGAAGCCTCAGTTTTGGCTGGACAGCCATTTCTTTATTTTTGGGGCCTGTGTGTTTTTCGACCTGGAAATGGCAAAAAAGGCGCGAAAACATTGATTTGTCTCTCCTGCCGCGCACACACTTCGGAGAGCTTGCAAAGGCCTAATAACCACAAGCAGCCCCTACTCCACTATGGGAGACACTGTTTTCATCAAGTTTGAAGCCTCAGTGTTGGCGCGGCAGCCTTTTCTTTCTCTTTCGGGATTGTGTTTTTCTCCACCTGAAAATGCCAAAGAAGGCATAAAAACATGGATTTGTCTCTCCTGCTGCGCACACACTTCGGAGAGCTTGCAAATGCCTAATAACCACAAGCAGCCCCTACTCCAATATGGGAGACACTGTTTTCATCAAGTTTGAAGCCTCAGTGTTGGCGCGGCAGCCTTTTCTTTCTCTTTCGGGATTGTGTTTTTCTCCACCTGAAAATGCCAAAGAAGGCATAAAAACATGGATTTGTCTCTCCTGCTGCGCACACACTTCGGAGAGCTTGCAAAGGCCTAATAACCACAAGCAGCCCCTACTCCACTATGGGAGACACTGTTTTCATCAAGTTTGAAGCCTCAGTGTTGGCGCGGCAGCCTTTTCTTTCTCTTTCGGGATTGTGTTTTTCTCCACCTGAAAATGCCAAAGAAGGCATAAAAACATGGATTTGTCTCTCCTGCTGCGCACACACTTCGGAGAGCTTGCAAATGCCTAATAACCACAAGCAGCCCCTACTCCATTATGGGAGACACTGTTTTCATCAAGTTTGAAGCCTCAGTGTTGGCGCGGCAGCCTTTTCTTTCTCTTTCGGGATTGTGTTTTTCTCCACCTGAAAATGCCAAAGAAGGCATAAAAACATGGATTTGTCTCTCCTGCTGCGCACACACTTCGGAGAGCTTGCAAATGCCTAATAACCACAAGCAGCCCCTACTCCAATATGGGAGACACTGTTTTCATCAAGTTTGAAGCCTCAGTTTTGGCTGGACAGCCATTTCTTTATTTTTGGGGCCTGTGTGTTTTTCGACCTGGAAATGGCAAAAAAGGCGCGAAAACATTGATTTGTCTCTCCTGCCGCGCACACACTTCGGAGAGCTTGCAAAGGCCTAATAACCACAAGCAGCCCCTACTCCACTATGGGAGACACTGTTTTCATCAAGTTTGAAGCCTCAGTGTTGGCGCGGCAGCCTTTTCTTTTTCTTTCGGGATTGTGTTTTTCTCCACCTGAAAATGCCAAAGAAGGCATAAAAACATGGATTTGTCTCTCCTGCTGCGCACACACTTCGGAGAGCTTGCAAATGCCTAATAACCACAAGCAGCCCCTACTCCAATATAGGAGACACTGTTTTCATCAAGTTTGAAGCCTCAGTTTTGGCTGGACAGCCATTTCTTTATTTTTGGGGCCTGTGTGTTTTTCGACCTGGAAATGGCAAAAAAGGCGCGAAAACATTGATTTGTCTCTCCTGCCGCGCACACACTTCCGATAGCTTGCGAAGGCCTAAAAAACACAAGCTGCCCTTGAGTTATTGTGGGAGAGAATGTTTTCATCAAGTTTGAAGCCATAGTTTTGGCGCGGCAGCCGTTTCTTTCATTTTGGGGCCTATGTGTTTTTCGACCTTGAAATCGTAAAAAAGGCGCGAAAACATGGATTTGTCTCTCCTGCCGCGCACACACTTCCGATAGCTTGCGAAGGCCTAAAAAACACAAGCGGCCCTTGAGTTATTGTCTGAGAGACTGTTTTAATCAAGTTTGAAGCCTCAGTTTTGGCTGGACAGCCGTTTCTTTATTTTTGGGGCCTTTGTTTTCTTCGACCTGGAAATGGCAAAAAAGGCGCGAAAACATGGATTTGTCTCTCCTGCCGCGCACACACTTCTGATAGCGTGCAAAGGCCTAAAAAACACAAGCAGCCCGTGAGTTATTATGGGAGAGACTGTTTTCATCAAGTTTGAAGCCATAGTTTTGGCGCGGCAGCCGTTTCTTTCATTTTGGGGCCTATGTGTTTTTCGACCTTGAAATCGCAAAAAAGGCGCGAAAACATGGATTTGTCTCTCCTGCCGCGCACACACTTCGGAGAGCTTGCAAATGCCTAATAACCACAAGCAGCCCCTACTCCAATATGGGAGACACTGTTTTCATCAAGTTTGAAGCCTCAGTTTTGGCTGGACAGCCATTTCTTTATTTTTGGGGCCTGTGTGTTTTTCGACCTGGAAATGGCAAAAAAGGCGCGAAAACATTGATTTGTCTCTCCTGCCGCGCACACACTTCGGAGAGCTTGCAAAGGCCTAAAAAACACAAGCAGCCCGTGAGTTATTATGGGAGAGACTGTTTTCATCAAGTTTGAAGCCATAGTTTTGGCGCGGCAGCCGTTTCTTTCATTTTGGGGCCTATGTGTTTTTCGACCTTGAAATCGCAAAAAAGGCGCGAAAACATGGATTTGTCTCTCCTGCCGCGCACACACTTCGGAGAGCTTGCAAATGCCTAATAACCACAAGCAGCCCCTACTCCAATATGGGAGACACTGTTTTCATCAAGTTTGAAGCCTCAGTTTTGGCTGGACAGCCATTTCTTTATTTTTGGGGCCTGTGTGTTTTTCGACCTGGAAATGGCAAAAAAGGCGCGAAAACATTGATTTGTCTCTCCTGCCGCGCACACACTTCGGAGAGCTTGCAAAGGCCTAATAACCACAAGCAGCCCCTACTCCACTATGGGAGACACTGTTTTCATCAAGTTTGAAGCCTCAGTGTTGGCGCGGCAGCCTTTTCTTTCTCTTTCGGGATTGTGTTTTTCTCCACCTGAAAATGCCAAAGAAGGCATAAAAACATGGATTTGTCTCTCCTGCTGCGCACACACTTCGGAGAGCTTGCAAAGGCCTAATAACCACAAGCAGCCCCTACTCCACTATGGGAGACACTGTTTTCATCAAGTTTGAAGCCTCAGTGTTGGCGCGGCAGCCTTTTCTTTCTCTTTCGGGATTGTGTTTTTCTCCACCTGAAAATGCCAAAGAAGGCATAAAAACATGGATTTGTCTCTCCTGCTGCGCACACACTTCGGAGAGCTTGCAAATGCCTAATAACCACAAGCAGCCCCTACTCCAATATGGGAGACACTGTTTTCATCAAGTTTGAAGCCTCAGTGTTGGCGCGGCAGCCTTTTCTTTCTCTTTCGGGATTGTGTTTTTCTCCACCTGAAAATGCCAAAGAAGGCATAAAAACATGGATTTGTCTCTCCTGCTGCGCACACACTTCGGAGAGCTTGCAAAGGCCTAATAACCACAAGCAGCCCCTACTCCACTATGGGAGACACTGTTTTCATCAAGTTTGAAGCCTCAGTGTTGGCGCGGCAGCCTTTTCTTTCTCTTTCGGGATTGTGTTTTTCTCCACCTGAAAATGCCAAAGAAGGCATAAAAACATGGATTTGTCTCTCCTGCTGCGCACACACTTCGGAGAGCTTGCAAATGCCTAATAACCACAAGCAGCCCCTACTCCATTATGGGAGACACTGTTTTCATCAAGTTTGAAGCCTCAGTGTTGGCGCGGCAGCCTTTTCTTTCTCTTTCGGGATTGTGTTTTTCTCCACCTGAAAATGCCAAAGAAGGCATAAAAACATGGATTTGTCTCTCCTGCTGCGCACACACTTCGGAGAGCTTGCAAATGCCTAATAACCACAAGCAGCCCCTACTCCAATATGGGAGACACTGTTTTCATCAAGTTTGAAGCCTCAGTTTTGGCTGGACAGCCATTTCTTTATTTTTGGGGCCTGTGTGTTTTTCGACCTGGAAATGGCAAAAAAGGCGCGAAAACATTGATTTGTCTCTCCTGCCGCGCACACACTTCGGAGAGCTTGCAAAGGCCTAATAACCACAAGCAGCCCCTACTCCACTATGGGAGACACTGTTTTCATCAAGTTTGAAGCCTTCTTTGGCATTTTCAGGTGGAGAAAAACACAATCCCGAAAGAGAAAGAAAAGGCTGCCGCGCCAACACTGAGGCTTCAAACTTGATGAAAACAGTGTCTCCCATATTGGAGTAGGGGCTGCTTGTGGTTATTAGGCATTTGCAAGCTCTCCGAAGTGTGTGCGCAGCAGGAGAGACAAATCCATGTTTTTATGCCTTCTTTGGCATTTTCAGGTGGAGAAAAACACAATCCCGAAAGAGAAAGAAAAGGCTGCCGCGCCAACACTGAGGCTTCAAACTTGATGAAAACAGTGTCTCCCATAGTGGAGTAGGGGCTGCTTGTGGTTATTAGGCCTTTGCAAGCTCTCCGAAGTGTGTGCGCGGCAGGAGAGACAAATCAATGTTTTCGCGCCTTTTTTGCCATTTCCAGGTCGAAAAACACACAGGCCCCAAAAATAAAGAAATGGCTGTCCAGCCAAAACTGAGGCTTCAAACTTGATGAAAACAGTGTCTCCCATATTGGAGTAGGGGCTGCTTGTGGTTATTAGGCATTTGCAAGCTCTCCGAAGTGTGTGCGCGGCAGGAGAGACAAATCCATGTTTTCGCGCCTTTTTTGCGATTTCAAGGTCGAAAAACACATAGGCCCCAAAATGAAAGAAACGGCTGCCGCGCCAAAACTATGGCTTCAAACTTGATGAAAACAGTCTCTCCCATAATAACTCACGGGCTGCTTGTGTTTTTTAGGCCTTTGCAAGCTCTCCGAAGTGTGTGCGCGGCAGGAGAGACAAATCAATGTTTTCGCGCCTTTTTTGCCATTTCCAGGTCGAAAAACACACAGGCCCCAAAAATAAAGAAATGGCTGTCCAGCCAAAACTGAGGCTTCAAACTTGATGAAAACAGTGTCTCCCATATTGGAGTAGGGGCTGCTTGTGGTTATTAGGCATTTGCAAGCTCTCCGAAGTGTGTGCGCGGCAGGAGAGACAAATCCATGTTTTCGCGCCTTTTTTGCGATTTCAAGGTCGAAAAACACATAGGCCCCAAAATGAAAGAAACGGCTGCCGCGCCAAAACTATGGCTTCAAACTTGATGAAAACAGTCTCTCCCATAATAACTCACGGGCTGCTTGTGTTTTTTAGGCCTTTGCACGCTATCAGAAGTGTGTGCGCGGCAGGAGAGACAAATCCATGTTTTCGCGCCTTTTTTGCCATTTCCAGGTCGAAGAAAACAAAGGCCCCAAAAATAAAGAAACGGCTGTCCAGCCAAAACTGAGGCTTCAAACTTGATTAAAACAGTCTCTCAGACAATAACTCAAGGGCCGCTTGTGTTTTTTAGGCCTTCGCAAGCTATCGGAAGTGTGTGCGCGGCAGGAGAGACAAATCCATGTTTTCGCGCCTTTTTTACGATTTCAAGGTCGAAAAACACATAGGCCCCAAAATGAAAGAAACGGCTGCCGCGCCAAAACTATGGCTTCAAACTTGATGAAAACATTCTCTCCCACAATAACTCAAGGGCAGCTTGTGTTTTTTAGGCCTTCGCAAGCTATCGGAAGTGTGTGCGCGGCAGGAGAGACAAATCAATGTTTTCGCGCCTTTTTTGCCATTTCCAGGTCGAAAAACACACAGGCCCCAAAAATAAAGAAATGGCTGTCCAGCCAAAACTGAGGCTTCAAACTTGATGAAAACAGTGTCTCCTATATTGGAGTAGGGGCTGCTTGTGGTTATTAGGCATTTGCAAGCTCTCCGAAGTGTGTGCGCAGCAGGAGAGACAAATCCATGTTTTTATGCCTTCTTTGGCATTTTCAGGTGGAGAAAAACACAATCCCGAAAGAAAAAGAAAAGGCTGCCGCGCCAACACTGAGGCTTCAAACTTGATGAAAACAGTGTCTCCCATAGTGGAGTAGGGGCTGCTTGTGGTTATTAGGCCTTTGCAAGCTCTCCGAAGTGTGTGCGCGGCAGGAGAGACAAATCAATGTTTTCGCGCCTTTTTTGCCATTTCCAGGTCGAAAAACACACAGGCCCCAAAAATAAAGAAATGGCTGTCCAGCCAAAACTGAGGCTTCAAACTTGATGAAAACAGTGTCTCCCATATTGGAGTAGGGGCTGCTTGTGGTTATTAGGCATTTGCAAGCTCTCCGAAGTGTGTGCGCAGCAGGAGAGACAAATCCATGTTTTTATGCCTTCTTTGGCATTTTCAGGTGGAGAAAAACACAATCCCGAAAGAGAAAGAAAAGGCTGCCGCGCCAACACTGAGGCTTCAAACTTGATGAAAACAGTGTCTCCCATAATGGAGTAGGGGCTGCTTGTGGTTATTAGGCATTTGCAAGCTCTCCGAAGTGTGTGCGCAGCAGGAGAGACAAATCCATGTTTTTATGCCTTCTTTGGCATTTTCAGGTGGAGAAAAACACAATCCCGAAAGAGAAAGAAAAGGCTGCCGCGCCAACACTGAGGCTTCAAACTTGATGAAAACAGTGTCTCCCATAGTGGAGTAGGGGCTGCTTGTGGTTATTAGGCCTTTGCAAGCTCTCCGAAGTGTGTGCGCAGCAGGAGAGACAAATCCATGTTTTTATGCCTTCTTTGGCATTTTCAGGTGGAGAAAAACACAATCCCGAAAGAGAAAGAAAAGGCTGCCGCGCCAACACTGAGGCTTCAAACTTGATGAAAACAGTGTCTCCCATAGTGGAGTAGGGGCTGCTTGTGGTTATTAGGCCTTTGCAAGCTCTCCGAAGTGTGTGCGCAGCAGGAGAGACAAATCCATGTTTTTATGCCTTCTTTGGCATTTTCAGGTGGAGAAAAACACAATCCCGAAAGAGAAAGAAAAGGCTGCCGCGCCAACACTGAGGCTTCAAACTTGATGAAAACAGTGTCTCCCATAGTGGAGTAGGGGCTGCTTGTGGTTATTAGGCCTTTGCAAGCTCTCCGAAGTGTGTGCGCGGCAGGAGAGACAAATCAATGTTTTCGCGCCTTTTTTGCCATTTCCAGGTCGAAAAACACACAGGCCCCAAAAATAAAGAAATGGCTGTCCAGCCAAAACTGAGGCTTCAAACTTGATGAAAACAGTGTCTCCCATATTGGAGTAGGGGCTGCTTGTGGTTATTAGGCATTTGCAAGCTCTCCGAAGTGTGTGCGCGGCAGGAGAGACAAATCCATGTTTTCGCGCCTTTTTTGCGATTTCAAGGTCGAAAAACACATAGGCCCCAAAATGAAAGAAACGGCTGCCGCGCCAAAACTATGGCTTCAAACTTGATGAAAACAGTCTCTCCCATAATAACTCACGGGCTGCTTGTGTTTTTTAGGCCTTTGCAAGCTCTCCGAAGTGTGTGCGCGGCAGGAGAGACAAATCAATGTTTTCGCGCCTTTTTTGCCATTTCCAGGTCGAAAAACACACAGGCCCCAAAAATAAAGAAATGGCTGTCCAGCCAAAACTGAGGCTTCAAACTTGATGAAAACAGTGTCTCCCATATTGGAGTAGGGGCTGCTTGTGGTTATTAGGCATTTGCAAGCTCTCCGAAGTGTGTGCGCGGCAGGAGAGACAAATCCATGTTTTCGCGCCTTTTTTGCGATTTCAAGGTCGAAAAACACATAGGCCCCAAAATGAAAGAAACGGCTGCCGCGCCAAAACTATGGCTTCAAACTTGATGAAAACAGTCTCTCCCATAATAACTCACGGGCTGCTTGTGTTTTTTAGGCCTTTGCACGCTATCAGAAGTGTGTGCGCGGCAGGAGAGACAAATCCATGTTTTCGCGCCTTTTTTGCCATTTCCAGGTCGAAGAAAACAAAGGCCCCAAAAATAAAGAAACGGCTGTCCAGCCAAAACTGAGGCTTCAAACTTGATTAAAACAGTCTCTCAGACAATAACTCAAGGGCCGCTTGTGTTTTTTAGGCCTTCGCAAGCTATCGGAAGTGTGTGCGCGGCAGGAGAGACAAATCCATGTTTTCGCGCCTTTTTTACGATTTCAAGGTCGAAAAACACATAGGCCCCAAAATGAAAGAAACGGCTGCCGCGCCAAAACTATGGCTTCAAACTTGATGAAAACATTCTCTCCCACAATAACTCAAGGGCAGCTTGTGTTTTTTAGGCCTTCGCAAGCTATCGGAAGTGTGTGCGCGGCAGGAGAGACAAATCAATGTTTTCGCGCCTTTTTTGCCATTTCCAGGTCGAAAAACACACAGGCCCCAAAAATAAAGAAATGGCTGTCCAGCCAAAACTGAGGCTTCAAACTTGATGAAAACAGTGTCTCCTATATTGGAGTAGGGGCTGCTTGTGGTTATTAGACATTTGCAAGCTCTCCGAAGTGTGTGCGCAGCAGGAGAGACAAATCCATGTTTTTATGCCTTCTTTGGCATTTTCAGGTGGAGAAAAACACAATCCCGAAAGAAAAAGAAAAGGCTGCCGCGCCAACACTGAGGCTTCAAACTTGATGAAAACAGTGTCTCCCATAGTGGAGTAGGGGCTGCTTGTGGTTATTAGGCCTTTGCAAGCTCTCCGAAGTGTGTGCGCGGCAGGAGAGACAAATCAATGTTTTCGCGCCTTTTTTGCCATTTCCAGGTCGAAAAACACACAGGCCCCAAAAATAAAGAAATGGCTGTCCAGCCAAAACTGAGGCTTCAAACTTGATGAAAACAGTGTCTCCCATATTGGAGTAGGGGCTGCTTGTGGTTATTAGGCATTTGCAAGCTCTCCGAAGTGTGTGCGCAGCAGGAGAGACAAATCCATGTTTTTATGCCTTCTTTGGCATTTTCAGGTGGAGAAAAACACAATCCCGAAAGAGAAAGAAAAGGCTGCCGCGCCAACACTGAAGCTTCAAACTTGATGAAAACAGTGTCTCCCATAATGGAGTAGGGGCTGCTTGTGGTTATTAGGCATTTGCAAGCTCTCCGAAGTGTGTGCGCAGCAGGAGAGACAAATCCATGTTTTTATGCCTTCTTTGGCATTTTCAGGTGGAGAAAAACACAATCCCGAAAGAGAAAGAAAAGGCTGCCGCGCCAACACTGAGGCTTCAAACTTGATGAAAACAGTGTCTCCCATAGTGGAGTAGGGGCTGCTTGTGGTTATTAGGCCTTTGCAAGCTCTCCGAAGTGTGTGCGCAGCAGGAGAGACAAATCCATGTTTTTATGCCTTCTTTGGCATTTTCAGGTGGAGAAAAACACAATCCCGAAAGAGAAAGAAAAGGCTGCCGCGCCAACACTGAGGCTTCAAACTTGATGAAAACAGTGTCTCCCATATTGGAGTAGGGGCTGCTTGTGGTTATTAGGCATTTGCAAGCTCTCCGAAGTGTGTGCGCAGCAGGAGAGACAAATCCATGTTTTTATGCCTTCTTTGGCATTTTCAGGTGGAGAAAAACACAATCCCGAAAGAGAAAGAAAAGGCTGCCGCGCCAACACTGAGGCTTCAAACTTGATGAAAACAGTGTCTCCCATATTGGAGTAGGGGCTGCTTGTGGTTATTAGGCATTTGCAAGCTCTCCGAAGTGTGTGCGCAGCAGGAGAGACAAATCCATGTTTTTATGCCTTCTTTGGCATTTTCAGGTGGAGAAAAACACAATCCCGAAAGAGAAAGAAAAGGCTGCCGCGCCAACACTGAGGCTTCAAACTTGATGAAAACAGTGTCTCCCATAGTGGAGTAGGGGCTGCTTGTGGTTATTAGGCCTTTGCAAGCTCTCCGAAGTGTGTGCGCGGCAGGAGAGACAAATCAATGTTTTCGCGCCTTTTTTGCCATTTCCAGGTCGAAAAACACACAGGCCCCAAAAATAAAGAAATGGCTGTCCAGCCAAAACTGAGGCTTCAAACTTGATGAAAACAGTGTCTCCCATATTGGAGTAGGGGCTGCTTGTGGTTATTAGGCATTTGCAAGCTCTCCGAAGTGTGTGCGCGGCAGGAGAGACAAATCCATGTTTTCGCGCCTTTTTTGCGATTTCAAGGTCGAAAAACACATAGGCCCCAAAATGAAAGAAACGGCTGCCGCGCCAAAACTATGGCTTCAAACTTGATGAAAACAGTCTCTCCCATAATAACTCACGGGCTGCTTGTGTTTTTTAGGCCTTTGCAAGCTCTCCGAAGTGTGTGCGCGGCAGGAGAGACAAATCAATGTTTTCGCGCCTTTTTTGCCATTTCCAGGTCGAAAAACACACAGGCCCCAAAAATAAAGAAATGGCTGTCCAGCCAAAACTGAGGCTTCAAACTTGATGAAAACAGTGTCTCCCATATTGGAGTAGGGGCTGCTTGTGGTTATTAGGCATTTGCAAGCTCTCCGAAGTGTGTGCGCGGCAGGAGAGACAAATCCATGTTTTCGCGCCTTTTTTGCGATTTCAAGGTCGAAAAACACATAGGCCCCAAAATGAAAGAAACGGCTGCCGCGCCAAAACTATGGCTTCAAACTTGATGAAAACAGTCTCTCCCATAATAACTCACGGGCTGCTTGTGTTTTTTAGGCCTTTGCACGCTATCAGAAGTGTGTGCGCGGCAGGAGAGACAAATCCATGTTTTCGCGCCTTTTTTGCCATTTCCAGGTCGAAGAAAACAAAGGCCCCAAAAATAAAGAAACGGCTGTCCAGCCAAAACTGAGGCTTCAAACTTGATTAAAACAGTCTCTCAGACAATAACTCAAGGGCCGCTTGTGTTTTTTAGGCCTTCGCAAGCTATCGGAAGTGTGTGCGCGGCAGGAGAGACAAATCCATGTTTTCGCGCCTTTTTTACGATTTCAAGGTCGAAAAACACAAAGGCCCCAAAATGAAAGAAACGGCTGCCGCGCCAAAACTATGGCTTCAAACTTGATGAAAACATTCTCTCCCACAATAACTCAAGGGCAGCTTGTGTTTTTTAGGCCTTCGCAAGCTATCGGAAGTGTGTGCGCGGCAGGAGAGACAAATCAATGTTTTCGCGCCTTTTTTGCCATTTCCAGGTCGAAAAACACACAGGCCCCAAAAATAAAGAAATGGCTGTCCAGCCAAAACTGAGGCTTCAAACTTGATGAAAACAGTGTCTCCTATATTGGAGTAGGGGCTGCTTGTGGTTATTAGGCATTTGCAAGCTCTCCGAAGTGTGTGCGCAGCAGGAGAGACAAATCCATGTTTTTATGCCTTCTTTGGCATTTTCAGGTGGAGAAAAACACAATCCCGAAAGAAAAAGAAAAGGCTGCCGCGCCAACACTGAGGCTTCAAACTTGATGAAAACAGTGTCTCCCATAGTGGAGTAGGGGCTGCTTGTGGTTATTAGGCCTTTGCAAGCTCTCCGAAGTGTGTGCGCGGCAGGAGAGACAAATCAATGTTTTCGCGCCTTTTTTGCCATTTCCAGGTCGAAAAACACACAGGCCCCAAAAATAAAGAAATGGCTGTCCAGCCAAAACTGAGGCTTCAAACTTGATGAAAACAGTGTCTCCCATATTGGAGTAGGGGCTGCTTGTGGTTATTAGGCATTTGCAAGCTCTCCGAAGTGTGTGCGCAGCAGGAGAGACAAATCCATGTTTTTATGCCTTCTTTGGCATTTTCAGGTGGAGAAAAACACAATCCCGAAAGAGAAAGAAAAGGCTGCCGCGCCAACACTGAGGCTTCAAACTTGATGAAAACAGTGTCTCCCATATTGGAGTAGGGGCTGCTTGTGGTTATTAGGCATTTGCAAGCTCTCCGAAGTGTGTGCGCAGCAGGAGAGACAAATCCATGTTTTTATGCCTTCTTTGGCATTTTCAGGTGGAGAAAAACACAATCCCGAAAGAGAAAGAAAAGGCTGCCGCGCCAACACTGAGGCTTCAAACTTGATGAAAACAGTGTCTCCCATAGTGGAGTAGGGGCTGCTTGTGGTTATTAGGCCTTTGCAAGCTCTCCGAAGTGTGTGCGCGGCAGGAGAGACAAATCAATGTTTTCGCGCCTTTTTTGCCATTTCCAGGTCGAAAAACACACAGGCCCCAAAAATAAAGAAATGGCTGTCCAGCCAAAACTGAGGCTTCAAACTTGATGAAAACAGTGTCTCCCATATTGGAGTAGGGGCTGCTTGTGGTTATTAGGCATTTGCAAGCTCTCCGAAGTGTGTGCGCGGCAGGAGAGACAAATCCATGTTTTCGCGCCTTTTTTGCGATTTCAAGGTCGAAAAACACATAGGCCCCAAAATGAAAGAAACGGCTGCCGCGCCAAAACTATGGCTTCAAACTTGATGAAAACAGTCTCTCCCATAATAACTCACGGGCTGCTTGTGTTTTTTAGGCCTTTGCAAGCTCTCCGAAGTGTGTGCGCGGCAGGAGAGACAAATCAATGTTTTCGCGCCTTTTTTGCCATTTCCAGGTCGAAAAACACACAGGCCCCAAAAATAAAGAAATGGCTGTCCAGCCAAAACTGAGGCTTCAAACTTGATGAAAACAGTGTCTCCCATATTGGAGTAGGGGCTGCTTGTGGTTATTAGGCATTTGCAAGCTCTCCGAAGTGTGTGCGCGGCAGGAGAGACAAATCCATGTTTTCGCGCCTTTTTTGCGATTTCAAGGTCGAAAAACACATAGGCCCCAAAATGAAAGAAACGGCTGCCGCGCCAAAACTATGGCTTCAAACTTGATGAAAACAGTCTCTCCCATAATAACTCACGGGCTGCTTGTGTTTTTTAGGCCTTTGCACGCTATCAGAAGTGTGTGCGCGGCAGGAGAGACAAATCCATGTTTTCGCGCCTTTTTTGCCATTTCCAGGTCGAAGAAAACAAAGGCCCCAAAAATAAAGAAACGGCTGTCCAGCCAAAACTGAGGCTTCAAACTTGATTAAAACAGTCTCTCAGACAATAACTCAAGGGCCGCTTGTGTTTTTTAGGCCTTCGCAAGCTATCGGAAGTGTGTGCGCGGCAGGAGAGACAAATCCATGTTTTCGCGCCTTTTTTACGATTTCAAGGTCGAAAAACACATAGGCCCCAAAATGAAAGAAACGGCTGCCGCGCCAAAACTATGGCTTCAAACTTGATGAAAACATTCTCTCCCACAATAACTCAAGGGCAGCTTGTGTTTTTTAGGCCTTCGCAAGCTATCGGAAGTGTGTGCGCGGCAGGAGAGACAAATCAATGTTTTCGCGCCTTTTTTGCCATTTCCAGGTCGAAAAACACACAGGCCCCAAAAATAAAGAAATGGCTGTCCAGCCAAAACTGAGGCTTCAAACTTGATGAAAACAGTGTCTCCTATATTGGAGTAGGGGCTGCTTGTGGTTATTAGGCATTTGCAAGCTCTCCGAAGTGTGTGCGCAGCAGGAGAGACAAATCCATGTTTTTATGCCTTCTTTGGCATTTTCAGGTGGAGAAAAACACAATCCCGAAAGAAAAAGAAAAGGCTGCCGCGCCAACACTGAGGCTTCAAACTTGATGAAAACAGTGTCTCCCATAGTGGAGTAGGGGCTGCTTGTGGTTATTAGGCCTTTGCAAGCTCTCCGAAGTGTGTGCGCGGCAGGAGAGACAAATCAATGTTTTCGCGCCTTTTTTGCCATTTCCAGGTCGAAAAACACACAGGCCCCAAAAATAAAGAAATGGCTGTCCAGCCAAAACTGAGGCTTCAAACTTGATGAAAACAGTGTCTCCCATATTGGAGTAGGGGCTGCTTGTGGTTATTAGGCATTTGCAAGCTCTCCGAAGTGTGTGCGCAGCAGGAGAGACAAATCCATGTTTTTATGCCTTCTTTGGCATTTTCAGGTGGAGAAAAACACAATCCCGAAAGAGAAAGAAAAGGCTGCCGCGCCAACACTGAGGCTTCAAACTTGATGAAAACAGTGTCTCCCATAATGGAGTAGGGGCTGCTTGTGGTTATTAGGCATTTGCAAGCTCTCCGAAGTGTGTGCGCAGCAGGAGAGACAAATCCATGTTTTTATGCCTTCTTTGGCATTTTCAGGTGGAGAAAAACACAATCCCGAAAGAGATAGAAAAGGCTGCCGCGCCAACACTGAGGCTTCAAACTTGATGAAAACAGTGTCTCCCATAGTGGAGTAGGGGCTGCTTGTGGTTATTAGGCCTTTGCAAGCTCTCCGAAGTGTGTGCGCAGCAGGAGAGACAAATCCATGTTTTTATGCCTTCTTTGGCATTTTCAGGTGGAGAAAAACACAATCCCGAAAGAGAAAGAAAAGGCTGCCGCGCCAACACTGAGGCTTCAAACTTGATGAAAACAGTGTCTCCCATATTGGAGTAGGGGCTGCTTGTGGTTATTAGGCATTTGCAAGCTCTCCGAAGTGTGTGCGCAGCAGGAGAGACAAATCCATGTTTTTATGCCTTCTTTGGCATTTTCAGGTGGAGAAAAACACAATCCCGAAAGAGAAAGAAAAGGCTGCCGCGCCAACACTGAGGCTTCAAACTTGATGAAAACAGTGTCTCCCATAGTGGAGTAGGGGCTGCTTGTGGTTATTAGGCCTTTGCAAGCTCTCCGAAGTGTGTGCGCAGCAGGAGAGACAAATCCATGTTTTTATGCCTTCTTTGGCATTTTCAGGTGGAGAAAAACACAATCCCGAAAGAGAAAGAAAAGGCTGCCGCGCCAACACTGAGGCTTCAAACTTGATGAAAACAGTGTCTCCCATATTGGAGTAGGGGCTGCTTGTGGTTATTAGGCATTTGCAAGCTCTCCGAAGTGTGTGCGCAGCAGGAGAGACAAATCCATGTTTTTATGCCTTCTTTGGCATTTTCAGGTGGAGAAAAACACAATCCCGAAAGAGAAAGAAAAGGCTGCCGCGCCAACACTGAGGCTTCAAACTTGATGAAAACAGTGTCTCCCATAGTGGAGTAGGGGCTGCTTGTGGTTATTAGGCCTTTGCAAGCTCTCCGAAGTGTGTGCGCAGCAGGAGAGACAAATCCATGTTTTTATGCCTTCTTTGGCATTTTCAGGTGGAGAAAAACACAATCCCGAAAGAGAAAGAAAAGGCTGCCGCGCCAACACTGAGGCTTCAAACTTGATGAAAACAGTGTCTCCCATAGTGGAGTAGGGGCTGCTTGTGGTTATTAGGCCTTTGCAAGCTCTCCGAAGTGTGTGCGCGGCAGGAGAGACAAATCAATGTTTTCGCGCCTTTTTTGCCATTTCCAGGTCGAAAAACACACAGGCCCCAAAAATAAAGAAATGGCTGTCCAGCCAAAACTGAGGCTTCAAACTTGATGAAAACAGTGTCTCCCATATTGGAGTAGGGGCTGCTTGTGGTTATTAGGCATTTGCAAGCTCTCCGAAGTGTGTGCGCGGCAGGAGAGACAAATCCATGTTTTCGCGCCTTTTTTGCGATTTCAAGGTCGAAAAACACATAGGCCCCAAAATGAAAGAAACGGCTGCCGCGCCAAAACTATGGCTTCAAACTTGATGAAAACAGTCTCTCCCATAATAACTCACGGGCTGCTTGTGTTTTTTAGGCCTTTGCAAGCTCTCCGAAGTGTGTGCGCGGCAGGAGAGACAAATCAATGTTTTCGCGCCTTTTTTGCCATTTCCAGGTCGAAAAACACACAGGCCCCAAAAATAAAGAAATGGCTGTCCAGCCAAAACTGAGGCTTCAAACTTGATGAAAACAGTGTCTCCCATATTGGAGTAGGGGCTGCTTGTGGTTATTAGGCATTTGCAAGCTCTCCGAAGTGTGTGCGCGGCAGGAGAGACAAATCCATGTTTTCGCGCCTTTTTTGCGATTTCAAGGTCGAAAAACACATAGGCCCCAAAATGAAAGAAACGGCTGCCGCGCCAAAACTATGGCTTCAAACTTGATGAAAACAGTCTCTCCCATAATAACTCACGGGCTGCTTGTGTTTTTTAGGCCTTTGCACGCTATCAGAAGTGTGTGCGCGGCAGGAGAGACAAATCCATGTTTTCGCGCCTTTTTTGCCATTTCCAGGTCGAAGAAAACAAAGGCCCCAAAAATAAAGAAACGGCTGTCCAGCCAAAACTGAGGCTTCAAACTTGATTAAAACAGTCTCTCAGACAATAACTCAAGGGCCGCTTGTGTTTTTTAGGCCTTCGCAAGCTATCGGAAGTGTGTGCGCGGCAGGAGAGACAAATCCATGTTTTCGCGCCTTTTTTACGATTTCAAGGTCGAAAAACACATAGGCCCCAAAATGAAAGAAACGGCTGCCGCGCCAAAACTATGGCTTCAAACTTGATGAAAACATTCTCTCCCACAATAACTCAAGGGCAGCTTGTGTTTTTTAGGCCTTCGCAAGCTATCGGAAGTGTGTGCGCGGCAGGAGAGACAAATCAATGTTTTCGCGCCTTTTTTGCCATTTCCAGGTCGAAAAACACACAGGCCCCAAAAATAAAGAAATGGCTGTCCAGCCAAAACTGAGGCTTCAAACTTGATGAAAACAGTGTCTCCTATATTGGAGTAGGGGCTGCTTGTGGTTATTAGGCATTTGCAAGCTCTCCGAAGTGTGTGTGCAGCAGGAGAGACAAATCCATGTTTTTATGCCTTCTTTGGCATTTTCAGGTGGAGAAAAACACAATCCCGAAAGAAAAAGAAAAGGCTGCCGCGCCAACACTGAGACTTCAAACTTGATGAAAACAGTGTCTCCCATAGTGGAGTAGGGGCTGCTTGTGGTTATTAGGCCTTTGCAAGCTCTCCGAAGTGTGTGCGCGGCAGGAGAGACAAATCAATGTTTTCGCGCCTTTTTTGCCATTTCCAGGTCGAAAAACACACAGGCCCCAAAAATAAAGAAATGGCTGTCCAGCCAAAACTGAGGCTTCAAACTTGATGAAAACAGTGTCTCCCATATTGGAGTAGGGGCTGCTTGTGGTTATTAGGCATTTGCAAGCTCTCCGAAGTGTGTGCGCAGCAGGAGAGACAAATCCATGTTTTTATGCCTTCTTTGGCATTTTCAGGTGGAGAAAAACACAATCCCGAAAGAGAAAGAAAAGGCTGCCGCGCCAACACTGAGGCTTCAAACTTGATGAAAACAGTGTCTCCCATAATGGAGTAGGGGCTGCTTGTGGTTATTAGGCATTTGCAAGCTCTCCGAAGTGTGTGCGCAGCAGGAGAGACAAATCCATGTTTTTATGCCTTCTTTGGCATTTTCAGGTGGAGAAAAACACAATCCCGAAAGAGAAAGAAAAGGCTGCCGCGCCAACACTGAGGCTTCAAACTTGATGAAAACAGTGTCTCCCATAGTGGAGTAGGGGCTGCTTGTGGTTATTAGGCCTTTGCAAGCTCTCCGAAGTGTGTGCGCAGCAGGAGAGACAAATCCATGTTTTTATGCCTTCTTTGGCATTTTCAGGTGGAGAAAAACACAATCCCGAAAGAGAAAGAAAAGGCTGCCGCGCCAACACTGAGGCTTCAAACTTGATGAAAACAGTGTCTCCCATATTGGAGTAGGGGCTGCTTGTGGTTATTAGGCATTTGCAAGCTCTCCGAAGTGTGTGCGCAGCAGGAGAGACAAATCCATGTTTTTATGCCTTCTTTGGCATTTTCAGGTGGAGAAAAACACAATCCCGAAAGAGAAAGAAAAGGCTGCCGCGCCAACACTGAGGCTTCAAACTTGATGAAAACAGTGTCTCCCATAGTGGAGTAGGGGCTGCTTGTGGTTATTAGGCATTTGCAAGCTCTCCGAAGTGTGTGCGCAGCAGGAGAGACAAATCCATGTTTTTATGCCTTCTTTGGCATTTTCAGGTGGAGAAAAACACAATCCCGAAAGAGAAAGAAAAGGCTGCCGCGCCAACACTGAGGCTTCAAACTTGATGAAAACAGTGTCTCCCATAGTGGAGTAGGGGCTGCTTGTGGTTATTAGGCCTTTGCAAGCTCTCCGAAGTGTGTGCGCGGCAGGAGAGACAAATCAATGTTTTCGCGCCTTTTTTGCCATTTCCAGGTCGAAAAACACACAGGCCCCAAAAATAAAGAAATGGCTGTCCAGCCAAAACTGAGGCTTCAAACTTGATGAAAACAGTGTCTCCCATATTGGAGTAGGGGCTGCTTGTGGTTATTAGGCATTTGCAAGCTCTCCGAAGTGTGTGCGCGGCAGGAGAGACAAATCCATGTTTTCGCGCCTTTTTTGCGATTTCAAGGTCGAAAAACACATAGGCCCCAAAATGAAAGAAACGGCTGCCGCGCCAAAACTATGGCTTCAAACTTGATGAAAACAGTCTCTCCCATAATAACTCACGGGCTGCTTGTGTTTTTTAGGCCTTTGCAAGCTCTCCGAAGTGTGTGCGCGGCAGGAGAGACAAATCAATGTTTTCGCGCCTTTTTTGACATTTCCAGGTCGAAAAACACACAGGCCCCAAAAATAAAGAAATGGCTGTCCAGCCAAAACTGAGGCTTCAAACTTGATGAAAACAGTGTCTCCCATATTGGAGTAGGGGCTGCTTGTGGTTATTAGGCATTTGCAAGCTCTCCGAAGTGTGTGCGCGGCAGGAGAGACAAATCCATGTTTTCGCGCCTTTTTTGCGATTTCAAGGTCGAAAAACACATAGGCCCCAAAATGAAAGAAACGGCTGCCGCGCCAAAACTATGGCTTCAAACTTGATGAAAACAGTCTCTCCCATAATAACTCACGGGCTGCTTGTGTTTTTTAGGCCTTTGCACGCTATCAGAAGTGTGTGCGCGGCAGGAGAGACAAATCCATGTTTTCGCGCCTTTTTTGCCATTTCCAGGTCGAAGAAAACAAAGGCCCCAAAAATAAAGAAACGGCTGTCCAGCGAAAACTGAGGCTTCAAACTTGATTAAAACAGTCTCTCAGACAATAACTCAAGGGCCGCTTGTGTTTTTTAGGCCTTCGCAAGCTATCGGAAGTGTGTGCGCGGCAGGAGAGACAAATCCATGTTTTCGCGCCTTTTTTACGATTTCAAGGTCGAAAAACACATAGGCCCCAAAATGAAAGAAACGGCTGCCGCGCCAAAACTATGGCTTCAAACTTGATGAAAACATTCTCTCCCACAATAACTCAAGGGCAGCTTGTGTTTTTTAGGCCTTCGCAAGCTATCGGAAGTGTGTGCGCGGCAGGAGAGACAAATCAATGTTTTCGCGCCTTTTTTGCCATTTCCAGGTCGAAAAACACACAGGCCCCAAAAATAAAGAAATGGCTGTCCAGCCAAAACTGAGGCTTCAAACTTGATGAAAACAGTGTCTCCTATATTGGAGTAGGGGCTGCTTGTGGTTATTAGGCATTTGCAAGCTCTCCGAAGTGTGTGCGCAGCAGGAGAGACAAATCCATGTTTTTATGCCTTCTTTGGCATTTTCAGGTGGAGAAAAACACAATCCCGAAAGAAAAAGAAAAGGCTGCCGCGCCAACACTGAGGCTTCAAACTTGATGAAAACAGTGTCTCCCATAGTGGAGTAGGGGCTGCTTGTGGTTATTAGGCCTTTGCAAGCTCTCCGAAGTGTGTGCGCGGCAGGAGAGACAAATCAATGTTTTCGCGCCTTTTTTGCCATTTCCAGGTCGAAAAACACACAGGCCCCAAAAATAAAGAAATGGCTGTCCAGCCAAAACTGAGGCTTCAAACTTGATGAAAACAGTGTCTCCCATATTGGAGTAGGGGCTGCTTGTGGTTATTAGGCATTTGCAAGCTCTCCGAAGTGTGTGCGCGGCAGGAGAGACAAATCCATGTTTTCGCGCCTTTTTTGCGATTTCAAGGTCGAAAAACACATAGGCCCCAAAATGAAAGAAACGGCTGCCGCGCCAAAACTATGGCTTCAAACTTGATGAAAACAGTCTCTCCCATAATAACTCACGGGCTGCTTGTGTTTTTTAGGCCTTTGCACGCTATCAGAAGTGTGTGCGCGGCAGGAGAGACAAATCCATGTTTTCGCGCCTTTTTTGCCATTTCCAGGTCGAAGAAAACAAAGGCCCCAAAAATAAAGAAACGGCTGTCCAGCGAAAACTGAGGCTTCAAACTTGATTAAAACAGTCTCTCAGACAATAACTCAAGGGCCGCTTGTGTTTTTTAGGCCTTCGCAAGCTATCGGAAGTGTGTGCGCGGCAGGAGAGACAAATCCATGTTTTCGCGCCTTTTTTACGATTTCAAGGTCGAAAAACACATAGGCCCCAAAATGAAAGAAACGGCTGCCGCGCCAAAACTATGGCTTCAAACTTGATGAAAACATTCTCTCCCACAATAACTCAAGGGCAGCTTGTGTTTTTTAGGCCTTCGCAAGCTATCGGAAGTGTGTGCGCGGCAGGAGAGACAAATCAATGTTTTCGCGCCTTTTTTGCCATTTCCAGGTCGAAAAACACACAGGCCCCAAAAATAAAGAAATGGCTGTCCAGCCAAAACTGAGGCTTCAAACTTGATGAAAACAGTGTCTCCTATATTGGAGTAGGGGCTGCTTGTGGTTATTAGGCATTTGCAAGCTCTCCGAAGTGTGTGCGCAGCAGGAGAGACAAATCCATGTTTTTATGCCTTCTTTGGCATTTTCAGGTGGAGAAAAACACAATCCCGAAAGAAAAAGAAAAGGCTGCCGCGCCAACACTGAGGCTTCAAACTTGATGAAAACAGTGTCTCCCATAGTGGAGTAGGGGCTGCTTGTGGTTATTAGGCCTTTGCAAGCTCTCCGAAGTGTGTGCGCGGCAGGAGAGACAAATCAATGTTTTCGCGCCTTTTTTGCCATTTCCAGGTCGAAAAACACACAGGCCCCAAAAATAAAGAAATGGCTGTCCAGCCAAAACTGAGGCTTCAAACTTGATGAAAACAGTGTCTCCCATATTGGAGTAGGGGCTGCTTGTGGTTATTAGGCATTTGCAAGCTCTCCGAAGTGTGTGCGCAGCAGGAGAGACAAATCCATGTTTTTATGCCTTCTTTGGCATTTTCAGGTGGAGAAAAACACAATCCCGAAAGAGAAAGAAAAGGCTGCCGCGCCAACACTGAGGCTTCAAACTTGATGAAAACAGTGTCTCCCATAATGGAGTAGGGGCTGCTTGTGGTTATTAGGCATTTGCAAGCTCTCCGAAGTGTGTGCGCAGCAGGAGAGACAAATCCATGTTTTTATGCCTTCTTTGGCATTTTCAGGTGGAGAAAAACACAATCCCGAAAGAGAAAGAAAAGGCTGCCGCGCCAACACTGAGGCTTCAAACTTGATGAAAACAGTGTCTCCCATAGTGGAGTAGGGGCTGCTTGTGGTTATTAGGCCTTTGCAAGCTCTCCGAAGTGTGTGCGCAGCAGGAGAGACAAATCCATGTTTTTATGCCTTCTTTGGCATTTTCAGGTGGAGAAAAACACAATCCCGAAAGAGAAAGAAAAGGCTGCCGCGCCAACACTGAGGCTTCAAACTTGATGAAAACAGTGTCTCCCATATTGGAGTAGGGGCTGCTTGTGGTTATTAGGCATTTGCAAGCTCTCCGAAGTGTGTGCGCAGCAGGAGAGACAAATCCATGTTTTTATGCCTTCTTTGGCATTTTCAGGTGGAGAAAAACACAATCCCGAAAGAGAAAGAAAAGGCTGCCGCGCCAACACTGAGGCTTCAAACTTGATGAAAACAGTGTCTCCCATAGTGGAGTAGGGGCTGCTTGTGGTTATTAGGCCTTTGCAAGCTCTCCGAAGTGTGTGCGCAGCAGGAGAGACAAATCCATGTTTTTATGCCTTCTTTGGCATTTTCAGGTGGAGAAAAACACAATCCCGAAAGAGAAAGAAAAGGCTGCCGCGCCAACACTGAGGCTTCAAACTTGATGAAAACAGTGTCTCCCATATTGGAGTAGGGGCTGCTTGTGGTTATTAGGCATTTGCAAGCTCTCCGAAGTGTGTGCGCAGCAGGAGAGACAAATCCATGTTTTTATGCCTTCTTTGGCATTTTCAGGTGGAGAAAAACACAATCCCGAAAGAGAAAGAAAAGGCTGCCGCGCCAACACTGAGGCTTCAAACTTGATGAAAACAGTGTCTCCCATAGTGGAGTAGGGGCTGCTTGTGGTTATTAGGCCTTTGCAAGCTCTCCGAAGTGTGTGCGCGGCAGGAGAGACAAATCAATGTTTTCGCGCCTTTTTTGCCATTTCCAGGTCGAAAAACACACAGGCCCCAAAAATAAAGAAATGGCTGTCCAGCCAAAACTGAGGCTTCAAACTTGTTGAAAACAGTGTCTCCCATATTGGAGTAGGGGCTGCTTGTGGTTATTAGGCATTTGCAAGCTCTCCGAAGTGTGTGCGCGGCAGGAGAGACAAATCCATGTTTTCGCGCCTTTTTTGCGATTTCAAGGTCGAAAAACACATAGGCCCCAAAATGAAAGAAACGGCTGCCGCGCCAAAACTATGGCTTCAAACTTGATGAAAACAGTCTCTCCCATAATAACTCACGGGCTGCTTGTGTTTTTTAGGCCTTTGCAAGCTCTCCGAAGTGTGTGCGCGGCAGGAGAGACAAATCAATGTTTTCGCGCCTTTTTTGCCATTTCCAGGTCGAAAAACACACAGGCCCCAAAAATAAAGAAATGGCTGTCCAGCCAAAACTGAGGCTTCAAACTTGATGAAAACAGTGTCTCCCATATTGGAGTAGGGGCTGCTTGTGGTTATTAGGCATTTGCAAGCTCTCCGAAGTGTGTGCGCGGCAGGAGAGACAAATCCATGTTTTCGCGCCTTTTTTGCGATTTCAAGGTCGAAAAACACATAGGCCCCAAAATGAAAGAAACGGCTGCCGCGCCAAAACTATGGCTTCAAACTTGATGAAAACAGTCTCTCCCATAATAACTCACGGGCTGCTTGTGTTTTTTAGGCCTTTGCACGCTATCAGAAGTGTGTGCGCGGCAGGAGAGACAAATCCATGTTTTCGCGCCTTTTTTGCCATTTCCAGGTCGAAGAAAACAAAGGCCCCAAAAATAAAGAAACGGCTGTCCAGCCAAATCTGAGGCTTCAAACTTGATTAAAACAGTCTCTCAGACAATAACTCAAGGGCCGCTTGTGTTTTTTAGGCCTTCGCAAGCTATCGGAAGTGTGTGCGCGGCAGGAGAGACAAATCCATGTTTTCGCGCCTTTTTTACGATTTCAAGGTCGAAAAACACATAGGCCCCAAAATGAAAGAAACGGCTGCCGCGCCAAAACTATGGCTTCAAACTTGATGAAAACATTCTCTCCCACAATAACTCAAGGGCAGCTTGTGTTTTTTAGGCCTTCGCAAGCTATCGGAAGTGTGTGCGCGGCAGGAGAGACAAATCAATGTTTTCGCGCCTTTTTTGCCATTTCCAGGTCGAAAAACACACAGGCCCCAAAAATAAAGAAATGGCTGTCCAGCCAAAACTGAGGCTTCAAACTTGATGAAAACAGTGTCTCCTATATTGGAGTAGGGGCTGCTTGTGGTTATTAGGCATTTGCAAGCTCTCCGAAGTGTGTGCGCAGCAGGAGAGACAAATCCATGTTTTTATGCCTTCTTTGGCATTTTCAGGTGGAGAAAAACACAATCCCGAAAGAAAAAGAAAAGGCTGCCGCGCCAACACTGAGGCTTCAAACTTGATGAAAACAGTGTCTCCCATAGTGGAGTAGGGGCTGCTTGTGGTTATTAGGCCTTTGCAAGCTCTCCGAAGTGTGTGCGCGGCAGGAGAGACAAATCAATGTTTTCGCGCCTTTTTTGCCATTTCCAGGTCGAAAAACACACAGGCCCCAAAAATAAAGAAATGGCTGTCCAGCCAAAACTGAGGCTTCAAACTTGATGAAAACAGTGTCTCCCATATTGGAGTAGGGGCTGCTTGTGGTTATTAGGCATTTGCAAGCTCTCCGAAGTGTGTGCGCAGCAGGAGAGACAAATCCATGTTTTTATGCCTTCTTTGGCATTTTCAGGTGGAGAAAAACACAATCCCGAAAGAGAAAGAAAAGGCTGCCGCGCCAACACTGAGGCTTCAAACTTGATGAAAACAGTGTCTCCCATAATGGAGTAGGGGCTGCTTGTGGTTATTAGGCATTTGCAAGCTCTCCGAAGTGTGTGCGCAGCAGGAGAGACAAATCCATGTTTTTATGCCTTCTTTGGCATTTTCAGGTGGAGAAAAACACAATCCCGAAAGAGAAAGAAAAGGCTGCCGCGCCAACACTGAGGCTTCAAACTTGATGAAAACAGTGTCTCCCATAGTGGAGTAGGGGCTGCTTGTGGTTATTAGACTTTGCAAGCTCTCCGAAGTGTGTGCGCAGCAGGAGAGACAAATCCATGTTTTTATGCCTTCTTTGGCATTTTCAGGTGGAGAAAAACACAATCCCGAAAGAGAAAGAAAAGGCTGCCGCGCCAACACTGAGGCTTCAAACTTGATGAAAACAGTGTCTCCCATATTGGAGTAGGGGCTGCTTGTGGTTATTAGGCATTTGCAAGCTCTCCGAAGTGTGTGCGCAGCAGGAGAGACAAATCCATGTTTTTATGCCTTCTTTGGCATTTTCAGGTGGAGAAAAACACAATCCCGAAAGAGAAAGAAAAGGCTGCCGCGCCAACACTGAGGCTTCAAACTTGATGAAAACAGTGTCTCCCATAGTGGAGTAGGGGCTGCTTGTGGTTATTAGGCCTTTGCAAGCTCTCCGAAGTGTGTGCGCAGCAGGAGAGACAAATCCATGTTTTTATGCCTTCTTTGGCATTTTCAGGTGGAGAAAAACACAATCCCGAAAGAGAAAGAAAAGGCTGCCGCGCCAACACTGAGGCTTCAAACTTGATGAAAACAGTGTCTCCCATATTGGAGTAGGGGCTGCTTGTGGTTATTAGGCATTTGCAAGCTCTCCGAAGTGTGTGCGCAGCAGGAGAGACAAATCCATGTTTTTATGCCTTCTTTGGCATTTTCAGGTGGAGAAAAACACAATCCCGAAAGAGAAAGAAAAGGCTGCCGCGCCAACACTGAGGCTTCAAACTTGATGAAAACAGTGTCTCCCATAGTGGAGTAGGGGCTGCTTGTGGTTATTAGGCCTTTGCAAGCTCTCCGAAGTGTGTGCGCGGCAGGAGAGACAAATCAATGTTTTCGCGCCTTTTTTGCCATTTCCAGGTCGAAAAACACACAGGCCCCAAAAATAAAGAAATGGCTGTCCAGCCAAAACTGAGGCTTCAAACTTGATGAAAACAGTGTCTCCCATATTGGAGTAGGGGCTGCTTGTGGTTATTAGGCATTTGCAAGCTCTCCGAAGTGTGTGCGCGGCAGGAGAGACAAATCCATGTTTTCGCGCCTTTTTTGCGATTTCAAGGTCGAAAAACACATAGGCCCCAAAATGAAAGAAACGGCTGCCGCGCCAAAACTATGGCTTCAAACTTGATGAAAACAGTCTCTCCCATAATAACTCACGGGCTGCTTGTGTTTTTTAGGCCTTTGCAAGCTCTCCGAAGTGTGTGCGCGGCAGGAGAGACAAATCAATGTTTTCGCGCCTTTTTTGCCATTTCCAGGTCGAAAAACACACAGGCCCCAAAAATAAAGAAATGGCTGTCCAGCCAAAACTGAGGCTTCAAACTTGATGAAAACAGTGTCTCCCATATTGGAGTAGGGGCTGCTTGTGGTTATTAGGCATTTGCAAGCTCTCCGAAGTGTGTGCGCGGCAGGAGAGACAAATCCATGTTTTCGCGCCTTTTTTGCGATTTCAAGGTCGAAAAACACATAGGCCCCAAAATGAAAGAAACGGCTGCCGCGCCAAAACTATGGCTTCAAACTTGATGAAAACAGTCTCTCCCATAATAACTCACGGGCTGCTTGTGTTTTTTAGGCCTTTGCACGCTATCAGAAGTGTGTGCGCGGCAGGAGAGACAAATCCATGTTTTCGCGCCTTTTTTGCCATTTCCAGGTCGAAGAAAACAAAGGCCCCAAAAATAAAGAAACGGCTGTCCAGCCAAAACTGAGGCTTCAAACTTGATTAAAACAGTCTCTCAGACAATAACTCAAGGGCCGCTTGTGTTTTTTAGGCCTTCGCAAGCTATCGGAAGTGTGTGCGCGGCAGGAGAGACAAATCCATGTTTTCGCGCCTTTTTTACGATTTCAAGGTCGAAAAACACATAGGCCCCAAAATGAAAGAAACGGCTGCCGCGCCAAAACTATGGCTTCAAACTTGATGAAAACATTCTCTCCCACAATAACTCAAGGGCAGCTTGTGTTTTTTAGGCCTTCGCAAGCTATTGGAAGTGTGTGCGCGGCAGGAGAGACAAATCAATGTTTTCGCGCCTTTTTTGCCATTTCCAGGTCGAAAAACACACAGGCCCCAAAAATAAAGAAATGGCTGTCCAGCCAAAACTGAGGCTTCAAACTTGATGAAAACAGTGTCTCCTATATTGGAGTAGGGGCTGCTTGTGGTTATTAGGCATTTGCAAGCTCTCCGAAGTGTGTGCGCAGCAGGAGAGACAAATCCATGTTTTTATGCCTTCTTTGGCATTTTCAGGTGGAGAAAAACACAATCCCGAAAGAAAAAGAAAAGGCTGCCGCGCCAACACTGAGGCTTCAAACTTGATGAAAACAGTGTCTCCCATAGTGGAGTAGGGGCTGCTTGTGGTTATTAGGCCTTTGCAAGCTCTCCGAAGTGTGTGCGCGGCAGGAGAGACAAATCAATGTTTTCGCGCCTTTTTTGCCATTTCCAGGTCGAAAAACACACAGGCCCCAAAAATAAAGAAATGGCTGTCCAGCCAAAACTGAGGCTTCAAACTTGATGAAAACAGTGTCTCCCATATTGGAGTAGGGGCTGCTTGTGGTTATTAGGCATTTGCAAGCTCTCCGAAGTGTGTGCGCAGCAGGAGAGACAAATCCATGTTTTTATGCCTTCTTTGGCATTTTCAGGTGGAGAAAAACACAATCCCGAAAGAGAAAGAAAAGGCTGCCGCGCCAACACTGAGGCTTCAAACTTGATGAAAACAGTGTCTCCCATAATGGAGTAGGGGCTGCTTGTGGTTATTAGGCATTTGCAAGCTCTCCGAAGTGTGTGCGCAGCAGGAGAGACAAATCCATGTTTTTATGCCTTCTTTGGCATTTTCAGGTGGAGAAAAACACAATCCCGAAAGAGAAAGAAAAGGCTGCCGCGCCAACACTGAGGCTTCAAACTTGATGAAAACAGTGTCTCCCATAGTGGAGTAGGGGCTGCTTGTGGTTATTAGGCCTTTGCAAGCTCTCCGAAGTGTGTGCGCAGCAGGAGAGACAAATCCATGTTTTTATGCCTTCTTTGGCATTTTCAGGTGGAGAAAAACACAATCCCGAAAGAGAAAGAAAAGGCTGCCGCGCCAACACTGAGGCTTCAAACTTGATGAAAACAGTGTCTCCCATATTGGAGTAGGGGCTGCTTGTGGTTATTAGGCATTTGCAAGCTCTCCGAAGTGTGTGCGCAGCAGGAGAGACAAATCCATGTTTTTATGCCTTCTTTGGCATTTTCAGGTGGAGAAAAACACAATCCCGAAAGAGAAAGAAAAGGCTGCCGCGCCAACACTGAGGCTTCAAACTTGATGAAAACAGTGTCTCCCATAGTGGAGTAGGGGCTGCTTGTGGTTATTAGGCCTTTGCAAGCTCTCCGAAGTGTGTGCGCAGCAGGAAAGACAAATCCATGTTTTTATGCCTTCTTTGGCATTTTCAGGTGGAGAAAAACACAATCCCGAAAGAGAAAGAAAAGGCTGCCGCGCCAACACTGAGGCTTCAAACTTGATGAAAACAGTGTCTCCCATATTGGAGTAGGGGCTGCTTGTGGTTATTAGGCATTTGCAAGCTCTCCGAAGTGTGTGCGCAGCAGGAGAGACAAATCCATGTTTTTATGCCTTCTTTGGCATTTTCAGGTGGAGAAAAACACAATCCCGAAAGAGAAAGAAAAGGCTGCCGCGCCAACACTGAGGCTTCAAACTTGATGAAAACAGTGTCTCCCATAGTGGAGTAGGGGCTGCTTGTGGTTATTAGGCCTTTGCAAGCTCTCCGAAGTGTGTGCGCAGCAGGAGAGACAAATCCATGTTTTTATGCCTTCTTTGGCATTTTCAGGTGGAGAAAAACACAATCCCGAAAGAGAAAGAAAAGGCTGCCGCGCCAACACTGAGGCTTCAAACTTGATGAAAACAGTGTCTCCCATATTGGAGTAGGGGCTGCTTGTGGTTATTAGGCATTTGCAAGCTCTCCGAAGTGTGTGCGCAGCAGGAGAGACAAATCCATGTTTTTATGCCTTCTTTGGCATTTTCAGGTGGAGAAAAACACAATCCCGAAAGAGAAAGAAAAGGCTGCCGCGCCAACACTGAGGCTTCAAACTTGATGAAAACAGTGTCTCCCATAGTGGAGTAGGGGCTGCTTGTGGTTATTAGGCCTTTGCAAGCTCTCCGAAGTGTGTGCGCGGCAGGAGAGACAAATCAATGTTTTCGCGCCTTTTTTGCCATTTCCAGGTCGAAAAACACACAGGCCCCAAAAATAAAGAAATGGCTGTCCAGCCAAAACTGAGGCTTCAAACTTGATGAAAACAGTGTCTCCCATATTGGAGTAGGGGCTGCTTGTGGTTATTAGGCATTTGCAAGCTCTCCGAAGTGTGTGCGCGGCAGGAGAGACAAATCCATGTTTTCGCGCCTTTTTTGCGATTTCAAGGTCGAAAAACACATAGGCCCCAAAATGAAAGAAACGGCTGCCGCGCCAAAACTATGGCTTCAAACTTGATGAAAACAGTCTCTCCCATAATAACTCACGGGCTGCTTGTGTTTTTTAGGCCTTTGCAAGCTCTCCGAAGTGTGTGCGCGGCAGGAGAGACAAATCAATGTTTTCGCGCCTTTTTTGCCATTTCCAGGTCGAAAAACACACAGGCCCCAAAAATAAAGAAATGGCTGTCCAGCCAAAACTGAGGCTTCAAACTTGATGAAAACAGTGTCTCCCATATTGGAGTAGGGGCTGCTTGTGGTTATTAGGCATTTGCAAGCTCTCCGAAGTGTGTGCGCGGCAGGAGAGACAAATCCATGTTTTCGCGCCTTTTTTGCGATTTCAAGGTCGAAAAACACATAGGCCCCAAAATGAAAGAAACGGCTGCCGCGCCAAAACTATGGCTTCAAACTTGATGAAAACAGTCTCTCCCATAATAACTCACGGGCTGCTTGTGTTTTTTAGGCCTTTGCAAGCTCTCCGAAGTGTGTGCGCGGCAGGAGAGACAAATCAATGTTTTCGCGCCTTTTTTGCCATTTCCAGGTCGAAAAACACACAGGCCCCAAAAATAAAGAAATGGCTGTCCAGCCAAAACTGAGGCTTCAAACTTGATGAAAACAGTGTCTCCCATATTGGAGTAGGGGCTGCTTGTGGTTATTAGGCATTTGCAAGCTCTCCGAAGTGTGTGCGCGGCAGGAGAGACAAATCCATGTTTTCGCGCCTTTTTTGCGATTTCAAGGTCGAAAAACACATAGGCCCCAAAATGAAAGAAACGGCTGCCGCGCCAAAACTATGGCTTCAAACTTGATGAAAACAGTCTCTCCCATAATAACTCACGGGCTGCTTGTGTTTTTTAGGCCTTTGCACGCTATCAGAAGTGTGTGCGCGGCAGGAGAGACAAATCCATGTTTTCGCGCCTTTTTTGCCATTTCCAGGTCGAAGAAAACAAAGGCCCCAAAAATAAAGAAACGGCTGTCCAGCCAAAACTGAGGCTTCAAACTTGATTAAAACAGTCTCTCAGACAATAACTCAAGGGCCGCTTGTGTTTTTTAGGCCTTCGCAAGCTATCGGAAGTGTGTGCGCGGCAGGAGAGACAAATCCATGTTTTCGCGCCTTTTTTACGATTTCAAGGTCGAAAAACACATAGGCCCCAAAATGAAAGAAACGGCTGCCGCGCCAAAACTATGGCTTCAAACTTGATGAAAACATTCTCTCCCACAATAACTCAAGGGCAGCTTGTGTTTTTTAGGCCTTCGCAAGCTATCGGAAGTGTGTGCGCGGCAGGAGAGACAAATCAATGTTTTCGCGCCTTTTTTGCCATTTCCAGGTCGAAAAACACACAGGCCCCAAAAATAAAGAAATGGCTGTCCAGCCAAAACTGAGGCTTCAAACTTGATGAAAACAGTGTCTCCTATATTGGAGTAGGGGCTGCTTGTGGTTATTAGGCATTTGCAAGCTCTCCGAAGTGTGTGCGCAGCAGGAGAGACAAATCCATGTTTTTATGCCTTCTTTGGCATTTTCAGGTGGAGAAAAACACAATCCCGAAAGAAAAAGAAAAGGCTGCCGCGCCAACACTGAGGCTTCAAACTTGATGAAAACAGTGTCTCCCATAGTGGAGTAGGGGCTGCTTGTGGTTATTAGGCCTTTGCAAGCTCTCCGAAGTGTGTGCGCAGCAGGAAAGACAAATCCATGTTTTTATGCCTTCTTTGGCATTTTCAGGTGGAGAAAAACACAATCCCGAAAGAGAAAGAAAAGGCTGCCGCGCCAACACTGAGGCTTCAAACTTGATGAAAACAGTGTCTCCCATATTGGAGTAGGGGCTGCTTGTGGTTATTAGGCATTTGCAAGCTCTCCGAAGTGTGTGCGCAGCAGGAGAGACAAATCCATGTTTTTATGCCTTCTTTGGCATTTTCAGGTGGAGAAAAACACAATCCCGAAAGAGAAAGAAAAGGCTGCCGCGCCAACACTGAGGCTTCAAACTTGATGAAAACAGTGTCTCCCATAGTGGAGTAGGGGCTGCTTGTGGTTATTAGGCCTTTGCAAGCTCTCCGAAGTGTGTGCGCAGCAGGAGAGACAAATCCATGTTTTTATGCCTTCTTTGGCATTTTCAGGTGGAGAAAAACACAATCCCGAAAGAGAAAGAAAAGGCTGCCGCGCCAACACTGAGGCTTCAAACTTGATGAAAACAGTGTCTCCCATATTGGAGTAGGGGCTGCTTGTGGTTATTAGGCATTTGCAAGCTCTCCGAAGTGTGTGCGCAGCAGGAGAGACAAATCCATGTTTTTATGCCTTCTTTGGCATTTTCAGGTGGAGAAAAACACAATCCCGAAAGAGAAAGAAAAGGCTGCCGCGCCAACACTGAGGCTTCAAACTTGATGAAAACAGTGTCTCCCATAGTGGAGTAGGGGCTGCTTGTGGTTATTAGGCCTTTGCAAGCTCTCCGAAGTGTGTGCGCGGCAGGAGAGACAAATCAATGTTTTCGCGCCTTTTTTGCCATTTCCAGGTCGAAAAACACACAGGCCCCAAAAATAAAGAAATGGCTGTCCAGCCAAAACTGAGGCTTCAAACTTGATGAAAACAGTGTCTCCCATATTGGAGTAGGGGCTGCTTGTGGTTATTAGGCATTTGCAAGCTCTCCGAAGTGTGTGCGCGGCAGGAGAGACAAATCCATGTTTTCGCGCCTTTTTTGCGATTTCAAGGTCGAAAAACACATAGGCCCCAAAATGAAAGAAACGGCTGCCGCGCCAAAACTATGGCTTCAAACTTGATGAAAACAGTCTCTCCCATAATAACTCACGGGCTGCTTGTGTTTTTTAGGCCTTTGCAAGCTCTCCGAAGTGTGTGCGCGGCAGGAGAGACAAATCAATGTTTTCGCGCCTTTTTTGCCATTTCCAGGTCGAAAAACACACAGGCCCCAAAAATAAAGAAATGGCTGTCCAGCCAAAACTGAGGCTTCAAACTTGATGAAAACAGTGTCTCCCATATTGGAGTAGGGGCTGCTTGTGGTTATTAGGCATTTGCAAGCTCTCCGAAGTGTGTGCGCGGCAGGAGAGACAAATCCATGTTTTCGCGCCTTTTTTGCGATTTCAAGGTCGAAAAACACATAGGCCCCAAAATGAAAGAAACGGCTGCCGCGCCAAAACTATGGCTTCAAACTTGATGAAAACAGTCTCTCCCATAATAACTCACGGGCTGCTTGTGTTTTTTAGGCCTTTGCAAGCTCTCCGAAGTGTGTGCGCGGCAGGAGAGACAAATCAATGTTTTCGCGCCTTTTTTGCCATTTCCAGGTCGAAAAACACACAGGCCCCAAAAATAAAGAAATGGCTGTCCAGCCAAAACTGAGGCTTCAAACTTGATGAAAACAGTGTCTCCCATATTGGAGTAGGGGCTGCTTGTGGTTATTAGGCATTTGCAAGCTCTCCGAAGTGTGTGCGCGGCAGGAGAGACAAATCCATGTTTTCGCGCCTTTTTTGCGATTTCAAGGTCGAAAAACACATAGGCCCCAAAATGAAAGAAACGGCTGCCGCGCCAAAACTATGGCTTCAAACTTGATGAAAACAGTCTCTCCCATAATAACTCACGGGCTGCTTGTGTTTTTTAGGCCTTTGCACGCTATCAGAAGTGTGTGCGCGGCAGGAGAGACAAATCCATGTTTTCGCGCCTTTTTTGCCATTTCCAGGTCGAAGAAAACAAAGGCCCCAAAAATAAAGAAACGGCTGTCCAGCCAAAACTGAGGCTTCAAACTTGATTAAAACAGTCTCTCAGACAATAACTCAAGGGCCGCTTGTGTTTTTTAGGCCTTCGCAAGCTATCGGAAGTGTGTGCGCGGCAGGAGAGACAAATCCATGTTTTCGCGCCTTTTTTACGATTTCAAGGTCGAAAAACACATAGGCCCCAAAATGAAAGAAACGGCTGCCGCGCCAAAACTATGGCTTCAAACTTGATGAAAACATTCTCTCCCACAATAACTCAAGGGCAGCTTGTGTTTTTTAGGCCTTCGCAAGCTATCGGAAGTGTGTGCGCGGCAGGAGAGACAAATCAATGTTTTCGCGCCTTTTTTGCCATTTCCAGGTCGAAAAACACACAGGCCCCAAAAATAAAGAAATGGCTGTCCAGCCAAAACTGAGGCTTCAAACTTGATGAAAACAGTGTCTCCTATATTGGAGTAGGGGCTGCTTGTGGTTATTAGGCATTTGCAAGCTCTCCGAAGTGTGTGCGCAGCAGGAGAGACAAATCCATGTTTTTATGCCTTCTTTGGCATTTTCAGGTGGAGAAAAACACAATCCCGAAAGAAAAAGAAAAGGCTGCCGCGCCAACACTGAGGCTTCAAACTTGATGAAAACAGTGTCTCCCATAGTGGAGTAGGGGCTGCTTGTGGTTATTAGGCCTTTGCAAGCTCTCCGAAGTGTGTGCGCGGCAGGAGAGACAAATCAATGTTTTCGCGCCTTTTTTGCCATTTCCAGGTCGAAAAACACACAGGCCCCAAAAATAAAGAAATGGCTGTCCAGCCAAAACTGAGGCTTCAAACTTGATGAAAACAGTGTCTCCCATATTGGAGTAGGGGCTGCTTGTGGTTATTAGGCATTTGCAAGCTCTCCGAAGTGTGTGCGCAGCAGGAGAGACAAATCCATGTTTTTATGCCTTCTTTGGCATTTTCAGGTGGAGAAAAACACAATCCCGAAAGAAAAAGAAAAGGCTGCCGCGCCAACACTGAGGCTTCAAACTTGATGAAAACAGTGTCTCCCATAGTGGAGTAGGGGCTGCTTGTGGTTATTAGGCCTTTGCAAGCTCTCCGAAGTGTGTGCGCGGCAGGAGAGACAAATCAATGTTTTCGCGCCTTTTTTGCCATTTCCAGGTCGAAAAACACACAGGCCCCAAAAATAAAGAAATGGCTGTCCAGCCAAAACTGAGGCTTCAAACTTGATGAAAACAGTGTCTCCCATAATGGAGTAGGGGCTGCTTGTGGTTATTAGGCATTTGCAAGCTCTCCGAAGTGTGTGCGCAGCAGGAGAGACAAATCCATGTTTTTATGCCTTCTTTGGCATTTTCAGGTGGAGAAAAACACAATCCCGAAAGAGAAAGAAAAGGCTGCCGCGCCAACACTGAGGCTTCAAACTTGATGAAAACAGTGTCTCCCATAGTGGAGTAGGGGCTGCTTGTGGTTATTAGGCCTTTGCAAGCTCTCCGAAGTGTGTGCGCAGCAGGAGAGACAAATCCATGTTTTTATGCCTTCTTTGGCATTTTCAGGTGGAGAAAAACACAATCCCGAAAGAGAAAGAAAAGGCTGCCGCGCCAACACTGAGGCTTCAAACTTGATGAAAACAGTGTCTCCCATATTGGAGTAGGGGCTGCTTGTGGTTATTAGGCATTTGCAAGCTCTCCGAAGTGTGTGCGCAGCAGGAGAGACAAATCCATGTTTTTATGCCTTCTTTGGCATTTTCAGGTGGAGAAAAACACAATCCCGAAAGAGAAAGAAAAGGCTGCCGCGCCAACACTGAGGCTTCAAACTTGATGAAAACAGTGTCTCCCATAGTGGAGTAGGGGCTGCTTGTGGTTATTAGGCCTTTGCAAGCTCTCCGAAGTGTGTGCGCAGCAGGAAAGACAAATCCATGTTTTTATGCCTTCTTTGGCATTTTCAGGTGGAGAAAAACACAATCCCGAAAGAGAAAGAAAAGGCTGCCGCGCCAACACTGAGGCTTCAAACTTGATGAAAACAGTGTCTCCCATATTGGAGTAGGGGCTGCTTGTGGTTATTAGGCATTTGCAAGCTCTCCGAAGTGTGTGCGCAGCAGGAGAGACAAATCCATGTTTTTATGCCTTCTTTGGCATTTTCAGGTGGAGAAAAACACAATCCCGAAAGAGAAAGAAAAGGCTGCCGCGCCAACACTGAGGCTTCAAACTTGATGAAAACAGTGTCTCCCATAGTGGAGTAGGGGCTGCTTGTGGTTATTAGGCCTTTGCAAGCTCTCCGAAGTGTGTGCGCAGCAGGAGAGACAAATCCATGTTTTTATGCCTTCTTTGGCATTTTCAGGTGGAGAAAAACACAATCCCGAAAGAGAAAGAAAAGGCTGCCGCGCCAACACTGAGGCTTCAAACTTGATGAAAACAGTGTCTCCCATATTGGAGTAGGGGCTGCTTGTGGTTATTAGGCATTTGCAAGCTCTCCGAAGTGTGTGCGCAGCAGGAGAGACAAATCCATGTTTTTATGCCTTCTTTGGCATTTTCAGGTGGAGAAAAACACAATCCCGAAAGAGAAAGAAAAGGCTGCCGCGCCAACACTGAGGCTTCAAACTTGATGAAAACAGTGTCTCCCATAGTGGAGTAGGGGCTGCTTGTGGTTATTAGGCCTTTGCAAGCTCTCCGAAGTGTGTGCGCAGCAGGAGAGACAAATCCATGTTTTTATGCCTTCTTTGGCATTTTCAGGTGGAGAAAAACACAATCCCGAAAGAGAAAGAAAAGGCTGCCGCGCCAACACTGAGGCTTCAAACTTGATGAAAACAGTGTCTCCCATATTGGAGTAGGGGCTGCTTGTGGTTATTAGGCATTTGCAAGCTCTCCGAAGTGTGTGCGCAGCAGGAGAGACAAATCCATGTTTTTATGCCTTCTTTGGCATTTTCAGGTGGAGAAAAACACAATCCCGAAAGAGAAAGAAAAGGCTGCCGCGCCAACACTGAGGCTTCAAACTTGATGAAAACAGTGTCTCCCATAGTGGAGTAGGGGCTGCTTGTGGTTATTAGGCCTTTGCAAGCTCTCCGAAGTGTGTGCGCGGCAGGAGAGACAAATCAATGTTTTCGCGCCTTTTTTGCCATTTCCAGGTCGAAAAACACACAGGCCCCAAAAATAAAGAAATGGCTGTCCAGCCAAAACTGAGGCTTCAAACTTGATGAAAACAGTGTCTCCCATATTGGAGTAGGGGCTGCTTGTGGTTATTAGGCATTTGCAAGCTCTCCGAAGTGTGTGCGCGGCAGGAGAGACAAATCCATGTTTTCGCGCCTTTTTTGCGATTTCAAGGTCGAAAAACACATAGGCCCCAAAATGAAAGAAACGGCTGCCGCGCCAAAACTATGGCTTCAAACTTGATGAAAACAGTCTCTCCCATAATAACTCACGGGCTGCTTGTGTTTTTTAGGCCTTTGCAAGCTCTCCGAAGTGTGTGCGCGGCAGGAGAGACAAATCAATGTTTTCGCGCCTTTTTTGCCATTTCCAGGTCGAAAAACACACAGGCCCCAAAAATAAAGAAATGGCTGTCCAGCCAAAACTGAGGCTTCAAACTTGATGAAAACAGTGTCTCCCATATTGGAGTAGGGGCTGCTTGTGGTTATTAGGCATTTGCAAGCTCTCCGAAGTGTGTGCGCGGCAGGAGAGACAAATCCATGTTTTCGCGCCTTTTTTGCGATTTCAAGGTCGAAAAACACATAGGCCCCAAAATGAAAGAAACGGCTGCCGCGCCAAAACTATGGCTTCAAACTTGATGAAAACAGTCTCTCCCATAATAACTCACGGGCTGCTTGTGTTTTTTAGGCCTTTGCACGCTATCAGAAGTGTGTGCGCGGCAGGAGAGACAAATCCATGTTTTCGCGCCTTTTTTGCCATTTCCAGGTCGAAGAAAACAAAGGCCCCAAAAATAAAGAAACGGCTGTCCAGCCAAAACTGAGGCTTCAAACTTGATTAAAACAGTCTCTCAGACAATAACTCAAGGGCCGCTTGTGTTTTTTAGGCCTTCGCAAGCTATCGGAAGTGTGTGCGCGGCAGGAGAGACAAATCCATGTTTTCGCGCCTTTTTTACGATTTCAAGGTCGAAAAACACATAGGCCCCAAAATGAAAGAAACGGCTGCCGCGCCAAAACTATGGCTTCAAACTTGATGAAAACATTCTCTCCCACAATAACTCAAGGGCAGCTTGTGTTTTTTAGGCCTTCGCAAGCTATCGGAAGTGTGTGCGCGGCAGGAGAGACAAATCAATGTTTTCGCGCCTTTTTTGCCATTTCCAGGTCGAAAAACACACAGGCCCCAAAAATAAAGAAATGGCTGTCCAGCCAAAACTGAGGCTTCAAACTTGATGAAAACAGTGTCTCCTATATTGGAGTAGGGGCTGCTTGTGGTTATTAGGCATTTGCAAGCTCTCCGAAGTGTGTGCGCAGCAGGAGAGACAAATCCATGTTTTTATGCCTTCTTTGGCATTTTCAGGTGGAGAAAAACACAATCCCGAAAGAAAAAGAAAAGGCTGCCGCGCCAACACTGAGGCTTCAAACTTGATGAAAACAGTGTCTCCCATAGTGGAGTAGGGGCTGCTTGTGGTTATTAGGTCTTTGCAAGCTCTCCGAAGTGTGTGCGCGGCAGGAGAGACAAATCAATGTTTTCGCGCCTTTTTTGCCATTTCCAGGTCGAAAAACACACAGGCCCCAAAAATAAAGAAATGGCTGTCCAGCCAAAACTGAGGCTTCAAACTTGATGAAAACAGTGTCTCCCATATTGGAGTAGGGGCTGCTTGTGGTTATTAGGCATTTGCAAGCTCTCCGAAGTGTGTGCGCAGCAGGAGAGACAAATCCATGTTTTTATGCCTTCTTTGGCATTTTCAGGTGGAGAAAAACACAATCCCGAAAGAGAAAGAAAAGGCTGCCGCGCCAACACTGAGGCTTCAAACTTGATGAAAACAGTGTCTCCCATAATGGAGTAGGGGCTGCTTGTGGTTATTAGGCATTTGCAAGCTCTCCGAAGTGTGTGCGCAGCAGGAGAGACAAATCCATGTTTTTATGCCTTCTTTGGCATTTTCAGGTGGAGAAAAACACAATCCCGAAAGAGAAAGAAAAGGCTGCCGCGCCAACACTGAGGCTTCAAACTTGATGAAAACAGTGTCTCCCATATTGGAGTAGGGGCTGCTTGTGGTTATTAGGCATTTGCAAGCTCTCCGAAGTGTGTGCGCAGCAGGAGAGACAAATCCATGTTTTTATGCCTTCTTTGGCATTTTCAGGTGGAGAAAAACACAATCCCGAAAGAGAAAGAAAAGGCTGCCGCGCCAACACTGAGGCTTCAAACTTGATGAAAACAGTGTCTCCCATAGTGGAGTAGGGGCTGCTTGTGGTTATTAGGCCTTTGCAAGCTCTCCGAAGTGTGTGCGCAGCAGGAGAGACAAATCCATGTTTTTATGCCTTCTTTGGCATTTTCAGGTGGAGAAAAACACAATCCCGAAAGAGAAAGAAAAGGCTGCCGCGCCAACACTGAGGCTTCAAACTTGATGAAAACAGTGTCTCCCATATTGGAGTAGGGGCTGCTTGTGGTTATTAGGCATTTGCAAGCTCTCCGAAGTGTGTGCGCAGCAGGAGAGACAAATCCATGTTTTTATGCCTTCTTTGGCATTTTCAGGTGGAGAAAAACACAATCCCGAAAGAGAAAGAAAAGGCTGCCGCGCCAACACTGAGGCTTCAAACTTGATGAAAACAGTGTCTCCCATAGTGGAGTAGGGGCTGCTTGTGGTTATTAGGCCTTTGCAAGCTCTCCGAAGTGTGTGCGCAGCAGGAGAGACAAATCCATGTTTTTATGCCTTCTTTGGCATTTTCAGGTGGAGAAAAACACAATCCCGAAAGAGAAAGAAAAGGCTGCCGCGCCAACACTGAGGCTTCAAACTTGATGAAAACAGTGTCTCCCATATTGGAGTAGGGGCTGCTTGTGGTTATTAGGCATTTGCAAGCTCTCCGAAGTGTGTGCGCAGCAGGAGAGACAAATCCATGTTTTTATGCCTTCTTTGGCATTTTCAGGTGGAGAAAAACACAATCCCGAAAGAGAAAGAAAAGGCTGCCGCGCCAACACTGAGGCTTCAAACTTGATGAAAACAGTCTCTCCCATAATAACTCACGGGCTGCTTGTGTTTTTTAGGCCTTTGCACGCTATCGGAAGTGTGTGCGCGGCAGGAGAGACAAATCCATGTTTTCGCGCCTTTTTTGCGATTTCGGGATTGTGTTTTTCTCCACCTGAAAATGCCAAAGAAGGCATAAAAACATGGATTTGTCTCTCCTGCTGCGCACACACTTCGGAGAGCTTGCAAAGGCCTAATAACCACAAGCAGCCCCTACTCCACTATGGGAGACACTGTTTTCATCAAGTTTGAAGCCTCAGTGTTGGCGCGGCAGCCTTTTCTTTCTCTTTCGGGATTGTGTTTTTCTCCACCTGAAAATGCCAAAGAAGGCATAAAAACATGGATTTGTCTCTCCTGCTGCGCACACACTTCGGAGAGCTTGCAAATGCCTAATAACCACAAGCAGCCCCTACTCCAATATGGGAGACACTGTTTTCATCAAGTTTGAAGCCTCAGTGTTGGCGCGGCAGCCTTTTCTTTCTCTTTCGGGATTGTGTTTTTCTCCACCTGAAAATGCCAAAGAAGGCATAAAAACATGGATTTGTCTCTCCTGCTGCGCACACACTTCGGAGAGCTTGCAAAGGCCTAATAACCACAAGCAGCCCCTACTCCACTATGGGAGACACTGTTTTCATCAAGTTTGAAGCCTCAGTGTTGGCGCGGCAGCCTTTTCTTTCTCTTTCGGGATTGTGTTTTTCTCCACCTGAAAATGCCAAAGAAGGCATAAAAACATGGATTTGTCTCTCCTGCTGCGCACACACTTCGGAGAGCTTGCAAATGCCTAATAACCACAAGCAGCCCCTACTCCACTATGGGAGACACTGTTTTCATCAAGTTTGAAGCCTCAGTGTTGGCGCGGCAGCCTTTTCTTTCTCTTTCGGGATTGTGTTTTTCTCCACCTGAAAATGCCAAAGAAGGCATAAAAACATGGATTTGTCTCTCCTGCTGCGCACACACTTCGGAGAGCTTGCAAATGCCTAATAACCACAAGCAGCCCCTACTCCATTATGGGAGACACTGTTTTCATCAAGTTTGAAGCCTCAGTGTTGGCGCGGCAGCCTTTTCTTTCTCTTTCGGGATTGTGTTTTTCTCCACCTGAAAATGCCAAAGAAGGCATAAAAACATGGATTTGTCTCTCCTGCTGCGCACACACTTCGGAGAGCTTGCAAATGCCTAATAACCACAAGCAGCCCCTACTCCAATATGGGAGACACTGTTTTCATCAAGTTTGAAGCCTCAGTTTTGGCTGGACAGCCATTTCTTTATTTTTGGGGCCTGTGTGTTTTTCGACCTGGAAATGGCAAAAAAGGCGCGAAAACATTGATTTGTCTCTCCTGCCGCGCACACACTTCGGAGAGCTTGCAAAGGCCTAATAACCACAAGCAGCCCCTACTCCACTATGGGAGACACTGTTTTCATCAAGTTTGAAGCCTCAGTGTTGGCGCGGCAGCCTTTTCTTTTTCTTTCGGGATTGTGTTTTTCTCCACCTGAAAATGCCAAAGAAGGCATAAAAACATGGATTTGTCTCTCCTGCTGCGCACACACTTCGGAGAGCTTGCAAATGCCTAATAACCACAAGCAGCCCCTACTCCAATATAGGAGACACTGTTTTCATCAAGTTTGAAGCCTCAGTTTTGGCTGGACAGCCATTTCTTTATTTTTGGGGCCTGTGTGTTTTTCGACCTGGAAATGGCAAAAAAGGCGCGAAAACATTGATTTGTCTCTCCTGCCGCGCACACACTTCCGATAGCTTGCGAAGGCCTAAAAAACACAAGCTGCCCTTGAGTTATTGTGGGAGAGAATGTTTTCATCAAGTTTGAAGCCATAGTTTTGGCGCGGCAGCCGTTTCTTTCATTTTGGGGCCTATGTGTTTTTCGACCTTGAAATCGTAAAAAAGGCGCGAAAACATGGATTTGTCTCTCCTGCCGCGCACACACTTCCGATAGCTTGCGAAGGCCTAAAAAACACAAGCGGCCCTTGAGTTATTGTCTGAGAGACTGTTTTAATCAAGTTTGAAGCCTCAGTTTTGGCTGGACAGCCGTTTCTTTATTTTTGGGGCCTTTGTTTTCTTCGACCTGGAAATGGCAAAAAAGGCGCGAAAACATGGATTTGTCTCTCCTGCCGCGCACACACTTCTGATAGCGTGCAAAGGCCTAAAAAACACAAGCAGCCCGTGAGTTATTATGGGAGAGACTGTTTTCATCAAGTTTGAAGCCATAGTTTTGGCGCGGCAGCCGTTTCTTTCATTTTGGGGCCTATGTGTTTTTCGACCTTGAAATCGCAAAAAAGGCGCGAAAACATGGATTTGTCTCTCCTGCCGCGCACACACTTCGGAGAGCTTGCAAATGCCTAATAACCACAAGCAGCCCCTACTCCAATATGGGAGACACTGTTTTCATCAAGTTTGAAGCCTCAGTTTTGGCTGGACAGCCATTTCTTTATTTTTGGGGCCTGTGTGTTTTTCGACCTGGAAATGGCAAAAAAGGCGCGAAAACATTGATTTGTCTCTCCTGCCGCGCACACACTTCGGAGAGCTTGCAAAGGCCTAAAAAACACAAGCAGCCCGTGAGTTATTATGGGAGAGACTGTTTTCATCAAGTTTGAAGCCATAGTTTTGGCGCGGCAGCCGTTTCTTTCATTTTGGGGCCTATGTGTTTTTCGACCTTGAAATCGCAAAAAAGGCGCGAAAACATGGATTTGTCTCTCCTGCCGCGCACACACTTCGGAGAGCTTGCAAATGCCTAATAACCACAAGCAGCCCCTACTCCAATATGGGAGACACTGTTTTCATCAAGTTTGAAGCCTCAGTTTTGGCTGGACAGCCATTTCTTTATTTTTGGGGCCTGTGTGTTTTTCGACCTGGAAATGGCAAAAAAGGCGCGAAAACATTGATTTGTCTCTCCTGCCGCGCACACACTTCGGAGAGCTTGCAAAGGCCTAATAACCACAAGCAGCCCCTACTCCACTATGGGAGACACTGTTTTCATCAAGTTTGAAGCCTCAGTGTTGGCGCGGCAGCCTTTTCTTTCTCTTTCGGGATTGTGTTTTTCTCCACCTGAAAATGCCAAAGAAGGCATAAAAACATGGATTTGTCTCTCCTGCTGCGCACACACTTCGGAGAGCTTGCAAATGCCTAATAACCACAAGCAGCCCCTACTCCATTATGGGAGACACTGTTTTCATCAAGTTTGAAGCCTCAGTGTTGGCGCGGCAGCCTTTTCTTTCTCTTTCGGGATTGTGTTTTTCTCCACCTGAAAATGCCAAAGAAGGCATAAAAACATGGATTTGTCTCTCCTGCTGCGCACACACTTCGGAGAGCTTGCAAATGCCTAATAACCACAAGCAGCCCCTACTCCAATATAGGAGACACTGTTTTCATCAAGTTTGAAGCCTCAGTTTTGGCTGGACAGCCATTTCTTTATTTTTGGGGCCTGTGTGTTTTTCGACCTGGAAATGGCAAAAAAGGCGCGAAAACATTGATTTGTCTCTCCTGCCGCGCACACACTTCCGATAGCTTGCGAAGGCCTAAAAAACACAAGCTGCCCTTGAGTTATTGTGGGAGAGAATGTTTTCATCAAGTTTGAAGCCATAGTTTTGGCGCGGCAGCCGTTTCTTTCATTTTGGGGCCTATGTGTTTTTCGACCTTGAAATCGTAAAAAAGGCGCGAAAACATGGATTTGTCTCTCCTGCCGCGCACACACTTCCGATAGCTTGCGAAGGCCTAAAAAACACAAGCGGCCCTTGAGTTATTGTCTGAGAGACTGTTTTAATCAAGTTTGAAGCCTCAGTTTTGGCTGGACAGCCGTTTCTTTATTTTTGGGGCCTTTGTTTTCTTCGACCTGGAAATGGCAAAAAAGGCGCGAAAACATGGATTTGTCTCTCCTGCCGCGCACACACTTCTGATAGCGTGCAAAGGCCTAAAAAACACAAGCAGCCCGTGAGTTATTATGGGAGAGACTGTTTTCATCAAGTTTGAAGCCATAGTTTTGGCGCGGCAGCCGTTTCTTTCATTTTGGGGCCTATGTGTTTTTCGACCTTGAAATCGCAAAAAAGGCGCGAAAACATGGATTTGTCTCTCCTGCCGCGCACACACTTCGGAGAGCTTGCAAATGCCTAATAACCACAAGCAGCCCCTACTCCAATATGGGAGACACTGTTTTCATCAAGTTTGAAGCCTCAGTTTTGGCTGGACAGCCATTTCTTTATTTTTGGGGCCTGTGTGTTTTTCGACCTGGAAATGGCAAAAAAGGCGCGAAAACATTGATTTGTCTCTCCTGCCGCGCACACACTTCGGAGAGCTTGCAAAGGCCTAAAAAACACAAGCAGCCCGTGAGTTATTATGGGAGAGACTGTTTTCATCAAGTTTGAAGCCATAGTTTTGGCGCGGCAGCCGTTTCTTTCATTTTGGGGCCTATGTGTTTTTCGACCTTGAAATCGCAAAAAAGGCGCGAAAACATGGATTTGTCTCTCCTGCCGCGCACACACTTCGGAGAGCTTGCAAATGCCTAATAACCACAAGCAGCCCCTACTCCAATATGGGAGACACTGTTTTCATCAAGTTTGAAGCCTCAGTTTTGGCTGGACAGCCATTTCTTTATTTTTGGGGCCTGTGTGTTTTTCGACCTGGAAATGGCAAAAAAGGCGCGAAAACATTGATTTGTCTCTCCTGCCGCGCACACACTTCGGAGAGCTTGCAAAGGCCTAATAACCACAAGCAGCCCCTACTCCACTATGGGAGACACTGTTTTCATCAAGTTTGAAGCCTCAGTGTTGGCGCGGCAGCCTTTTCTTTCTCTTTCGGGATTGTGTTTTTCTCCACCTGAAAATGCCAAAGAAGGCATAAAAACATGGATTTGTCTCTCCTGCTGCGCACACACTTCGGAGAGCTTGCAAATGCCTAATAACCACAAGCAGCCCCTACTCCAATATGGGAGACACTGTTTTCATCAAGTTTGAAGCCTCAGTGTTGGCGCGGCAGCCTTTTCTTTCTCTTTCGGGATTGTGTTTTTCTCCACCTGAAAATGCCAAAGAAGGCATAAAAACATGGATTTGTCTCTCCTGCTGCGCACACACTTCGGAGAGCTTGCAAAGGCCTAATAACCACAAGCAGCCCCTACTCCACTATGGGAGACACTGTTTTCATCAAGTTTGAAGCCTCAGTGTTGGCGCGGCAGCCTTTTCTTTCTCTTTCGGGATTGTGTTTTTCTCCACCTGAAAATGCCAAAGAAGGCATAAAAACATGGATTTGTCTCTCCTGCTGCGCACACACTTCGGAGAGCTTGCAAATGCCTAATAACCACAAGCAGCCCCTACTCCAATATGGGAGACACTGTTTTCATCAAGTTTGAAGCCTCAGTGTTGGCGCGGCAGCCTTTTCTTTCTCTTTCGGGATTGTGTTTTTCTCCACCTGAAAATGCCAAAGAAGGCATAAAAACATGGATTTGTCTTTCCTGCTGCGCACACACTTCGGAGAGCTTGCAAAGGCCTAATAACCACAAGCAGCCCCTACTCCACTATGGGAGACACTGTTTTCATCAAGTTTGAAGCCTCAGTGTTGGCGCGGCAGCCTTTTCTTTCTCTTTCGGGATTGTGTTTTTCTCCACCTGAAAATGCCAAAGAAGGCATAAAAACATGGATTTGTCTCTCCTGCTGCGCACACACTTCGGAGAGCTTGCAAATGCCTAATAACCACAAGCAGCCCCTACTCCAATATGGGAGACACTGTTTTCATCAAGTTTGAAGCCTCAGTGTTGGCGCGGCAGCCTTTTCTTTCTCTTTCGGGATTGTGTTTTTCTCCACCTGAAAATGCCAAAGAAGGCATAAAAACATGGATTTGTCTCTCCTGCTGCGCACACACTTCGGAGAGCTTGCAAAGGCCTAATAACCACAAGCAGCCCCTACTCCACTATGGGAGACACTGTTTTCATCAAGTTTGAAGCCTCAGTGTTGGCGCGGCAGCCTTTTCTTTCTCTTTCGGGATTGTGTTTTTCTCCACCTGAAAATGCCAAAGAAGGCATAAAAACATGGATTTGTCTCTCCTGCTGCGCACACACTTCGGAGAGCTTGCAAATGCCTAATAACCACAAGCAGCCCCTACTCCAATATGGGAGACACTGTTTTCATCAAGTTTGAAGCCTCAGTGTTGGCGCGGCAGCCTTTTCTTTCTCTTTCGGGATTGTGTTTTTCTCCACCTGAAAATGCCAAAGAAGGCATAAAAACATGGATTTGTCTCTCCTGCTGCGCACACACTTCGGAGAGCTTGCAAAGGCCTAATAACCACAAGCAGCCCCTACTCCACTATGGGAGACACTGTTTTCATCAAGTTTGAAGCCTCAGTGTTGGCGCGGCAGCCTTTTCTTTCTCTTTCGGGATTGTGTTTTTCTCCACCTGAAAATGCCAAAGAAGGCATAAAAACATGGATTTGTCTCTCCTGCTGCGCACACACTTCGGAGAGCTTGCAAATGCCTAATAACCACAAGCAGCCCCTACTCCATTATGGGAGACACTGTTTTCATCAAGTTTGAAGCCTCAGTGTTGGCGCGGCAGCCTTTTCTTTCTCTTTCGGGATTGTGTTTTTCTCCACCTGAAAATGCCAAAGAAGGCATAAAAACATGGATTTGTCTCTCCTGCTGCGCACACACTTCGGAGAGCTTGCAAATGCCTAATAACCACAAGCAGCCCCTACTCCAATATGGGAGACACTGTTTTCATCAAGTTTGAAGCCTCAGTTTTGGCTGGACAGCCATTTCTTTATTTTTGGGGCCTGTGTGTTTTTCGACCTGGAAATGGCAAAAAAGGCGCGAAAACATTGATTTGTCTCTCCTGCCGCGCACACACTTCCGATAGCTTGCGAAGGCCTAAAAAACACAAGCTGCCCTTGAGTTATTGTGGGAGAGAATGTTTTCATCAAGTTTGAAGCCATAGTTTTGGCGCGGCAGCCGTTTCTTTCATTTTGGGGCCTATGTGTTTTTCGACCTTGAAATCGTAAAAAAGGCGCGAAAACATGGATTTGTCTCTCCTGCCGCGCACACACTTCCGATAGCTTGCGAAGGCCTAAAAAACACAAGCGGCCCTTGAGTTATTGTCTGAGAGACTGTTTTAATCAAGTTTGAAGCCTCAGTTTTGGCTGGACAGCCGTTTCTTTATTTTTGGGGCCTTTGTTTTCTTCGACCTGGAAATGGCAAAAAAGGCGCGAAAACATGGATTTGTCTCTCCTGCCGCGCACACACTTCTGATAGCGTGCAAAGGCCTAAAAAACACAAGCAGCCCGTGAGTTATTATGGGAGAGACTGTTTTCATCAAGTTTGAAGCCATAGTTTTGGCGCGGCAGCCGTTTCTTTCATTTTGGGGCCTATGTGTTTTTCGACCTTGAAATCGCAAAAAAGGCGCGAAAACATGGATTTGTCTCTCCTGCCGCGCACACACTTCGGAGAGCTTGCAAATGCCTAATAACCACAAGCAGCCCCTACTCCAATATGGGAGACACTGTTTTCATCAAGTTTGAAGCCTCAGTTTTGGCTGGACAGCCATTTCTTTATTTTTGGGGCCTGTGTGTTTTTCGACCTGGAAATGGCAAAAAAGGCGCGAAAACATTGATTTGTCTCTCCTGCCGCGCACACACTTCGGAGAGCTTGCAAAGGCCTAAAAAACACAAGCAGCCCGTGAGTTATTATGGGAGAGACTGTTTTCATCAAGTTTGAAGCCATAGTTTTGGCGCGGCAGCCGTTTCTTTCATTTTGGGGCCTATGTGTTTTTCGACCTTGAAATCGCAAAAAAGGCGCGAAAACATGGATTTGTCTCTCCTGCCGCGCACACACTTCGGAGAGCTTGCAAATGCCTAATAACCACAAGCAGCCCCTACTCCAATATGGGAGACACTGTTTTCATCAAGTTTGAAGCCTCAGTTTTGGCTGGACAGCCATTTCTTTATTTTTGGGGCCTGTGTGTTTTTCGACCTGGAAATGGCAAAAAAGGCGCGAAAACATTGATTTGTCTCTCCTGCCGCGCACACACTTCGGAGAGCTTGCAAAGGCCTAATAACCACAAGCAGCCCCTACTCCACTATGGGAGACACTGTTTTCATCAAGTTTGAAGCCTCAGTGTTGGCGCGGCAGCCTTTTCTTTCTCTTTCGGGATTGTGTTTTTCTCCACCTGAAAATGCCAAAGAAGGCATAAAAACATGGATTTGTCTCTCCTGCTGCGCACACACTTCGGAGAGCTTGCAAATGCCTAATAACCACAAGCAGCCCCTACTCCAATATGGGAGACACTGTTTTCATCAAGTTTGAAGCCTCAGTGTTGGCGCGGCAGCCTTTTCTTTCTCTTTCGGGATTGTGTTTTTCTCCACCTGAAAATGCCAAAGAAGGCATAAAAACATGGATTTGTCTCTCCTGCTGCGCACACACTTCGGAGAGCTTGCAAAGGCCTAATAACCACAAGCAGCCCCTACTCCACTATGGGAGACACTGTTTTCATCAAGTTTGAAGCCTCAGTGTTGGCGCGGCAGCCTTTTCTTTCTCTTTCGGGATTGTGTTTTTCTCCACCTGAAAATGCCAAAGAAGGCATAAAAACATGGATTTGTCTCTCCTGCTGCGCACACACTTCGGAGAGCTTGCAAATGCCTAATAACCACAAGCAGCCCCTACTCCACTATGGGAGACACTGTTTTCATCAAGTTTGAAGCCTCAGTGTTGGCGCGGCAGCCTTTTCTTTCTCTTTCGGGATTGTGTTTTTCTCCACCTGAAAATGCCAAAGAAGGCATAAAAACATGGATTTGTCTCTCCTGCTGCGCACACACTTCGGAGAGCTTGCAAATGCCTAATAACCACAAGCAGCCCCTACTCCATTATGGGAGACACTGTTTTCATCAAGTTTGAAGCCTCAGTGTTGGCGCGGCAGCCTTTTCTTTCTCTTTCGGGATTGTGTTTTTCTCCACCTGAAAATGCCAAAGAAGGCATAAAAACATGGATTTGTCTCTCCTGCTGCGCACACACTTCGGAGAGCTTGCAAATGCCTAATAACCACAAGCAGCCCCTACTCCAATATGGGAGACACTGTTTTCATCAAGTTTGAAGCCTCAGTTTTGGCTGGACAGCCATTTCTTTATTTTTGGGGCCTGTGTGTTTTTCGACCTGGAAATGGCAAAAAAGGCGCGAAAACATTGATTTGTCTCTCCTGCCGCGCACACACTTCGGAGAGCTTGCAAAGGCCTAATAACCACAAGCAGCCCCTACTCCACTATGGGAGACACTGTTTTCATCAAGTTTGAAGCCTCAGTGTTGGCGCGGCAGCCTTTTCTTTTTCTTTCGGGATTGTGTTTTTCTCCACCTGAAAATGCCAAAGAAGGCATAAAAACATGGATTTGTCTCTCCTGCTGCGCACACACTTCGGAGAGCTTGCAAATGCCTAATAACCACAAGCAGCCCCTACTCCAATATAGGAGACACTGTTTTCATCAAGTTTGAAGCCTCAGTTTTGGCTGGACAGCCATTTCTTTATTTTTGGGGCCTGTGTGTTTTTCGACCTGGAAATGGCAAAAAAGGCGCGAAAACATTGATTTGTCTCTCCTGCCGCGCACACACTTCCGATAGCTTGCGAAGGCCTAAAAAACACAAGCTGCCCTTGAGTTATTGTGGGAGAGAATGTTTTCATCAAGTTTGAAGCCATAGTTTTGGCGCGGCAGCCGTTTCTTTCATTTTGGGGCCTATGTGTTTTTCGACCTTGAAATCGTAAAAAAGGCGCGAAAACATGGATTTGTCTCTCCTGCCGCGCACACACTTCCGATAGCTTGCGAAGGCCTAAAAAACACAAGCGGCCCTTGAGTTATTGTCTGAGAGACTGTTTTAATCAAGTTTGAAGCCTCAGTTTTGGCTGGACAGCCGTTTCTTTATTTTTGGGGCCTTTGTTTTCTTCGACCTGGAAATGGCAAAAAAGCCGCGAAAACATGGATTTGTCTCTCCTGCCGCGCACACACTTCTGATAGCGTGCAAAGGCCTAAAAAACACAAGCAGCCCGTGAGTTATTATGGGAGAGACTGTTTTCATCAAGTTTGAAGCCATAGTTTTGGCGCGGCAGCCGTTTCTTTCATTTTGGGGCCTATGTGTTTTTCGACCTTGAAATCGCAAAAAAGGCGCGAAAACATGGATTTGTCTCTCCTGCCGCGCACACACTTCGGAGAGCTTGCAAATGCCTAATAACCACAAGCAGCCCCTACTCCAATATGGGAGACACTGTTTTCATCAAGTTTGAAGCCTCAGTTTTGGCTGGACAGCCATTTCTTTATTTTTGGGGCCTGTGTGTTTTTCGACCTGGAAATGGCAAAAAAGGCGCGAAAACATTGATTTGTCTCTCCTGCCGCGCACACACTTCGGAGAGCTTGCAAAGGCCTAAAAAACACAAGCAGCCCGTGAGTTATTATGGGAGAGACTGTTTTCATCAAGTTTGAAGCCATAGTTTTGGCGCGGCAGCCGTTTCTTTCATTTTGGGGCCTATGTGTTTTTCGACCTTGAAATCGCAAAAAAGGCGCGAAAACATGGATTTGTCTCTCCTGCCGCGCACACACTTCGGAGAGCTTGCAAATGCCTAATAACCACAAGCAGCCCCTACTCCAATATGGGAGACACTGTTTTCATCAAGTTTGAAGCCTCAGTTTTGGCTGGACAGCCATTTCTTTATTTTTGGGGCCTGTGTGTTTTTCGACCTGGAAATGGCAAAAAAGGCGCGAAAACATTGATTTGTCTCTCCTGCCGCGCACACACTTCGGAGAGCTTGCAAAGGCCTAATAACCACAAGCAGCCCCTACTCCACTATGGGAGACACTGTTTTCATCAAGTTTGAAGCCTCAGTGTTGGCGCGGCAGCCTTTTCTTTCTCTTTCGGGATTGTGTTTTTCTCCACCTGAAAATGCCAAAGAAGGCATAAAAACATGGATTTGTCTCTCCTGCTGCGCACACACTTCGGAGAGCTTGCAAATGCCTAATAACCACAAGCAGCCCCTACTCCAATATGGGAGACACTGTTTTCATCAAGTTTGAAGCCTCAGTGTTGGCGCGGCAGCCTTTTCTTTCTCTTTCGGGATTGTGTTTTTCTCCACCTGAAAATGCCAAAGAAGGCATAAAAACATGGATTTGTCTCTCCTGCTGCGCACACACTTCGGAGAGCTTGCAAAGGCCTAATAACCACAAGCAGCCCCTACTCCACTATGGGAGACACTGTTTTCATCAAGTTTGAAGCCTCAGTGTTGGCGCGGCAGCCTTTTCTTTCTCTTTCGGGATTGTGTTTTTCTCCACCTGAAAATGCCAAAGAAGGCATAAAAACATGGATTTGTCTCTCCTGCTGCGCACACACTTCGGAGAGCTTGCAAATGCCTAATAACCACAAGCAGCCCCTACTCCAATATGGGAGACACTGTTTTCATCAAGTTTGAAGCCTCAGTGTTGGCGCGGCAGCCTTTTCTTTCTCTTTCGGGATTGTGTTTTTCTCCACCTGAAAATGCCAAAGAAGGCATAAAAACATGGATTTGTCTTTCCTGCTGCGCACACACTTCGGAGAGCTTGCAAAGGCCTAATAACCACAAGCAGCCCCTACTCCAATATGGGAGACACTGTTTTCATCAAGTTTGAAGCCTCAGTTTTGGCTGGACAGCCATTTCTTTATTTTTGGGGCCTGTGTGTTTTTCGACCTGGAAATGGCAAAAAAGGCGCGAAAACATTGATTTGTCTCTCCTGCCGCGCACACACTTCGGAGAGCTTGCAAAGGCCTAATAACCACAAGCAGCCCCTACTCCACTATGGGAGACACTGTTTTCATCAAGTTTGAAGCCTCAGTGTTGGCGCGGCAGCCTTTTCTTTTTCTTTCGGGATTGTGTTTTTCTCCACCTGAAAATGCCAAAGAAGGCATAAAAACATGGATTTGTCTCTCCTGCTGCGCACACACTTCGGAGAGCTTGCAAATGCCTAATAACCACAAGCAGCCCCTACTCCAATATAGGAGACACTGTTTTCATCAAGTTTGAAACCTCAGTTTTGGCTGGACAGCCATTTCTTTATTTTTGGGGCCTGTGTGTTTTTCGACCTGGAAATGGCAAAAAAGGCGCGAAAACATTGATTTGTCTCTCCTGCCGCGCACACACTTCCGATAGCTTGCGAAGGCCTAAAAAACACAAGCTGCCCTTGAGTTATTGTGGGAGAGAATGTTTTCATCAAGTTTGAAGCCATAGTTTTGGCGCGGCAGCCGTTTCTTTCATTTTGGGGCCTATGTGTTTTTCGACCTTGAAATCGTAAAAAAGGCGCGAAAACATGGATTTGTCTCTCCTGCCGCGCACACACTTCCGATAGCTTGCGAAGGCCTAAAAAACACAAGCGGCCCTTGAGTTATTGTCTGAGAGACTGTTTTAATCAAGTTTGAAGCCTCAGTTTTGGCTGGACAGCCGTTTCTTTATTTTTGGGGCCTTTGTTTTCTTCGACCTGGAAATGGCAAAAAAGGCGCGAAAACATGGATTTGTCTCTCCTGCCGCGCACACACTTCTGATAGCGTGCAAAGGCCTAAAAAACACAAGCAGCCCGTGAGTTATTATGGGAGAGACTGTTTTCATCAAGTTTGAAGCCATAGTTTTGGCGCGGCAGCCGTTTCTTTCATTTTGGGGCCTATGTGTTTTTCGACCTTGAAATCGCAAAAAAGGCGCGAAAACATGGATTTGTCTCTCCTGCCGCGCACACACTTCGGAGAGCTTGCAAATGCCTAATAACCACAAGCAGCCCCTACTCCAATATGGGAGACACTGTTTTCATCAAGTTTGAAGCCTCAGTTTTGGCTGGACAGCCATTTCTTTATTTTTGGGGCCTGTGTGTTTTTCGACCTGGAAATGGCAAAAAAGGCGCGAAAACATTGATTTGTCTCTCCTGCCGCGCACACACTTCGGAGAGCTTGCAAAGGCCTAAAAAACACAAGCAGCCCGTGAGTTATTATGGGAGAGACTGTTTTCATCAAGTTTGAAGCCATAGTTTTGGCGCGGCAGCCGTTTCTTTCATTTTGGGGCCTATGTGTTTTTCGACCTTGAAATCGCAAAAAAGGCGCGAAAACATGGATTTGTCTCTCCTGCCGCGCACACACTTCGGAGAGCTTGCAAATGCCTAATAACCACAAGCAGCCCCTACTCCAATATGGGAGACACTGTTTTCATCAAGTTTGAAGCCTCAGTTTTGGCTGGACAGCCATTTCTTTATTTTTGGGGCCTGTGTGTTTTTCGACCTGGAAATGGCAAAAAAGGCGCGAAAACATTGATTTGTCTCTCCTGCCGCGCACACACTTCGGAGAGCTTGCAAAGGCCTAATAACCACAAGCAGCCCCTACTCCACTATGGGAGACACTGTTTTCATCAAGTTTGAAGCCTCAGTGTTGGCGCGGCAGCCTTTTCTTTCTCTTTCGGGATTGTGTTTTTCTCCACCTGAAAATGCCAAAGAAGGCATAAAAACATGGATTTGTCTCTCCTGCTGCGCACACACTTCGGAGAGCTTGCAAATGCCTAATAACCACAAGCAGCCCCTACTCCAATATGGGAGACACTGTTTTCATCAAGTTTGAAGCCTCAGTGTTGGCGCGGCAGCCTTTTCTTTCTCTTTCGGGATTGTGTTTTTCTCCACCTGAAAATGCCAAAGAAGGCATAAAAACATGGATTTGTCTCTCCTGCTGCGCACACACTTCGGAGAGCTTGCAAAGGCCTAATAACCACAAGCAGCCCCTACTCCACTATGGGAGACACTGTTTTCATCAAGTTTGAAGCCTCAGTGTTGGCGCGGCAGCCTTTTCTTTCTCTTTCGGGATTGTGTTTTTCTCCACCTGAAAATGCCAAAGAAGGCATAAAAACATGGATTTGTCTCTCCTGCTGCGCACACACTTCGGAGAGCTTGCAAATGCCTAATAACCACAAGCAGCCCCTACTCCACTATGGGAGACACTGTTTTCATCAAGTTTGAAGCCTCAGTGTTGGCGCGGCAGCCTTTTCTTTCTCTTTCGGGATTGTGTTTTTCTCCACCTGAAAATGCCAAAGAAGGCATAAAAACATGGATTTGTCTCTCCTGCTGCGCACACACTTCGGAGAGCTTGCAAATGCCTAATAACCACAAGCAGCCCCTACTCCATTATGGGAGACACTGTTTTCATCAAGTTTGAAGCCTCAGTGTTGGCGCGGCAGCCTTTTCTTTCTCTTTCGGGATTGTGTTTTTCTCCACCTGAAAATGCCAAAGAAGGCATAAAAACATGGATTTGTCTCTCCTGCTGCGCACACACTTCGGAGAGCTTGCAAATGCCTAATAACCACAAGCAGCCCCTACTCCAATATGGGAGACACTGTTTTCATCAAGTTTGAAGCCTCAGTTTTGGCTGGACAGCCATTTCTTTATTTTTGGGGCCTGTGTGTTTTTCGACCTGGAAATGGCAAAAAAGGCGCGAAAACATTGATTTGTCTCTCCTGCCGCGCACACACTTCGGAGAGCTTGCAAAGGCCTAATAACCACAAGCAGCCCCTACTCCACTATGGGAGACACTGTTTTCATCAAGTTTGAAGCCTCAGTGTTGGCGCGGCAGCCTTTTCTTTTTCTTTCGGGATTGTGTTTTTCTCCACCTGAAAATGCCAAAGAAGGCATAAAAACATGGATTTGTCTCTCCTGCTGCGCACACACTTCGGAGAGCTTGCAAATGCCTAATAACCACAAGCAGCCCCTACTCCAATATAGGAGACACTGTTTTCATCAAGTTTGAAGCCTCAGTTTTGGCTGGACAGCCATTTCTTTATTTTTGGGGCCTGTGTGTTTTTCGACCTGGAAATGGCAAAAAAGGCGCGAAAACATTGATTTGTCTCTCCTGCCGCGCACACACTTCCGATAGCTTGCGAAGGCCTAAAAAACACAAGCTGCCCTTGAGTTATTGTGGGAGAGAATGTTTTCATCAAGTTTGAAGCCATAGTTTTGGCGCGGCAGCCGTTTCTTTCATTTTGGGGCCTATGTGTTTTTCGACCTTGAAATCGTAAAAAAGGCGCGAAAACATGGATTTGTCTCTCCTGCCGCGCACACACTTCCGATAGCTTGCGAAGGCCTAAAAAACACAAGCGGCCCTTGAGTTATTGTCTGAGAGACTGTTTTAATCAAGTTTGAAGCCTCAGTTTTGGCTGGACAGCCGTTTCTTTATTTTTGGGGCCTTTGTTTTCTTCGACCTGGAAATGGCAAAAAAGCCGCGAAAACATGGATTTGTCTCTCCTGCCGCGCACACACTTCTGATAGCGTGCAAAGGCCTAAAAAACACAAGCAGCCCGTGAGTTATTATGGGAGAGACTGTTTTCATCAAGTTTGAAGCCATAGTTTTGGCGCGGCAGCCGTTTCTTTCATTTTGGGGCCTATGTGTTTTTCGACCTTGAAATCGCAAAAAAGGCGCGAAAACATGGATTTGTCTCTCCTGCCGCGCACACACTTCGGAGAGCTTGCAAATGCCTAATAACCACAAGCAGCCCCTACTCCAATATGGGAGACACTGTTTTCATCAAGTTTGAAGCCTCAGTTTTGGCTGGACAGCCATTTCTTTATTTTTGGGGCCTGTGTGTTTTTCGACCTGGAAATGGCAAAAAAGGCGCGAAAACATTGATTTGTCTCTCCTGCCGCGCACACACTTCGGAGAGCTTGCAAAGGCCTAAAAAACACAAGCAGCCCGTGAGTTATTATGGGAGAGACTGTTTTCATCAAGTTTGAAGCCATAGTTTTGGCGCGGCAGCCGTTTCTTTCATTTTGGGGCCTATGTGTTTTTCGACCTTGAAATCGCAAAAAAGGCGCGAAAACATGGATTTGTCTCTCCTGCCGCGCACACACTTCGGAGAGCTTGCAAATGCCTAATAACCACAAGCAGCCCCTACTCCAATATGGGAGACACTGTTTTCATCAAGTTTGAAGCCTCAGTTTTGGCTGGACAGCCATTTCTTTATTTTTGGGGCCTGTGTGTTTTTCGACCTGGAAATGGCAAAAAAGGCGCGAAAACATTGATTTGTCTCTCCTGCCGCGCACACACTTCGGAGAGCTTGCAAAGGCCTAATAACCACAAGCAGCCCCTACTCCACTATGGGAGACACTGTTTTCATCAAGTTTGAAGCCTCAGTGTTGGCGCGGCAGCCTTTTCTTTCTCTTTCGGGATTGTGTTTTTCTCCACCTGAAAATGCCAAAGAAGGCATAAAAACATGGATTTGTCTCTCCTGCTGCGCACACACTTCGGAGAGCTTGCAAATGCCTAATAACCACAAGCAGCCCCTACTCCAATATGGGAGACACTGTTTTCATCAAGTTTGAAGCCTCAGTGTTGGCGCGGCAGCCTTTTCTTTCTCTTTCGGGATTGTGTTTTTCTCCACCTGAAAATGCCAAAGAAGGCATAAAAACATGGATTTGTCTCTCCTGCTGCGCACACACTTCGGAGAGCTTGCAAAGGCCTAATAACCACAAGCAGCCCCTACTCCACTATGGGAGACACTGTTTTCATCAAGTTTGAAGCCTCAGTGTTGGCGCGGCAGCCTTTTCTTTCTCTTTCGGGATTGTGTTTTTCTCCACCTGAAAATGCCAAAGAAGGCATAAAAACATGGATTTGTCTCTCCTGCTGCGCACACACTTCGGAGAGCTTGCAAATGCCTAATAACCACAAGCAGCCCCTACTCCAATATGGGAGACACTGTTTTCATCAAGTTTGAAGCCTCAGTGTTGGCGCGGCAGCCTTTTCTTTCTCTTTCGGGATTGTGTTTTTCTCCACCTGAAAATGCCAAAGAAGGCATAAAAACATGGATTTGTCTTTCCTGCTGCGCACACACTTCGGAGAGCTTGCAAAGGCCTAATAACCACAAGCAGCCCCTACTCCACTATGGGAGACACTGTTTTCATCAAGTTTGAAGCCTCAGTGTTGGCGCGGCAGCCTTTTCTTTCTCTTTCGGGATTGTGTTTTTCTCCACCTGAAAATGCCAAAGAAGGCATAAAAACATGGATTTGTCTCTCCTGCTGCGCACACACTTCGGAGAGCTTGCAAATGCCTAATAACCACAAGCAGCCCCTACTCCAATATGGGAGACACTGTTTTCATCAAGTTTGAAGCCTCAGTGTTGGCGCGGCAGCCTTTTCTTTCTCTTTCGGGATTGTGTTTTTCTCCACCTGAAAATGCCAAAGAAGGCATAAAAACATGGATTTGTCTCTCCTGCTGCGCACACACTTCGGAGAGCTTGCAAAGGCCTAATAACCACAAGCAGCCCCTACTCCACTATGGGAGACACTGTTTTCATCAAGTTTGAAGCCTCAGTGTTGGCGCGGCAGCCTTTTCTTTCTCTTTCGGGATTGTGTTTTTCTCCACCTGAAAATGCCAAAGAAGGCATAAAAACATGGATTTGTCTCTCCTGCTGCGCACACACTTCGGAGAGCTTGCAAATGCCTAATAACCACAAGCAGCCCCTACTCCATTATGGGAGACACTGTTTTCATCAAGTTTGAAGCCTCAGTGTTGGCGCGGCAGCCTTTTCTTTCTCTTTCGGGATTGTGTTTTTCTCCACCTGAAAATGCCAAAGAAGGCATAAAAACATGGATTTGTCTCTCCTGCTGCGCACACACTTCGGAGAGCTTGCAAATGCCTAATAACCACAAGCAGCCCCTACTCCAATATGGGAGACACTGTTTTCATCAAGTTTGAAGCCTCAGTTTTGGCTGGACAGCCATTTCTTTATTTTTGGGGCCTGTGTGTTTTTCGACCTGGAAATGGCAAAAAAGGCGCGAAAACATTGATTTGTCTCTCCTGCCGCGCACACACTTCGGAGAGCTTGCAAAGGCCTAATAACCACAAGCAGCCCCTACTCCACTATGGGAGACACTGTTTTCATCAAGTTTGAAGCCTCAGTGTTGGCGCGGCAGCCTTTTCTTTTTCTTTCGGGATTGTGTTTTTCTCCACCTGAAAATGCCAAAGAAGGCATAAAAACATGGATTTGTCTCTCCTGCTGCGCACACACTTCGGAGAGCTTGCAAATGCCTAATAACCACAAGCAGCCCCTACTCCAATATAGGAGACACTGTTTTCATCAAGTTTGAAGCCTCAGTTTTGGCTGGACAGCCATTTCTTTATTTTTGGGGCCTGTGTGTTTTTCGACCTGGAAATGGCAAAAAAGGCGCGAAAACATTGATTTGTCTCTCCTGCCGCGCACACACTTCCGATAGCTTGCGAAGGCCTAAAAAACACAAGCTGCCCTTGAGTTATTGTGGGAGAGAATGTTTTCATCAAGTTTGAAGCCATAGTTTTGGCGCGGCAGCCGTTTCTTTCATTTTGGGGCCTATGTGTTTTTCGACCTTGAAATCGTAAAAAAGGCGCGAAAACATGGATTTGTCTCTCCTGCCGCGCACACACTTCCGATAGCTTGCGAAGGCCTAAAAAACACAAGCGGCCCTTGAGTTATTGTCTGAGAGACTGTTTTAATCAAGTTTGAAGCCTCAGTTTTGGCTGGACAGCCGTTTCTTTATTTTTGGGGCCTTTGTTTTCTTCGACCTGGAAATGGCAAAAAAGGCGCGAAAACATGGATTTGTCTCTCCTGCCGCGCACACACTTCTGATAGCGTGCAAAGGCCTAAAAAACACAAGCAGCCCGTGAGTTATTATGGGAGAGACTGTTTTCATCAAGTTTGAAGCCATAGTTTTGGCGCGGCAGCCGTTTCTTTCATTTTGGGGCCTATGTGTTTTTCGACCTTGAAATCGCAAAAAAGGCGCGAAAACATGGATTTGTCTCTCCTGCCGCGCACACACTTCGGAGAGCTTGCAAATGCCTAATAACCACAAGCAGCCCCTACTCCAATATGGGAGACACTGTTTTCATCAAGTTTGAAGCCTCAGTTTTGGCTGGACAGCCATTTCTTTATTTTTGGGGCCTGTGTGTTTTTCGACCTGGAAATGGCAAAAAAGGCGCGAAAACATTGATTTGTCTCTCCTGCCGCGCACACACTTCGGAGAGCTTGCAAAGGCCTAAAAAACACAAGCAGCCCGTGAGTTATTATGGGAGAGACTGTTTTCATCAAGTTTGAAGCCATAGTTTTGGCGCGGCAGCCGTTTCTTTCATTTTGGGGCCTATGTGTTTTTCGACCTTGAAATCGCAAAAAAGGCGCGAAAACATGGATTTGTCTCTCCTGCCGCGCACACACTTCGGAGAGCTTGCAAATGCCTAATAACCACAAGCAGCCCCTACTCCAATATGGGAGACACTGTTTTCATCAAGTTTGAAGCCTCAGTTTTGGCTGGACAGCCATTTCTTTATTTTTGGGGCCTGTGTGTTTTTCGACCTGGAAATGGCAAAAAAGGCGCGAAAACATTGATTTGTCTCTCCTGCCGCGCACACACTTCGGAGAGCTTGCAAAGGCCTAATAACCACAAGCAGCCCCTACTCCAATATGGGAGACACTGTTTTCATCAAGTTTGAAGCCTCAGTTTTGGCTGGACAGCGGCCTTTGCAAGCTCTCCGAAGTGTGTGCGCGGCAGGAGAGACAAATCAATGTTTTCGCGCCTTTTTTGCCATTTCCAGGTCGAAAAACACACAGGCCCCAAAAATAAAGAAATGGCTGTCCAGCCAAAACTGAGGCTTCAAACTTGATGAAAACAGTGTCTCCCATAATGGAGTAGGGGCTGCTTGTGGTTATTAGGCATTTGCAAGCTCTCCGAAGTGTGTGCGCAGCAGGAGAGACAAATCCATGTTTTTATGCCTTCTTTGGCATTTTCAGGTGGAGAAAAACACAATCCCGAAAGAGAAAGAAAAGGCTGCCGCGCCAACACTGAGGCTTCAAACTTGATGAAAACAGTGTCTCCCATAGTGGAGTAGGGGCTGCTTGTGGTTATTAGGCATTTGCAAGCTCTCCGAAGTGTGTGCGCAGCAGGAGAGACAAATCCATGTTTTTATGCCTTCTTTGGCATTTTCAGGTGGAGAAAAACACAATCCCGAAAGAGAAAGAAAAGGCTGCCGCGCCAACACTGAGGCTTCAAACTTGATGAAAACAGTGTCTCCCATATTGGAGTAGGGGCTGCTTGTGGTTATTAGGCATTTGCAAGCTCTCCGAAGTGTGTGCGCAGCAGGAGAGACAAATCCATGTTTTTATGCCTTCTTTGGCATTTTCAGGTGGAGAAAAACACAATCCCGAAAGAGAAAGAAAAGGCTGCCGCGCCAACACTGAGGCTTCAAACTTGATGAAAACAGTGTCTCCCATAGTGGAGTAGGGGCTGCTTGTGGTTATTAGGCCTTTGCAAGCTCTCCGAAGTGTGTGCGCAGCAGGAGAGACAAATCCATGTTTTTATGCCTTCTTTGGCATTTTCAGGTGGAGAAAAACACAATCCCGAAAGAGAAAGAAAAGGCTGCCGCGCCAACACTGAGGCTTCAAACTTGATGAAAACAGTGTCTCCCATATTGGAGTAGGGGCTGCTTGTGGTTATTAGGCATTTGCAAGCTCTCCGAAGTGTGTGCGCAGCAGGAGAGACAAATCCATGTTTTTATGCCTTCTTTGGCATTTTCAGGTGGAGAAAAACACAATCCCGAAAGAGAAAGAAAAGGCTGCCGCGCCAACACTGAGGCTTCAAACTTGATGAAAACAGTGTCTCCCATAGTGGAGTAGGGGCTGCTTGTGGTTATTAGGCCTTTGCAAGCTCTCCGAAGTGTGTGCGCGGCAGGAGAGACAAATCAATGTTTTCGCGCCTTTTTTGCCATTTCCAGGTCGAAAAACACACAGGCCCCAAAAATAAAGAAATGGCTGTCCAGCCAAAACTGAGGCTTCAAACTTGATGAAAACAGTGTCTCCCATATTGGAGTAGGGGCTGCTTGTGGTTATTAGGCATTTGCAAGCTCTCCGAAGTGTGTGCGCGGCAGGAGAGACAAATCCATGTTTTCGCGCCTTTTTTGCGATTTCAAGGTCGAAAAACACATAGGCCCCAAAATGAAAGAAACGGCTGCCGCGCCAAAACTATGGCTTCAAACTTGATGAAAACAGTCTCTCCCATAATAACTCACGGGCTGCTTGTGTTTTTTAGGCCTTTGCAAGCTCTCCGAAGTGTGTGCGCGGCAGGAGAGACAAATCAATGTTTTCGCGCCTTTTTTGCCATTTCCAGGTCGAAAAACACACAGGCCCCAAAAATAAAGAAATGGCTGTCCAGCCAAAACTGAGGCTTCAAACTTGATGAAAACAGTGTCTCCCATATTGGAGTAGGGGCTGCTTGTGGTTATTAGGCATTTGCAAGCTCTCCGAAGTGTGTGCGCGGCAGGAGAGACAAATCCATGTTTTCGCGCCTTTTTTGCGATTTCAAGGTCGAAAAACACATAGGCCCCAAAATGAAAGAAACGGCTGCCGCGCCAAAACTATGGCTTCAAACTTGATGAAAACAGTCTCTCCCATAATAACTCACGGGCTGCTTGTGTTTTTTAGGCCTTTGCACGCTATCAGAAGTGTGTGCGCGGCAGGAGAGACAAATCCATGTTTTCGCGCCTTTTTTGCCATTTCCAGGTCGAAGAAAACAAAGGCCCCAAAAATAAAGAAACGGCTGTCCAGCCAAAACTGAGGCTTCAAACTTGATTAAAACAGTCTCTCAGACAATAACTCAAGGGCCGCTTGTGTTTTTTAGGCCTTCGCAAGCTATCGGAAGTGTGTGCGCGGCAGGAGAGACAAATCCATGTTTTCGCGCCTTTTTTACGATTTCAAGGTCGAAAAACACATAGGCCCCAAAATGAAAGAAACGGCTGCCGCGCCAAAACTATGGCTTCAAACTTGATGAAAACATTCTCTCCCACAATAACTCAAGGGCAGCTTGTGTTTTTTAGGCCTTCGCAAGCTATCGGAAGTGTGTGCGCGGCAGGAGAGACAAATCAATGTTTTCGCGCCTTTTTTGCCATTTCCAGGTCGAAAAACACACAGGCCCCAAAAATAAAGAAATGGCTGTCCAGCCAAAACTGAGGCTTCAAACTTGATGAAAACAGTGTCTCCTATATTGGAGTAGGGGCTGCTTGTGGTTATTAGGCATTTGCAAGCTCTCCGAAGTGTGTGCGCAGCAGGAGAGACAAATCCATGTTTTTATGCCTTCTTTGGCATTTTCAGGTGGAGAAAAACACAATCCCGAAAGAAAAAGAAAAGGCTGCCGCGCCAACACTGAGGCTTCAAACTTGATGAAAACAGTGTCTCCCATAGTGGAGTAGGGGCTGCTTGTGGTTATTAGGCCTTTGCAAGCTCTCCGAAGTGTGTGCGCGGCAGGAGAGACAAATCAATGTTTTCGCGCCTTTTTTGCCATTTCCAGGTCGAAAAACACACAGGCCCCAAAAATAAAGAAATGGCTGTCCAGCCAAAACTGAGGCTTCAAACTTGATGAAAACAGTGTCTCCCATATTGGAGTAGGGGCTGCTTGTGGTTATTAGGCATTTGCAAGCTCTCCGAAGTGTGTGCGCAGCAGGAGAGACAAATCCATGTTTTTATGCCTTCTTTGGCATTTTCAGGTGGAGAAAAACACAATCCCGAAAGAGAAAGAAAAGGCTGCCGCGCCAACACTGAGGCTTCAAACTTGATGAAAACAGTGTCTCCCATAATGGAGTAGGGGCTGCTTGTGGTTATTAGGCATTTGCAAGCTCTCCGAAGTGTGTGCGCAGCAGGAGAGACAAATCCATGTTTTTATGCCTTCTTTGGCATTTTCAGGTGGAGAAAAACACAATCCCGAAAGAGAAAGAAAAGGCTGCCGCGCCAACACTGAGGCTTCAAACTTGATGAAAACAGTGTCTCCCATAGTGGAGTAGGGGCTGCTTGTGGTTATTAGGCCTTTGCAAGCTCTCCGAAGTGTGTGCGCAGCAGGAGAGACAAATCCATGTTTTTATGCCTTCTTTGGCATTTTCAGGTGGAGAAAAACACAATCCCGAAAGAGAAAGAAAAGGCTGCCGCGCCAACACTGAGGCTTCAAACTTGATGAAAACAGTGTCTCCCATATTGGAGTAGGGGCTGCTTGTGGTTATTAGGCATTTGCAAGCTCTCCGAAGTGTGTGCGCAGCAGGAGAGACAAATCCATGTTTTTATGCCTTCTTTGGCATTTTCAGGTGGAGAAAAACACAATCCCGAAAGAGAAAGAAAAGGCTGCCGCGCCAACACTGAGGCTTCAAACTTGATGAAAACAGTGTCTCCCATAGTGGAGTAGGGGCTGCTTGTGGTTATTAGGCCTTTGCAAGCTCTCCGAAGTGTGTGCGCAGCAGGAAAGACAAATCCATGTTTTTATGCCTTCTTTGGCATTTTCAGGTGGAGAAAAACACAATCCCGAAAGAGAAAGAAAAGGCTGCCGCGCCAACACTGAGGCTTCAAACTTGATGAAAACAGTGTCTCCCATATTGGAGTAGGGGCTGCTTGTGGTTATTAGGCATTTGCAAGCTCTCCGAAGTGTGTGCGCAGCAGGAGAGACAAATCCATGTTTTTATGCCTTCTTTGGCATTTTCAGGTGGAGAAAAACACAATCCCGAAAGAGAAAGAAAAGGCTGCCGCGCCAACACTGAGGCTTCAAACTTGATGAAAACAGTGTCTCCCATAGTGGAGTAGGGGCTGCTTGTGGTTATTAGGCCTTTGCAAGCTCTCCGAAGTGTGTGCGCAGCAGGAGAGACAAATCCATGTTTTTATGCCTTCTTTGGCATTTTCAGGTGGAGAAAAACACAATCCCGAAAGAGAAAGAAAAGGCTGCCGCGCCAACACTGAGGCTTCAAACTTGATGAAAACAGTGTCTCCCATATTGGAGTAGGGGCTGCTTGTGGTTATTAGGCATTTGCAAGCTCTCCGAAGTGTGTGCGCAGCAGGAGAGACAAATCCATGTTTTTATGCCTTCTTTGGCATTTTCAGGTGGAGAAAAACACAATCCCGAAAGAGAAAGAAAAGGCTGCCGCGCCAACACTGAGGCTTCAAACTTGATGAAAACAGTGTCTCCCATAGTGGAGTAGGGGCTGCTTGTGGTTATTAGGCCTTTGCAAGCTCTCCGAAGTGTGTGCGCGGCAGGAGAGACAAATCAATGTTTTCGCGCCTTTTTTGCCATTTCCAGGTCGAAAAACACACAGGCCCCAAAAATAAAGAAATGGCTGTCCAGCCAAAACTGAGGCTTCAAACTTGATGAAAACAGTGTCTCCCATATTGGAGTAGGGGCTGCTTGTGGTTATTAGGCATTTGCAAGCTCTCCGAAGTGTGTGCGCGGCAGGAGAGACAAATCCATGTTTTCGCGCCTTTTTTGCGATTTCAAGGTCGAAAAACACATAGGCCCCAAAATGAAAGAAACGGCTGCCGCGCCAAAACTATGGCTTCAAACTTGATGAAAACAGTCTCTCCCATAATAACTCACGGGCTGCTTGTGTTTTTTAGGCCTTTGCAAGCTCTCCGAAGTGTGTGCGCGGCAGGAGAGACAAATCAATGTTTTCGCGCCTTTTTTGCCATTTCCAGGTCGAAAAACACACAGGCCCCAAAAATAAAGAAATGGCTGTCCAGCCAAAACTGAGGCTTCAAACTTGATGAAAACAGTGTCTCCCATATTGGAGTAGGGGCTGCTTGTGGTTATTAGGCATTTGCAAGCTCTCCGAAGTGTGTGCGCGGCAGGAGAGACAAATCCATGTTTTCGCGCCTTTTTTGCGATTTCAAGGTCGAAAAACACATAGGCCCCAAAATGAAAGAAACGGCTGCCGCGCCAAAACTATGGCTTCAAACTTGATGAAAACAGTCTCTCCCATAATAACTCACGGGCTGCTTGTGTTTTTTAGGCCTTTGCACGCTATCAGAAGTGTGTGCGCGGCAGGAGAGACAAATCCATGTTTTCGCGCCTTTTTTGCCATTTCCAGGTCGAAGAAAACAAAGGCCCCAAAAATAAAGAAACGGCTGTCCAGCCAAAACTGAGGCTTCAAACTTGATTAAAACAGTCTCTCAGACAATAACTCAAGGGCCGCTTGTGTTTTTTAGGCCTTCGCAAGCTATCGGAAGTGTGTGCGCGGCAGGAGAGACAAATCCATGTTTTCGCGCCTTTTTTACGATTTCAAGGTCGAAAAACACATAGGCCCCAAAATGAAAGAAACGGCTGCCGCGCCAAAACTATGGCTTCAAACTTGATGAAAACATTCTCTCCCACAATAACTCAAGGGCAGCTTGTGTTTTTTAGGCCTTCGCAAGCTATCGGAAGTGTGTGCGCGGCAGGAGAGACAAATCAATGTTTTCGCGCCTTTTTTGCCATTTCCAGGTCGAAAAACACACAGGCCCCAAAAATAAAGAAATGGCTGTCCAGCCAAAACTGAGGCTTCAAACTTGATGAAAACAGTGTCTCCTATATTGGAGTAGGGGCTGCTTGTGGTTATTAGGCATTTGCAAGCTCTCCGAAGTGTGTGCGCAGCAGGAGAGACAAATCCATGTTTTTATGCCTTCTTTGGCATTTTCAGGTGGAGAAAAACACAATCCCGAAAGAAAAAGAAAAGGCTGCCGCGCCAACACTGAGGCTTCAAACTTGATGAAAACAGTGTCTCCCATAGTGGAGTAGGGGCTGCTTGTGGTTATTAGGCCTTTGCAAGCTCTCCGAAGTGTGTGCGCGGCAGGAGAGACAAATCAATGTTTTCGCGCCTTTTTTGCCATTTCCAGGTCGAAAAACACACAGGCCCCAAAAATAAAGAAATGGCTGTCCAGCCAAAACTGAGGCTTCAAACTTGATGAAAACAGTGTCTCCCATATTGGAGTAGGGGCTGCTTGTGGTTATTAGGCATTTGCAAGCTCTCCGAAGTGTGTGCGCAGCAGGAGAGACAAATCCATGTTTTTATGCCTTCTTTGGCATTTTCAGGTGGAGAAAAACACAATCCCGAAAGAGAAAGAAAAGGCTGCCGCGCCAACACTGAGGCTTCAAACTTGATGAAAACAGTGTCTCCCATAATGGAGTAGGGGCTGCTTGTGGTTATTAGGCATTTGCAAGCTCTCCGAAGTGTGTGCGCAGCAGGAGAGACAAATCCATGTTTTTATGCCTTCTTTGGCATTTTCAGGTGGAGAAAAACACAATCCCGAAAGAGAAAGAAAAGGCTGCCGCGCCAACACTGAGGCTTCAAACTTGATGAAAACAGTGTCTCCCATAGTGGAGTAGGGGCTGCTTGTGGTTATTAGGCCTTTGCAAGCTCTCCGAAGTGTGTGCGCAGCAGGAGAGACAAATCCATGTTTTTATGCCTTCTTTGGCATTTTCAGGTGGAGAAAAACACAATCCCGAAAGAGAAAGAAAAGGCTGCCGCGCCAACACTGAGGCTTCAAACTTGATGAAAACAGTGTCTCCCATATTGGAGTAGGGGCTGCTTGTGGTTATTAGGCATTTGCAAGCTCTCCGAAGTGTGTGCGCAGCAGGAGAGACAAATCCATGTTTTTATGCCTTCTTTGGCATTTTCAGGTGGAGAAAAACACAATCCCGAAAGAGAAAGAAAAGGCTGCCGCGCCAACACTGAGGCTTCAAACTTGATGAAAACAGTGTCTCCCATAGTGGAGTAGGGGCTGCTTGTGGTTATTAGGCCTTTGCAAGCTCTCCGAAGTGTGTGCGCAGCAGGAAAGACAAATCCATGTTTTTATGCCTTCTTTGGCATTTTCAGGTGGAGAAAAACACAATCCCGAAAGAGAAAGAAAAGGCTGCCGCGCCAACACTGAGGCTTCAAACTTGATGAAAACAGTGTCTCCCATATTGGAGTAGGGGCTGCTTGTGGTTATTAGGCATTTGCAAGCTCTCCGAAGTGTGTGCGCAGCAGGAGAGACAAATCCATGTTTTTATGCCTTCTTTAGCATTTTCAGGTGGAGAAAAACACAATCCCGAAAGAGAAAGAAAAGGCTGCCGCGCCAACACTGAGGCTTCAAACTTGATGAAAACAGTGTCTCCCATAGTGGAGTAGGGGCTGCTTGTGGTTATTAGGCCTTTGCAAGCTCTCCGAAGTGTGTGCGCAGCAGGAGAGACAAATCCATGTTTTTATGCCTTCTTTGGCATTTTCAGGTGGAGAAAAACACAATCCCGAAAGAGAAAGAAAAGGCTGCCGCGCCAACACTGAGGCTTCAAACTTGATGAAAACAGTGTCTCCCATATTGGAGTAGGGGCTGCTTGTGGTTATTAGGCATTTGCAAGCTCTCCGAAGTGTGTGCGCAGCAGGAGAGACAAATCCATGTTTTTATGCCTTCTTTGGCATTTTCAGGTGGAGAAAAACACAATCCCGAAAGAGAAAGAAAAGGCTGCCGCGCCAACACTGAGGCTTCAAACTTGATGAAAACAGTGTCTCCCATAGTGGAGTAGGGGCTGCTTGTGGTTATTAGGCCTTTGCAAGCTCTCCGAAGTGTGTGCGCGGCAGGAGAGACAAATCAATGTTTTCGCGCCTTTTTTGCCATTTCCAGGTCGAAAAACACACAGGCCCCAAAAATAAAGAAATGGCTGTCCAGCCAAAACTGAGGCTTCAAACTTGATGAAAACAGTGTCTCCCATATTGGAGTAGGGGCTGCTTGTGGTTATTAGGCATTTGCAAGCTCTCCGAAGTGTGTGCGCGGCAGGAGAGACAAATCCATGTTTTCGCGCCTTTTTTGCGATTTCAAGGTCGAAAAACACATAGGCCCCAAAATGAAAGAAACGGCTGCCGCGCCAAAACTATGGCTTCAAACTTGATGAAAACAGTCTCTCCCATAATAACTCACGGGCTGCTTGTGTTTTTTAGGCCTTTGCAAGCTCTCCGAAGTGTGTGCGCGGCAGGAGAGACAAATCAATGTTTTCGCGCCTTTTTTGCCATTTCCAGGTCGAAAAACACACAGGCCCCAAAAATAAAGAAATGGCTGTCCAGCCAAAACTGAGGCTTCAAACTTGATGAAAACAGTGTCTCCCATATTGGAGTAGGGGCTGCTTGTGGTTATTAGGCATTTGCAAGCTCTCCGAAGTGTGTGCGCGGCAGGAGAGACAAATCCATGTTTTCGCGCCTTTTTTGCGATTTCAAGGTCGAAAAACACATAGGCCCCAAAATGAAAGAAACGGCTGCCGCGCCAAAACTATGGCTTCAAACTTGATGAAAACAGTCTCTCCCATAATAACTCACGGGCTGCTTGTGTTTTTTAGGCCTTTGCACGCTATCAGAAGTGTGTGCGCGGCAGGAGAGACAAATCCATGTTTTCGCGGCTTTTTTGCCATTTCCAGGTCGAAGAAAACAAAGGCCCCAAAAATAAAGAAACGGCTGTCCAGCCAAAACTGAGGCTTCAAACTTGATTAAAACAGTCTCTCAGACAATAACTCAAGGGCCGCTTGTGTTTTTTAGGCCTTCGCAAGCTATCGGAAGTGTGTGCGCGGCAGGAGAGACAAATCCATGTTTTCGCGCCTTTTTTGCCATTTCCAGGTCGAAGAAAACAAAGGCCCCAAAAATAAAGAAACGGCTGTCCAGCCAAAACTGAGGCTTCAAACTTGATTAAAACAGTCTCTCAGACAATAACTCAAGGGCCGCTTGTGTTTTTTAGGCCTTCGCAAGCTATCGGAAGTGTGTGCGCGGCAGGAGAGACAAATCCATGTTTTCGCGCCTTTTTTACGATTTCAAGGTCGAAAAACACATAGGCCCCAAAATGAAAGAAACGGCTGCCGCGCCAAAACTATGGCTTCAAACTTGATGAAAACAGTCTCTCCCATAATAACTCACGGGCTGCTTGTGTTTTTTAGGCCTTTGCACGCTATCAGAAGTGTGTGCGCGGCAGGAGAGACAAATCCATGTTTTCGCGGCTTTTTTGCCATTTCCAGGTCGAAGAAAACAAAGGCCCCAAAAATAAAGAAACGGCTGTCCAGCCAAAACTGAGGCTTCAAACTTGATTAAAACAGTCTCTCAGACAATAACTCAAGGGCCGCTTGTGTTTTTTAGGCCTTCGCAAGCTATCGGAAGTGTGTGCGCGGCAGGAGAGACAAATCCATGTTTTCGCGCCTTTTTTGCCATTTCCAGGTCGAAGAAAACAAAGGCCCCAAAAATAAAGAAACGGCTGTCCAGCCAAAACTGAGGCTTCAAACTTGATTAAAACAGTCTCTCAGACAATAACTCAAGGGCCGCTTGTGTTTTTTAGGCCTTCGCAAGCTATCGGAAGTGTGTGCGCGGCAGGAGAGACAAATCCATGTTTTCGCGCCTTTTTTACGATTTCAAGGTCGAAAAACACATAGGCCCCAAAATGAAAGAAACGGCTGCCGCGCCAAAACTATGGCTTCAAACTTGATGAAAACATTCTCTCCCACAATAACTCAAGGGCAGCTTGTGTTTTTTAGGCCTTCGCAAGCTATCGGAAGTGTGTGCGCGGCAGGAGAGACAAATCAATGTTTTCGCGCCTTTTTTGCCATTTCCAGGTCGAAAAACACACAGGCCCCAAAAATAAAGAAATGGCTGTCCAGCCAAAACTGAGGCTTCAAACTTGATGAAAACAGTGTCTCCTATATTGGAGTAGGGGCTGCTTGTGGTTATTAGGCATTTGCAAGCTCTCCGAAGTGTGTGCGCAGCAGGAGAGACAAATCCATGTTTTTATGCCTTCTTTGGCATTTTCAGGTGGAGAAAAACACAATCCCGAAAGAAAAAGAAAAGGCTGCCGCGCCAACACTGAGGCTTCAAACTTGATGAAAACAGTGTCTCCCATAGTGGAGTAGGGGCTGCTTGTGGTTATTAGGCCTTTGCAAGCTCTCCGAAGTGTGTGCGCGGCAGGAGAGACAAATCAATGTTTTCGCGCCTTTTTTGCCATTTCCAGGTCGAAAAACACACAGGCCCCAAAAATAAAGAAATGGCTGTCCAGCCAAAACTGAGGCTTCAAACTTGATGAAAACAGTGTCTCCCATATTGGAGTAGGGGCTGCTTGTGGTTATTAGGCATTTGCAAGCTCTCCGAAGTGTGTGCGCAGCAGGAGAGACAAATCCATGTTTTTATGCCTTCTTTGGCATTTTCAGGTGGAGAAAAACACAATCCCGAAAGAGAAAGAAAAGGCTGCCGCGCCAACACTGAGGCTTCAAACTTGATGAAAACAGTGTCTCCCATAATGGAGTAGGGGCTGCTTGTGGTTATTAGGCATTTGCAAGCTCTCCGAAGTGTGTGCACAGCAGGAGAGACAAATCCATGTTTTTATGCCTTCTTTGGCATTTTCAGGTGGAGAAAAACACAATCCCGAAAGAGAAAGAAAAGGCTGCCGCGCCAACACTGAGGCTTCAAACTTGATGAAAACAGTGTCTCCCATAGTGGAGTAGGGGCTGCTTGTGGTTATTAGGCCTTTGCAAGCTCTCCGAAGTGTGTGCGCAGCAGGAGAGACAAATCCATGTTTTTATGCCTTCTTTGGCATTTTCAGGTGGAGAAAAACACAATCCCGAAAGAGAAAGAAAAGGCTGCCGCGCCAACACTGAGGCTTCAAACTTGATGAAAACAGTGTCTCCCATAGTGGAGTAGGGGCTGCTTGTGGTTATTAGGCCTTTGCAAGCTCTCCGAAGTGTGTGCGCAGCAGGAAAGACAAATCCATGTTTTTATGCCTTCTTTGGCATTTTCAGGTGGAGAAAAACACAATCCCGAAAGAGAAAGAAAAGGCTGCCGCGCCAACACTGAGGCTTCAAACTTGATGAAAACAGTGTCTCCCATATTGGAGTAGGGGCTGCTTGTGGTTATTAGGCATTTGCAAGCTCTCCGAAGTGTGTGCGCAGCAGGAGAGACAAATCCATGTTTTTATGCCTTCTTTGGCATTTTCAGGTGGAGAAAAACACAATCCCGAAAGAGAAAGAAAAGGCTGCCGCGCCAACACTGAGGCTTCAAACTTGATGAAAACAGTGTCTCCCATAGTGGAGTAGGGGCTGCTTGTGGTTATTAGGCCTTTGCAAGCTCTCCGAAGTGTGTGCGCAGCAGGAGAGACAAATCCATGTTTTTATGCCTTCTTTGGCATTTTCAGGTGGAGAAAAACACAATCCCGAAAGAGAAAGAAAAGGCTGCCGCGCCAACACTGAGGCTTCAAACTTGATGAAAACAGTGTCTCCCATATTGGAGTAGGGGCTGCTTGTGGTTATTAGGCATTTGCAAGCTCTCCGAAGTGTGTGCGCAGCAGGAGAGACAAATCCATGTTTTTATGCCTTCTTTGGCATTTTCAGGTGGAGAAAAACACAATCCCGAAAGAGAAAGAAAAGGCTGCCGCGCCAACACTGAGGCTTCAAACTTGATGAAAACAGTGTCTCCCATAGTGGAGTAGGGGCTGCTTGTGGTTATTAGGCCTTTGCAAGCTCTCCGAAGTGTGTGCGCGGCAGGAGAGACAAATCAATGTTTTCGCGCCTTTTTTGCCATTTCCAGGTCGAAAAACACACAGGCCCCAAAAATAAAGAAATGGCTGTCCAGCCAAAACTGAGGCTTCAAACTTGATGAAAACAGTGTCTCCCATATTGGAGTAGGGGCTGCTTGTGGTTATTAGGCATTTGCAAGCTCTCCGAAGTGTGTGCGCGGCAGGAGAGACAAATCCATGTTTTCGCGCCTTTTTTGCGATTTCAAGGTCGAAAAACACATAGGCCCCAAAATGAAAGAAACGGCTGCCGCGCCAAAACTATGGCTTCAAACTTGATGAAAACAGTCTCTCCCATAATAACTCACGGGCTGCTTGTGTTTTTTAGGCCTTTGCAAGCTCTCCGAAGTGTGTGCGCGGCAGGAGAGACAAATCAATGTTTTCGCGCCTTTTTTGCCATTTCCAGGTCGAAAAACACACAGGCCCCAAAAATAAAGAAATGGCTGTCCAGCCAAAACTGAGGCTTCAAACTTGATGAAAACAGTGTCTCCCATATTGGAGTAGGGGCTGCTTGTGGTTATTAGGCATTTGCAAGCTCTCCGAAGTGTGTGCGCGGCAGGAGAGACAAATCCATGTTTTCGCGCCTTTTTTGCGATTTCAAGGTCGAAAAACACATAGGCCCCAAAATGAAAGAAACGGCTGCCGCGCCAAAACTATGGCTTCAAACTTGATGAAAACAGTCTCTCCCATAATAACTCACGGGCTGCTTGTGTTTTTTAGGCCTTTGCACGCTATCAGAAGTGTGTGCGCGGCAGGAGAGACAAATCCATGTTTTCGCGGCTTTTTTGCCATTTCCAGGTCGAAGAAAACAAAGGCCCCAAAAATAAAGAAACGGCTGTCCAGCCAAAACTGAGGCTTCAAACTTGATTAAAACAGTCTCTCAGACAATAACTCAAGGGCCGCTTGTGTTTTTTAGGCCTTCGCAAGCTATCGGAAGTGTGTGCGCGGCAGGAGAGACAAATCCATGTTTTCGCGCCTTTTTTACGATTTCAAGGTCGAAAAACACATAGGCCCCAAAATGAAAGAAACGGCTGCCGCGCCAAAACTATGGCTTCAAACTTGATGAAAACATTCTCTCCCACAATAACTCAAGGGCAGCTTGTGTTTTTTAGGCCTTCGCAAGCTATCGGAAGTGTGTGCGCGGCAGGAGAGACAAATCAATGTTTTCGCGCCTTTTTTGCCATTTCCAGGTCGAAAAACACACAGGCCCCAAAAATAAAGAAATGGCTGTCCAGCCAAAACTGAGGCTTCAAACTTGATGAAAACAGTGTCTCCTATATTGGAGTAGGGGCTGCGCACACACTTCGGAGAGCTTGCAAATGCCTAATAACCACAAGCAGCCCCTACTCCATTATGGGAGACACTGTTTTCATCAAGTTTGAAGCCTCAGTGTTGGCGCGGCAGCCTTTTCTTTCTCTTTCGGGATTGTGTTTTTCTCCACCTGAAAATGCCAAAGAAGGCATAAAAACATGGATTTGTCTCTCCTGCTGCGCACACACTTCGGAGAGCTTGCAAATGCCTAATAACCACAAGCAGCCCCTACTCCAATATGGGAGACACTGTTTTCATCAAGTTTGAAGCCTCAGTTTTGGCTGGACAGCCATTTCTTTATTTTTGGGGCCTGTGTGTTTTTCGACCTGGAAATGGCAAAAAAGGCGCGAAAACATTGATTTGTCTCTCCTGCCGCGCACACACTTCGGAGAGCTTGCAAAGGCCTAATAACCACAAGCAGCCCCTACTCCACTATGGGAGACACTGTTTTCATCAAGTTTGAAGCCTCAGTGTTGGCGCGGCAGCCTTTTCTTTTTCTTTCGGGATTGTGTTTTTCTCCACCTGAAAATGCCAAAGAAGGCATAAAAACATGGATTTGTCTCTCCTGCTGCGCACACACTTCGGAGAGCTTGCAAATGCCTAATAACCACAAGCAGCCCCTACTCCAATATAGGAGACACTGTTTTCATCAAGTTTGAAGCCTCAGTTTTGGCTGGACAGCCATTTCTTTATTTTTGGGGCCTGTGTGTTTTTCGACCTGGAAATGGCAAAAAAGGCGCGAAAACATTGATTTGTCTCTCCTGCCGCGCACACACTTCCGATAGCTTGCGAAGGCCTAAAAAACACAAGCTGCCCTTGAGTTATTGTGGGAGAGAATGTTTTCATCAAGTTTGAAGCCATAGTTTTGGCGCGGCAGCCGTTTCTTTCATTTTGGGGCCTATGTGTTTTTCGACCTTGAAATCGTAAAAAAGGCGCGAAAACATGGATTTGTCTCTCCTGCCGCGCACACACTTCCGATAGCTTGCGAAGGCCTAAAAAACACAAGCGGCCCTTGAGTTATTGTCTGAGAGACTGTTTTAATCAAGTTTGAAGCCTCAGTTTTGGCTGGACAGCCGTTTCTTTATTTTTGGGGCCTTTGTTTTCTTCGACCTGGAAATGGCAAAAAAGCCGCGAAAACATGGATTTGTCTCTCCTGCCGCGCACACACTTCTGATAGCGTGCAAAGGCCTAAAAAACACAAGCAGCCCGTGAGTTATTATGGGAGAGACTGTTTTCATCAAGTTTGAAGCCATAGTTTTGGCGCGGCAGCCGTTTCTTTCATTTTGGGGCCTATGTGTTTTTCGACCTTGAAATCGCAAAAAAGGCGCGAAAACATGGATTTGTCTCTCCTGCCGCGCACACACTTCGGAGAGCTTGCAAATGCCTAATAACCACAAGCAGCCCCTACTCCAATATGGGAGACACTGTTTTCATCAAGTTTGAAGCCTCAGTTTTGGCTGGACAGCCATTTCTTTATTTTTGGGGCCTGTGTGTTTTTCGACCTGGAAATGGCAAAAAAGGCTCGAAAACATTGATTTGTCTCTCCTGCCGCGCACACACTTCGGAGAGCTTGCAAAGGCCTAAAAAACACAAGCAGCCCGTGAGTTATTATGGGAGAGACTGTTTTCATCAAGTTTGAAGCCATAGTTTTGGCGCGGCAGCCGTTTCTTTCATTTTGGGGCCTATGTGTTTTTCGACCTTGAAATCGCAAAAAAGGCGCGAAAACATGGATTTGTCTCTCCTGCCGCGCACACACTTCGGAGAGCTTGCAAATGCCTAATAACCACAAGCAGCCCCTACTCCAATATGGGAGACACTGTTTTCATCAAGTTTGAAGCCTCAGTTTTGGCTGGACAGCCATTTCTTTATTTTTGGGGCCTGTGTGTTTTTCGACCTGGAAATGGCAAAAAAGGCGCGAAAACATTGATTTGTCTCTCCTGCCGCGCACACACTTCGGAGAGCTTGCAAAGGCCTAATAACCACAAGCAGCCCCTACTCCACTATGGGAGACACTGTTTTCATCAAGTTTGAAGCCTCAGTGTTGGCGCGGCAGCCTTTTCTTTCTCTTTCGGGATTGTGTTTTTCTCCACCTGAAAATGCCAAAGAAGGCATAAAAACATGGATTTGTCTCTCCTGCTGCGCACACACTTCGGAGAGCTTGCAAATGCCTAATAACCACAAGCAGCCCCTACTCCAATATGGGAGACACTGTTTTCATCAAGTTTGAAGCCTCAGTGTTGGCGCGGCAGCCTTTTCTTTCTCTTTCGGGATTGTGTTTTTCTCCACCTGAAAATGCCAAAGAAGGCATAAAAACATGGATTTGTCTCTCCTGCTGCGCACACACTTCGGAGAGCTTGCAAAGGCCTAATAACCACAAGCAGCCCCTACTCCACTATGGGAGACACTGTTTTCATCAAGTTTGAAGCCTCAGTGTTGGCGCGGCAGCCTTTTCTTTCTCTTTCGGGATTGTGTTTTTCTCCACCTGAAAATGCCAAAGAAGGCATAAAAACATGGATTTGTCTCTCCTGCTGCGCACACACTTCGGAGAGCTTGCAAATGCCTAATAACCACAAGCAGCCCCTACTCCAATATGGGAGACACTGTTTTCATCAAGTTTGAAGCCTCAGTGTTGGCGCGGCAGCCTTTTCTTTCTCTTTCGGGATTGTGTTTTTCTCCACCTGAAAATGCCAAAGAAGGCATAAAAACATGGATTTGTCTCTCCTGCTGCGCACACACTTCGGAGAGCTTGCAAAGGCCTAATAACCACAAGCAGCCCCTACTCCACTATGGGAGACACTGTTTTCATCAAGTTTGAAGCCTCAGTGTTGGCGCGGCAGCCTTTTCTTTCTCTTTCGGGATTGTGTTTTTCTCCACCTGAAAATGCCAAAGAAGGCATAAAAACATGGATTTGTCTCTCCTGCTGCGCACACACTTCGGAGAGCTTGCAAATGCCTAATAACCACAAGCAGCCCCTACTCCATTATGGGAGACACTGTTTTCATCAAGTTTGAAGCCTCAGTGTTGGCGCGGCAGCCTTTTCTTTCTCTTTCGGGATTGTGTTTTTCTCCACCTGAAAATGCCAAAGAAGGCATAAAAACATGGATTTGTCTCTCCTGCTGCGCACACACTTCGGAGAGCTTGCAAATGCCTAATAACCACAAGCAGCCCCTACTCCAATATGGGAGACACTGTTTTCATCAAGTTTGAAGCCTCAGTTTTGGCTGGACAGCCATTTCTTTATTTTTGGGGCCTGTGTGTTTTTCGACCTGGAAATGGCAAAAAAGGCGCGAAAACATTGATTTGTCTCTCCTGCCGCGCACACACTTCGGAGAGCTTGCAAAGGCCTAATAACCACAAGCAGCCCCTACTCCACTATGGGAGACACTGTTTTCATCAAGTTTGAAGCCTCAGTGTTGGCGCGGCAGCCTTTTCTTTTTCTTTCGGGATTGTGTTTTTCTCCACCTGAAAATGCCAAAGAAGGCATAAAAACATGGATTTGTCTCTCCTGCTGCGCACACACTTCGGAGAGCTTGCAAATGCCTAATAACCACAAGCAGCCCCTACTCCAATATAGGAGACACTGTTTTCATCAAGTTTGAAGCCTCAGTTTTGGCTGGACAGCCATTTCTTTATTTTTGGGGCCTGTGTGTTTTTCGACCTGGAAATGGCAAAAAAGGCGCGAAAACATTGATTTGTCTCTCCTGCCGCGCACACACTTCCGATAGCTTGCGAAGGCCTAAAAAACACAAGCTGCCCTTGAGTTATTGTGGGAGAGAATGTTTTCATCAAGTTTGAAGCCATAGTTTTGGCGCGGCAGCCGTTTCTTTCATTTTGGGGCCTATGTGTTTTTCGACCTTGAAATCGTAAAAAAGGCGCGAAAACATGGATTTGTCTCTCCTGCCGCGCACACACTTCCGATAGCTTGCGAAGGCCTAAAAAACACAAGCGGCCCTTGAGTTATTGTCTGAGAGACTGTTTTAATCAAGTTTGAAGCCTCAGTTTTCGCTGGACAGCCGTTTCTTTATTTTTGGGGCCTTTGTTTTCTTCGACCTGGAAATGGCAAAAAAGGCGCGAAAACATGGATTTGTCTCTCCTGCCGCGCACACACTTCTGATAGTGTGCAAAGGCCTAAAAAACACAAGCAGCCCGTGAGTTATTATGGGAGAGACTGTTTTCATCAAGTTTGAAGCCATAGTTTTGGCGCGGCAGCCGTTTCTTTCATTTTGGGGCCTATGTGTTTTTCGACCTTGAAATCGCAAAAAAGGCGCGAAAACATGGATTTGTCTCTCCTGCCGCGCACACACTTCGGAGAGCTTGCAAATGCCTAATAACCACAAGCAGCCCCTACTCCAATATGGGAGACACTGTTTTCATCAAGTTTGAAGCCTCAGTTTTGGCTGGACAGCCATTTCTTTATTTTTGGGGCCTGTGTGTTTTTCGACCTGGAAATGGCAAAAAAGGCGCGAAAACATTGATTTGTCTCTCCTGCTGCGCACACACTTCGGAGAGCTTGCAAAGGCCTAATAACCACAAGCAGCCCCTACTCCACTATGGGAGACACTGTTTTCATCAAGTTTGAAGCCTCAGTGTTGGCGCGGCAGCCTTTTCTTTTTCTTTCGGGATTGTGTTTTTCTCCACCTGAAAATGCCAAAGAAGGCATAAAAACATGGATTTGTCTCTCCTGCTGCGCACACACTTCGGAGAGCTTGCAAATGCCTAATAACCACAAGCAGCCCCTACTCCAATATAGGAGACACTGTTTTCATCAAGTTTGAAGCCTCAGTTTTGGCTGGACAGCCATTTCTTTATTTTTGGGGCCTGTGTGTTTTTCGACCTGGAAATGGCAAAAAAGGCGCGAAAACATTGATTTGTCTCTCCTGCCGCGCACACACTTCCGATAGCTTGCGAAGGCCTAAAAAACACAAGCTGCCCTTGAGTTATTGTGGGAGAGAATGTTTTCATCAAGTTTGAAGCCATAGTTTTGGCGCGGCAGCCGTTTCTTTCATTTTGGGGCCTATGTGTTTTTCGACCTTGAAATCGTAAAAAAGGCGCGAAAACATGGATTTGTCTCTCCTGCCGCGCACACACTTCCGATAGCTTGCGAAGGCCTAAAAAACACAAGCGGCCCTTGAGTTATTGTCTGAGAGACTGTTTTAATCAAGTTTGAAGCCTCAGTTTTCGCTGGACAGCCGTTTCTTTATTTTTGGGGCCTTTGTTTTCTTCGACCTGGAAATGGCAAAAAAGGCGCGAAAACATGGATTTGTCTCTCCTGCCGCGCACACACTTCTGATAGCGTGCAAAGGCCTAAAAAACACAAGCAGCCCGTGAGTTATTATGGGAGAGACTGTTTTCATCAAGTTTGAAGCCATAGTTTTGGCGCGGCAGCCGTTTCTTTCATTTTGGGGCCTATGTGTTTTTCGACCTTGAAATCGCAAAAAAGGCGCGAAAACATGGATTTGTCTCTCCTGCCGCGCACACACTTCGGAGAGCTTGCAAATGCCTAATAACCACAAGCAGCCCCTACTCCAATATGGGAGACACTGTTTTCATCAAGTTTGAAGCCTCAGTTTTGGCTGGACAGCCATTTCTTTATTTTTGGGGCCTGTGTGTTTTTCGACCTGGAAATGTCAAAAAAGGCGCGAAAACATTGATTTGTCTCTCCTGCCGCGCACACACTTCGGAGAGCTTGCAAAGGCCTAAAAAACACAAGCAGCCCGTGAGTTATTATGGGAGAGACTGTTTTCATCAAGTTTGAAGCCATAGTTTTGGCGCGGCAGCCGTTTCTTTCATTTTGGGGCCTATGTGTTTTTCGACCTTGAAATCGCAAAAAAGGCGCGAAAACATGGATTTGTCTCTCCTGCCGCGCACACACTTCGGAGAGCTTGCAAATGCCTAATAACCACAAGCAGCCCCTACTCCAATATGGGAGACACTGTTTTCATCAAGTTTGAAGCCTCAGTTTTGGCTGGACAGCCATTTCTTTATTTTTGGGGCCTGTGTGTTTTTCGACCTGGAAATGGCAAAAAAGGCGCGAAAACATTGATTTGTCTCTCCTGCCGCGCACACACTTCGGAGAGCTTGCAAAGGCCTAATAACCACAAGCAGCCCCTACTCCACTATGGGAGACACTGTTTTCATCAAGTTTGAAGCCTCAGTGTTGGCGCGGCAGCCTTTTCTTTCTCTTTCGGGATTGTGTTTTTCTCCACCTGAAAATGCCAAAGAAGGCATAAAAACATGGATTTGTCTCTCCTGCTGCGCACACACTTCGGAGAGCTTGCAAATGCCTAATAACCACAAGCAGCCCCTACTCCAATATGGGAGACACTGTTTTCATCAAGTTTGAAGCCTCAGTGTTGGCGCGGCAGCCTTTTCTTTCTCTTTCGGGATTGTGTTTTTCTCCACCTGAAAATGCCAAAGAAGGCATAAAAACATGGATTTGTCTCTCCTGCTGCGCACACACTTCGGAGAGCTTGCAAATGCCTAATAACCACAAGCAGCCCCTACTCCAATATGGGAGACACTGTTTTCATCAAGTTTGAAGCCTCAGTGTTGGCGCGGCAGCCTTTTCTTTCTCTTTCGGGATTGTGTTTTTCTCCACCTGAAAATGCCAAAGAAGGCATAAAAACATGGATTTGTCTCTCCTGCTGCGCACACACTTCGGAGAGCTTGCAAAGGCCTAATAACCACAAGCAGCCCCTACTCCACTATGGGAGACACTGTTTTCATCAAGTTTGAAGCCTCAGTGTTGGCGCGGCAGCCTTTTCTTTCTCTTTCGGGATTGTGTTTTTCTCCACCTGAAAATGCCAAAGAAGGCATAAAAACATGGATTTGTCTCTCCTGCTGCGCACACACTTCGGAGAGCTTGCAAATGCCTAATAACCACAAGCAGCCCCTACTCCATTATGGGAGACACTGTTTTCATCAAGTTTGAAGCCTCAGTGTTGGCGCGGCAGCCTTTTCTTTCTCTTTCGGGATTGTGTTTTTCTCCACCTGAAAATGCCAAAGAAGGCATAAAAACATGGATTTGTCTCTCCTGCTGCGCACACACTTCGGAGAGCTTGCAAATGCCTAATAACCACAAGCAGCCCCTACTCCAATATGGGAGACACTGTTTTCATCAAGTTTGAAGCCTCAGTTTTGGCTGGACAGCCATTTCTTTATTTTTGGGGCCTGTGTGTTTTTCGACCTGGAAATGGCAAAAAAGGCGCGAAAACATTGATTTGTCTCTCCTGCCGCGCACACACTTCGGAGAGCTTGCAAAGGCCTAATAACCACAAGCAGCCCCTACTCCACTATGGGAGACACTGTTTTCATCAAGTTTGAAGTCTCAGTGTTGGCGCGGCAGCCTTTTCTTTTTCTTTCGGGATTGTGTTTTTCTCCACCTGAAAATGCCAAAGAAGGCATAAAAACATGGATTTGTCTCTCCTGCTGCGCACACACTTCGGAGAGCTTGCAAATGCCTAATAACCACAAGCAGCCCCTACTCCAATATAGGAGACACTGTTTTCATCAAGTTTGAAGCCTCAGTTTTGGCTGGACAGCCATTTCTTTATTTTTGGGGCCTGTGTGTTTTTCGACCTGGAAATGGCAAAAAAGGCGCGAAAACATTGATTTGTCTCTCCTGCCGCGCACACACTTCCGATAGCTTGCGAAGGCCTAAAAAACACAAGCTGCCCTTGAGTTATTGTGGGAGAGAATGTTTTCATCAAGTTTGAAGCCATAGTTTTGGCGCGGCAGCCGTTTCTTTCATTTTGGGGCCTATGTGTTTTTCGACCTTGAAATCGTAAAAAAGGCGCGAAAACATGGATTTGTCTCTCCTGCCGCGCACACACTTCCGATAGCTTGCGAAGGCCTAAAAAACACAAGCGGCCCTTGAGTTATTGTCTGAGAGACTGTTTTAATCAAGTTTGAAGCCTCAGTTTTGGCTGGACAGCCGTTTCTTTATTTTTGGGGCCTTTGTTTTCTTCGACCTGGAAATGGCAAAAAAGGCGCGAAAACATGGATTTGTCTCTCCTGCCGCGCACACACTTCTGATAGCGTGCAAAGGCCTAAAAAACACAAGCAGCCCGTGAGTTATTATGGGAGAGACTGTTTTCATCAAGTTTGAAGCCATAGTTTTGGCGCGGCAGCCGTTTCTTTCATTTTGGGGCCTATGTGTTTTTCGACCTTGAAATCGCAAAAAAGGCGCGAAAACATGGATTTGTCTCTCCTGCCGCGCACACACTTCGGAGAGCTTGCAAATGCCTAATAACCACAAGCAGCCCCTACTCCAATATGGGAGACACTGTTTTCATCAAGTTTGAAGCCTCAGTTTTGGCTGGACAGCCATTTCTTTATTTTTGGGGCCTGTGTGTTTTTCGACCTGGAAATGGCAAAAAAGGCGCGAAAACATTGATTTGTCTCTCCTGCCGCGCACACACTTCGGAGAGCTTGCAAAGGCCTAATAACCACAAGCAGCCCCTACTCCACTATGGGAGACACTGTTTTCATCAAGTTTGAAGCCTCAGTGTTGGCGCGGCAGCCTTTTCTTTCTCTTTCGGGATTGTGTTTTTCTCCACCTGAAAATGCCAAAGAAGGCATAAAAACATGGATTTGTCTCTCCTGCTGCGCACACACTTCGGAGAGCTTGCAAAGGCCTAATAACCACAAGCAGCCCCTACTCCACTATGGGAGACACTGTTTTCATCAAGTTTGAAGCCTCAGTGTTGGCGCGGCAGCCTTTTCTTTCTCTTTCGGGATTGTGTTTTTCTCCACCTGAAAATGCCAAAGAAGGCATAAAAACATGGATTTGTCTCTCCTGCTGCGCACACACTTCGGAGAGCTTGCAAATGCCTAATAACCACAAGCAGCCCCTACTCCAATATGGGAGACACTGTTTTCATCAAGTTTGAAGCCTCAGTGTTGGCGCGGCAGCCTTTTCTTTCTCTTTCGGGATTGTGTTTTTCTCCACCTGAAAATGCCAAAGAAGGCATAAAAACATGGATTTGTCTCTCCTGCTGCGCACACACTTCGGAGAGCTTGCAAAGGCCTAATAACCACAAGCAGCCCCTACTCCACTATGGGAGACACTGTTTTCATCAAGTTTGAAGCCTCAGTGTTGGCGCGGCAGCCTTTTCTTTCTCTTTCGGGATTGTGTTTTTCTCCACCTGAAAATGCCAAAGAAGGCATAAAAACATGGATTTGTCTCTCCTGCTGCGCACACACTTCGGAGAGCTTGCAAATGCCTAATAACCACAAGCAGCCCCTACTCCAATATGGGAGACACTGTTTTCATCAAGTTTGAAGCCTCAGTGTTGGCGCGGCAGCCTTTTCTTTCTCTTTCGGGATTGTGTTTTTCTCCACCTGAAAATGCCAAAGAAGGCATAAAAACATGGATTTGTCTCTCCTGCTGCGCACACACTTCGGAGAGCTTGCAAAGGCCTAATAACCACAAGCAGCCCCTACTCCACTATGGGAGACACTGTTTTCATCAAGTTTGAAGCCTCAGTGTTGGCGCGGCAGCCTTTTCTTTCTCTTTCGGGATTGTGTTTTTCTCCACCTGAAAATGCCAAAGAAGGCATAAAAACATGGATTTGTCTCTCCTGCTGCGCACACACTTCGGAGAGCTTGCAAATGCCTAATAACCACAAGCAGCCCCTACTCCATTATGGGAGACACTGTTTTCATCAAGTTTGAAGCCTCAGTGTTGGCGCGGCAGCCTTTTCTTTCTCTTTCGGGATTGTGTTTTTCTCCACCTGAAAATGCCAAAGAAGGCATAAAAACATGGATTTGTCTCTCCTGCTGCGCACACACTTCGGAGAGCTTGCAAATGCCTAATAACCACAAGCAGCCCCTACTCCAATATGGGAGACACTGTTTTCATCAAGTTTGAAGCCTCAGTTTTGGCTGGACAGCCATTTCTTTATTTTTGGGGCCTGTGTGTTTTTCGACCTGGAAATGGCAAAAAAGGCGCGAAAACATTGATTTGTCTCTCCTGCCGCGCACACACTTCGGAGAGCTTGCAAAGGCCTAATAACCACAAGCAGCCCCTACTCCACTATGGGAGACACTGTTTTCATCAAGTTTGAAGCCTCAGTGTTGGCGCGGCAGCCTTTTCTTTTTCTTTCGGGATTGTGTTTTTCTCCACCTGAAAATGCCAAAGAAGGCATAAAAACATGGATTTGTCTCTCCTGCTGCGCACACACTTCGGAGAGCTTGCAAATGCCTAATAACCACAAGCAGCCCCTACTCCAATATAGGAGACACTGTTTTCATCAAGTTTGAAGCCTCAGTTTTGGCTGGACAGCCATTTCTTTATTTTTGGGGCCTGTGTGTTTTTCGACCTGGAAATGGCAAAAAAGGCGCGAAAACATTGATTTGTCTCTCCTGCCGCGCACACACTTCCGATAGCTTGCGAAGGCCTAAAAAACACAAGCTGCCCTTGAGTTATTGTGGGAGAGAATGTTTTCATCAAGTTTGAAGCCATAGTTTTGGCGCGGCAGCCGTTTCTTTCATTTTGGGGCCTATGTGTTTTTCGACCTTGAAATCGTAAAAAAGGCGCGAAAACATGGATTTGTCTCTCCTGCCGCGCACACACTTCCGATAGCTTGCGAAGGCCTAAAAAACACAAGCGGCCCTTGAGTTATTGTCTGAGAGACTGTTTTAATCAAGTTTGAAGCCTCAGTTTTGGCTGGACAGCCGTTTCTTTATTTTTGGGGCCTTTGTTTTCTTCGACCTGGAAATGGCAAAAAAGGCGCGAAAACATGGATTTGTCTCTCCTGCCGCGCACACACTTCTGATAGCGTGCAAAGGCCTAAAAAACACAAGCAGCCCGTGAGTTATTATGGGAGAGACTGTTTTCATCAAGTTTGAAGCCATAGTTTTGGCGCGGCAGCCGTTTCTTTCATTTTGGGGCCTATGTGTTTTTCGACCTTGAAATCGCAAAAAAGGCGCGAAAACATGGATTTGTCTCTCCTGCCGCGCACACACTTCGGAGAGCTTGCAAATGCCTAATAACCACAAGCAGCCCCTACTCCAATATGGGAGACACTGTTTTCATCAAGTTTGAAGCCTCAGTTTTGGCTGGACAGCCATTTCTTTATTTTTGGGGCCTGTGTGTTTTTCGACCTGGAAATGGCAAAAAAGGCGCGAAAACATTGATTTGTCTCTCCTGCCGCGCACACACTTCGGAGAGCTTGCAAAGGCCTAAAAAACACAAGCAGCCCGTGAGTTATTATGGGAGAGACTGTTTTCATCAAGTTTGAAGCCATAGTTTTGGCGCGGCAGCCGTTTCTTTCATTTTGGGGCCTATGTGTTTTTCGACCTTGAAATCGCAAAAAAGGCGCGAAAACATGGATTTGTCTCTCCTGCCGCGCACACACTTCGGAGAGCTTGCAAATGCCTAATAACCACAAGCAGCCCCTACTCCAATATGGGAGACACTGTTTTCATCAAGTTTGAAGCCTCAGTTTTGGCTGGACAGCCATTTCTTTATTTTTGGGGCCTGTGTGTTTTTCGACCTGGAAATGGCAAAAAAGGCGCGAAAACATTGATTTGTCTCTCCTGCCGCGCACACACTTCGGAGAGCTTGCAAAGGCCTAATAACCACAAGCAGCCCCTACTCCACTATGGGAGACACTGTTTTCATCAAGTTTGAAGCCTCAGTGTTGGCGCGGCAGCCTTTTCTTTCTCTTTCGGGATTGTGTTTTTCTCCACCTGAAAATGCCAAAGAAGGCATAAAAACATGGATTTGTCTCTCCTGCTGCGCACACACTTCGGAGAGCTTGCAAATGCCTAATAACCACAAGCAGCCCCTACTCCATTATGGGAGACACTGTTTTCATCAAGTTTGAAGCCTCAGTGTTGGCGCGGCAGCCTTTTCTTTCTCTTTCGGGATTGTGTTTTTCTCCACCTGAAAATGCCAAAGAAGGCATAAAAACATGGATTTGTCTCTCCTGCTGCGCACACACTTCGGAGAGCTTGCAAATGCCTAATAACCACAAGCAGCCCCTACTCCAATATGGGAGACACTGTTTTCATCAAGTTTGAAGCCTCAGTTTTGGCTGGACAGCCATTTCTTTATTTTTGGGGCCTGTGTGTTTTTCGACCTGGAAATGGCAAAAAAGGCGCGAAAACATTGATTTGTCTCTCCTGCCGCGCACACACTTCGGAGAGCTTGCAAAGGCCTAATAACCACAAGCAGCCCCTACTCCACTATGGGAGACACTGTTTTCATCAAGTTTGAAGCCTCAGTGTTGGCGCGGCAGCCTTTTCTTTTTCTTTCGGGATTGTGTTTTTCTCCACCTGAAAATGCCAAAGAAGGCATAAAAACATGGATTTGTCTCTCCTGCTGCGCACACACTTCGGAGAGCTTGCAAATGCCTAATAACCACAAGCAGCCCCTACTCCAATATAGGAGACACTGTTTTCATCAAGTTTGAAGCCTCAGTTTTGGCTGGACAGCCATTTCTTTATTTTTGGGGCCTGTGTGTTTTTCGACCTGGAAATGGCAAAAAAGGCGCGAAAACATTGATTTGTCTCTCCTGCCGCGCACACACTTCCGATAGCTTGCGAAGGCCTAAAAAACACAAGCTGCCCTTGAGTTATTGTGGGAGAGAATGTTTTCATCAAGTTTGAAGCCATAGTTTTGGCGCGGCAGCCGTTTCTTTCATTTTGGGGCCTATGTGTTTTTCGACCTTGAAATCGTAAAAAAGGCGCGAAAACATGGATTTGTCTCTCCTGCCGCGCACACACTTCCGATAGCTTGCGAAGGCCTAAAAAACACAAGCGGCCCTTGAGTTATTGTCTGAGAGACTGTTTTAATCAAGTTTGAAGCCTCAGTTTTGGCTGGACAGCCGTTTCTTTATTTTTGGGGCCTTTGTTTTCTTCGACCTGGAAATGGCAAAAAAGGCGCGAAAACATGGATTTGTCTCTCCTGCCGCGCACACACTTCTGATAGCGTGCAAAGGCCTAAAAAACACAAGCAGCCCGTGAGTTATTATGGGAGAGACTGTTTTCATCAAGTTTGAAGCCATAGTTTTGGCGCGGCAGCCGTTTCTTTCATTTTGGGGCCTATGTGTTTTTCGACCTTGAAATCGCAAAAAAGGCGCGAAAACATGGATTTGTCTCTCCTGCCGCGCACACACTTCGGAGAGCTTGCAAATGCCTAATAACCACAAGCAGCCCCTACTCCAATATGGGAGACACTGTTTTCATCAAGTTTGAAGCCTCAGTTTTGGCTGGACAGCCATTTCTTTATTTTTGGGGCCTGTGTGTTTTTCGACCTGGAAATGGCAAAAAAGGCGCGAAAACATTGATTTGTCTCTCCTGCCGCGCACACACTTCGGAGAGCTTGCAAAGGCCTAAAAAACACAAGCAGCCCGTGAGTTATTATGGGAGAGACTGTTTTCATCAAGTTTGAAGCCATAGTTTTGGCGCGGCAGCCGTTTCTTTCATTTTGGGGCCTATGTGTTTTTCGACCTTGAAATCGCAAAAAAGGCGCGAAAACATGGATTTGTCTCTCCTGCCGCGCACACACTTCGGAGAGCTTGCAAATGCCTAATAACCACAAGCAGCCCCTACTCCAATATGGGAGACACTGTTTTCATCAAGTTTGAAGCCTCAGTTTTGGCTGGACAGCCATTTCTTTATTTTTGGGGCCTGTGTGTTTTTCGACCTGGAAATGGCAAAAAAGGCGCGAAAACATTGATTTGTCTCTCCTGCCGCGCACACACTTCGGAGAGCTTGCAAAGGCCTAATAACCACAAGCAGCCCCTACTCCACTATGGGAGACACTGTTTTCATCAAGTTTGAAGCCTCAGTGTTGGCGCGGCAGCCTTTTCTTTCTCTTTCGGGATTGTGTTTTTCTCCACCTGAAAATGCCAAAGAAGGCATAAAAACATGGATTTGTCTCTCCTGCTGCGCACACACTTCGGAGAGCTTGCAAATGCCTAATAACCACAAGCAGCCCCTACTCCAATATGGGAGACACTGTTTTCATCAAGTTTGAAGCCTCAGTGTTGGCGCGGCAGCCTTTTCTTTCTCTTTCGGGATTGTGTTTTTCTCCACCTGAAAATGCCAAAGAAGGCATAAAAACATGGATTTGTCTCTCCTGCTGCGCACACACTTCGGAGAGCTTGCAAAGGCCTAATAACCACAAGCAGCCCCTACTCCACTATGGGAGACACTGTTTTCATCAAGTTTGAAGCCTCAGTGTTGGCGCGGCAGCCTTTTCTTTCTCTTTCGGGATTGTGTTTTTCTCCACCTGAAAATGCCAAAGAAGGCATAAAAACATGGATTTGTCTCTCCTGCTGCGCACACACTTCGGAGAGCTTGCAAATGCCTAATAACCACAAGCAGCCCCTACTCCAATATGGGAGACACTGTTTTCATCAAGTTTGAAGCCTCAGTGTTGGCGCGGCAGCCTTTTCTTTCTCTTTCGGGATTGTGTTTTTCTCCACCTGAAAATGCCAAAGAAGGCATAAAAACATGGATTTGTCTTTCCTGCTGCGCACACACTTCGGAGAGCTTGCAAAGGCCTAATAACCACAAGCAGCCCCTACTCCACTATGGGAGACACTGTTTTCATCAAGTTTGAAGCCTCAGTGTTGGCGCGGCAGCCTTTTCTTTCTCTTTCGGGATTGTGTTTTTCTCCACCTGAAAATGCCAAAGAAGGCATAAAAACATGGATTTGTCTCTCCTGCTGCGCACACACTTCGGAGAGCTTGCAAATGCCTAATAACCACAAGCAGCCCCTACTCCAATATGGGAGACACTGTTTTCATCAAGTTTGAAGCCTCAGTGTTGGCGCGGCAGCCTTTTCTTTCTCTTTCGGGATTGTGTTTTTCTCCACCTGAAAATGCCAAAGAAGGCATAAAAACATGGATTTGTCTCTCCTGCTGCGCACACACTTCGGAGAGCTTGCAAAGGCCTAATAACCACAAGCAGCCCCTACTCCACTATGGGAGACACTGTTTTCATCAAGTTTGAAGCCTCAGTGTTGGCGCGGCAGCCTTTTCTTTCTCTTTCGGGATTGTGTTTTTCTCCACCTGAAAATGCCAAAGAAGGCATAAAAACATGGATTTGTCTCTCCTGCTGCGCACACACTTCGGAGAGCTTGCAAAGGCCTAATAACCACAAGCAGCCCCTACTCCACTATGGGAGACACTGTTTTCATCAAGTTTGAAGCCTCAGTGTTGGCGCGGCAGCCTTTTCTTTCTCTTTCGGGATTGTGTTTTTCTCCACCTGAAAATGCCAAAGAAGGCATAAAAACATGGATTTGTCTCTCCTGCTGCGCACACACTTCGGAGAGCTTGCAAATGCCTAATAACCACAAGCAGCCCCTACTCCAATATGGGAGACACTGTTTTCATCAAGTTTGAAGCCTCAGTGTTGGCGCGGCAGCCTTTTCTTTCTCTTTCGGGATTGTGTTTTTCTCCACCTGAAAATGCCAAAGAAGGCATAAAAACATGGATTTGTCTCTCCTGCTGCGCACACACTTCGGAGAGCTTGCAAAGGCCTAATAACCACAAGCAGCCCCTACTCCACTATGGGAGACACTGTTTTCATCAAGTATGAAGCCTCAGTGTTGGCGCGGCAGCCTTTTCTTTCTCTTTCGGGATTGTGTTTTTCTCCACCTGAAAATGCCAAAGAAGGCATAAAAACATGGATTTGTCTCTCCTGCTGCGCACACACTTCGGAGAGCTTGCAAATGCCTAATAACCACAAGCAGCCCCTACTCCAATATGGGAGACACTGTTTTCATCAAGTTTGAAGCCTCAGTGTTGGCGCGGCAGCCTTTTCTTTCTCTTTCGGGATTGTGTTTTTCTCCACCTGAAAATGCCAAAGAAGGCATAAAAACATGGATTTGTCTCTCCTGCTGCGCACACACTTCGGAGAGCTTGCAAAGGCCTAATAACCACAAGCAGCCCCTACTCCACTATGGGAGACACTGTTTTCATCAAGTTTGAAGCCTCAGTGTTGGCGCGGCAGCCTTTTCTTTCTCTTTCGGGATTGTGTTTTTCTCCACCTGAAAATGCCAAAGAAGGCATAAAAACATGGATTTGTCTCTCCTGCTGCGCACACACTTCGGAGAGCTTGCAAATGCCTAATAACCACAAGCAGCCCCTACTCCATTATGGGAGACACTGTTTTCATCAAGTTTGAAGCCTCAGTGTTGGCGCGGCAGCCTTTTCTTTCTCTTTCGGGATTGTGTTTTTCTCCACCTGAAAATGCCAAAGAAGGCATAAAAACATGGATTTGTCTCTCCTGCTGCGCACACACTTCGGAGAGCTTGCAAATGCCTAATAACCACAAGCAGCCCCTACTCCAATATGGGAGACACTGTTTTCATCAAGTTTGAAGCCTCAGTTTTGGCTGGACAGCCATTTCTTTATTTTTGGGGCCTGTGTGTTTTTCGACCTGGAAATGGCAAAAAAGGCGCGAAAACATTGATTTGTCTCTCCTGCCGCGCACACACTTCGGAGAGCTTGCAAAGGCCTAATAACCACAAGCAGCCCCTACTCCACTATGGGAGACACTGTTTTCATCAAGTTTGAAGCCTCAGTGTTGGCGCGGCAGCCTTTTCTTTTTCTTTCGGGATTGTGTTTTTCTCCACCTGAAAATGCCAAAGAAGGCATAAAAACATGGATTTGTCTCTCCTGCTGCGCACACACTTCGGAGAGCTTGCAAATGCCTAATAACCACAAGCAGCCCCTACTCCAATATAGGAGACACTGTTTTCATCAAGTTTGAAGCCTCAGTTTTGGCTGGACAGCCATTTCTTTATTTTTGGGGCCTGTGTGTTTTTCGACCTGGAAATGGCAAAAAAGGCGCGAAAACATTGATTTGTCTCTCCTGCCGCGCACACACTTCCGATAGCTTGCGAAGGCCTAAAAAACACAAGCTGCCCTTGAGTTATTGTGGGAGAGAATGTTTTCATCAAGTTTGAAGCCATAGTTTTGGCGCGGCAGCCGTTTCTTTCATTTTGGGGCCTATGTGTTTTTCGACCTTGAAATCGTAAAAAAGGCGCGAAAACATGGATTTGTCTCTCCTGCCGCGCACACACTTCCGATAGCTTGCGAAGGCCTAAAAAACACAAGCGGCCCTTGAGTTATTGTCTGAGAGACTGTTTTAATCAAGTTTGAAGCCTCAGTTTTCGCTGGACAGCCGTTTCTTTATTTTTGGGGCCTTTGTTTTCTTCGACCTGGAAATGGCAAAAAAGGCGCGAAAACATGGATTTGTCTCTCCTGCCGCGCACACACTTCTGATAGCGTGCAAAGGCCTAAAAAACACAAGCAGCCCGTGAGTTATTATGGGAGAGACTGTTTTCATCAAGTTTGAAGCCATAGTTTTGGCGCGGCAGCCGTTTCTTTCATTTTGGGGCCTATGTGTTTTTCGACCTTGAAATCGCAAAAAAGGCGCGAAAACATGGATTTGTCTCTCCTGCCGCGCACACACTTCGGAGAGCTTGCAAATGCCTAATAACCACAAGCAGCCCCTACTCCAATATGGGAGACACTGTTTTCATCAAGTTTGAAGCCTCAGTTTTGGCTGGACAGCCATTTCTTTATTTTTGGGGCCTGTGTGTTTTTCGACCTGGAAATGGCAAAAAAGGCGCGAAAACATTGATTTGTCTCTCCTGCCGCGCACACACTTCGGAGAGCTTGCAAAGGCCTAATAACCACAAGCAGCCCCTACTCCACTATGGGAGACACTGTTTTCATCAAGTTTGAAGCCTCAGTGTTGGCGCGGCAGCCTTTTCTTTTTCTTTCGGGATTGTGTTTTTCTCCACCTGAAAATGCCAAAGAAGGCATAAAAACATGGATTTGTCTCTCCTGCTGCGCACACACTTCGGAGAGCTTGCAAATGCCTAATAACCACAAGCAGCCCCTACTCCAATATAGGAGACACTGTTTTCATCAAGTTTGAAGCCTCAGTTTTGGCTGGACAGCCATTTCTTTATTTTTGGGGCCTGTGTGTTTTTCGACCTGGAAATGGCAAAAAAGGCGCGAAAACATTGATTTGTCTCTCCTGCCGCGCACACACTTCCGATAGCTTGCGAAGGCCTAAAAAACACAAGCTGCCCTTGAGTTATTGTGGGAGAGAATGTTTTCATCAAGTTTGAAGCCATAGTTTTGGCGCGGCAGCCGTTTCTTTCATTTTGGGGCCTATGTGTTTTTCGACCTTGAAATCGTAAAAAAGGCGCGAAAACATGGATTTGTCTCTCCTGCCGCGCACACACTTCCGATAGCTTGCGAAGGCCTAAAAAACACAAGCGGCCCTTGAGTTATTGTCTGAGAGACTGTTTTAATCAAGTTTGAAGCCTCAGTTTTCGCTGGACAGCCGTTTCTTTATTTTTGGGGCCTTTGTTTTCTTCGACCTGGAAATGGCAAAAAAGGCGCGAAAACATGGATTTGTCTCTCCTGCCGCGCACACACTTCTGATAGCGTGCAAAGGCCTAAAAAACACAAGCAGCCCGTGAGTTATTATGGGAGAGACTGTTTTCATCAAGTTTGAAGCCATAGTTTTGGCGCGGCAGCCGTTTCTTTCATTTTGGGGCCTATGTGTTTTTCGACCTTGAAATCGCAAAAAAGGCGCGAAAACATGGATTTGTCTCTCCTGCCGCGCACACACTTCGGAGAGCTTGCAAATGCCTAATAACCACAAGCAGCCCCTACTCCAATATGGGAGACACTGTTTTCATCAAGTTTGAAGCCTCAGTTTTGGCTGGACAGCCATTTCTTTATTTTTGGGGCCTGTGTGTTTTTCGACCTGGAAATGTCAAAAAAGGCGCGAAAACATTGATTTGTCTCTCCTGCCGCGCACACACTTCGGAGAGCTTGCAAAGGCCTAAAAAACACAAGCAGCCCGTGAGTTATTATGGGAGAGACTGTTTTCATCAAGTTTGAAGCCATAGTTTTGGCGCGGCAGCCGTTTCTTTCATTTTGGGGCCTATGTGTTTTTCGACCTTGAAATCGCAAAAAAGGCGCGAAAACATGGATTTGTCTCTCCTGCCGCGCACACACTTCGGAGAGCTTGCAAATGCCTAATAACCACAAGCAGCCCCTACTCCAATATGGGAGACACTGTTTTCATCAAGTTTGAAGCCTCAGTTTTGGCTGGACAGCCATTTCTTTATTTTTGGGGCCTGTGTGTTTTTCGACCTGGAAATGGCAAAAAAGGCGCGAAAACATTGATTTGTCTCTCCTGCCGCGCACACACTTCGGAGAGCTTGCAAAGGCCTAATAACCACAAGCAGCCCCTACTCCACTATGGGAGACACTGTTTTCATCAAGTTTGAAGCCTCAGTGTTGGCGCGGCAGCCTTTTCTTTCTCTTTCGGGATTGTGTTTTTCTCCACCTGAAAATGCCAAAGAAGGCATAAAAACATGGATTTGTCTCTCCTGCTGCGCACACACTTCGGAGAGCTTGCAAATGCCTAATAACCACAAGCAGCCCCTACTCCAATATGGGAGACACTGTTTTCATCAAGTTTGAAGCCTCAGTGTTGGCGCGGCAGCCTTTTCTTTCTCTTTCGGGATTGTGTTTTTCTCCACCTGAAAATGCCAAAGAAGGCATAAAAACATGGATTTGTCTCTCCTGCTGCGCACACACTTCGGAGAGCTTGCAAAGGCCTAATAACCACAAGCAGCCCCTACTCCACTATGGGAGACACTGTTTTCATCAAGTTTGAAGCCTCAGTGTTGGCGCGGCAGCCTTTTCTTTCTCTTTCGGGATTGTGTTTTTCTCCACCTGAAAATGCCAAAGAAGGCATAAAAACATGGATTTGTCTCTCCTGCTGCGCACACACTTCGGAGAGCTTGCAAATGCCTAATAACCACAAGCAGCCCCTACTCCAATATGGGAGACACTGTTTTCATCAAGTTTGAAGCCTCAGTGTTGGCGCGGCAGCCTTTTCTTTCTCTTTCGGGATTGTGTTTTTCTCCACCTGAAAATGCCAAAGAAGGCATAAAAACATGGATTTGTCTCTCCTGCTGCGCACACACTTCGGAGAGCTTGCAAAGGCCTAATAACCACAAGCAGCCCCTACTCCACTATGGGAGACACTGTTTTCATCAAGTTTGAAGCCTCAGTGTTGGCGCGGCAGCCTTTTCTTTCTCTTTCGGGATTGTGTTTTTCTCCACCTGAAAATGCCAAAGAAGGCATAAAAACATGGATTTGTCTCTCCTGCTGCGCACACACTTCGGAGAGCTTGCAAATGCCTAATAACCACAAGCAGCCCCTACTCCATTATGGGAGACACTGTTTTCATCAAGTTTGAAGCCTCAGTGTTGGCGCGGCAGCCTTTTCTTTCTCTTTCGGGATTGTGTTTTTCTCCACCTGAAAATGCCAAAGAAGGCATAAAAACATGGATTTGTCTCTCCTGCTGCGCACACACTTCGGAGAGCTTGCAAATGCCTAATAACCACAAGCAGCCCCTACTCCAATATGGGAGACACTGTTTTCATCAAGTTTGAAGCCTCAGTTTTGGCTGGACAGCCATTTCTTTATTTTTGGGGCCTGTGTGTTTTTCGACCTGGAAATGGCAAAAAAGGCGCGAAAACATTGATTTGTCTCTCCTGCCGCGCACACACTTCGGAGAGCTTGCAAAGGCCTAATAACCACAAGCAGCCCCTACTCCACTATGGGAGACACTGTTTTCATCAAGTTTGAAGTCTCAGTGTTGGCGCGGCAGCCTTTTCTTTTTCTTTCGGGATTGTGTTTTTCTCCACCTGAAAATGCCAAAGAAGGCATAAAAACATGGATTTGTCTCTCCTGCTGCGCACACACTTCGGAGAGCTTGCAAATGCCTAATAACCACAAGCAGCCCCTACTCCAATATAGGAGACACTGTTTTCATCAAGTTTGAAGCCTCAGTTTTGGCTGGACAGCCATTTCTTTATTTTTGGGGCCTGTGTGTTTTTCGACCTGGAAATGGCAAAAAAGGCGCGAAAACATTGATTTGTCTCTCCTGCCGCGCACACACTTCCGATAGCTTGCGAAGGCCTAAAAAACACAAGCTGCCCTTGAGTTATTGTGGGAGAGAATGTTTTCATCAAGTTTGAAGCCATAGTTTTGGCGCGGCAGCCGTTTCTTTCATTTTGGGGCCTATGTGTTTTTCGACCTTGAAATCGTAAAAAAGGCGCGAAAACATGGATTTGTCTCTCCTGCCGCGCACACACTTCCGATAGCTTGCGAAGGCCTAAAAAACACAAGCGGCCCTTGAGTTATTGTCTGAGAGACTGTTTTAATCAAGTTTGAAGCCTCAGTTTTGGCTGGACAGCCGTTTCTTTATTTTTGGGGCCTTTGTTTTCTTCGACCTGGAAATGGCAAAAAAGGCGCGAAAACATGGATTTGTCTCTCCTGCCGCGCACACACTTCTGATAGCGTGCAAAGGCCTAAAAAACACAAGCAGCCCGTGAGTTATTATGGGAGAGACTGTTTTCATCAAGTTTGAAGCCATAGTTTTGGCGCGGCAGCCGTTTCTTTCATTTTGGGGCCTATGTGTTTTTCGACCTTGAAATCGCAAAAAAGGCGCGAAAACATGGATTTGTCTCTCCTGCCGCGCACACACTTCGGAGAGCTTGCAAATGCCTAATAACCACAAGCAGCCCCTACTCCAATATGGGAGACACTGTTTTCATCAAGTTTGAAGCCTCAGTTTTGGCTGGACAGCCATTTCTTTATTTTTGGGGCCTGTGTGTTTTTCGACCTGGAAATGGCAAAAAAGGCGCGAAAACATTGATTTGTCTCTCCTGCCGCGCACACACTTCGGAGAGCTTGCAAAGGCCTAAAAAACACAAGCAGCCCGTGAGTTATTATGGGAGAGACTGTTTTCATCAAGTTTGAAGCCATAGTTTTGGCGCGGCAGCCGTTTCTTTCATTTTGGGGCCTATGTGTTTTTCGACCTTGAAATCGCAAAAAAGGCGCGAAAACATGGATTTGTCTCTCCTGCCGCGCACTCACTTCGGAGAGCTTGCAAATGCCTAATAACCACAAGCAGCCCCTACTCCAATATGGGAGACACTGTTTTCATCAAGTTTGAAGCCTCAGTTTTGGCTGGACAGCCATTTCTTTATTTTTGGGGCCTGTGTGTTTTTCGACCTGGAAATGGCAAAAAAGGCGCGAAAACATTGATTTGTCTCTCCTGCCGCGCACACACTTCGGAGAGCTTGCAAAGGCCTAATAACCACAAGCAGCCCCTACTCCACTATGGGAGACACTGTTTTCATCAAGTTTGAAGCCTCAGTGTTGGCGCGGCAGCCTTTTCTTTCTCTTTCGGGATTGTGTTTTTCTCCACCTGAAAATGCCAAAGAAGGCATAAAAACATGGATTTGTCTCTCCTGCTGCGCACACACTTCGGAGAGCTTGCAAAGGCCTAATAACCACAAGCAGCCCCTACTCCACTATGGGAGACACTGTTTTCATCAAGTTTGAAGCCTCAGTGTTGGCGCGGCAGCCTTTTCTTTCTCTTTCGGGATTGTGTTTTTCTCCACCTGAAAATGCCAAAGAAGGCATAAAAACATGGATTTGTCTCTCCTGCTGCGCACACACTTCGGAGAGCTTGCAAATGCCTAATAACCACAAGCAGCCCCTACTCCAATATGGGAGACACTGTTTTCATCAAGTTTGAAGCCTCAGTGTTGGCGCGGCAGCCTTTTCTTTCTCTTTCGGGATTGTGTTTTTCTCCACCTGAAAATGCCAAAGAAGGCATAAAAACATGGATTTGTCTCTCCTGCTGCGCACACACTTCGGAGAGCTTGCAAAGGCCTAATAACCACAAGCAGCCCCTACTCCACTATGGGAGACACTGTTTTCATCAAGTTTGAAGCCTCAGTGTTGGCGCGGCAGCCTTTTCTTTCTCTTTCGGGATTGTGTTTTTCTCCACCTGAAAATGCCAAAGAAGGCATAAAAACATGGATTTGTCTCTCCTGCTGCGCACACACTTCGGAGAGCTTGCAAATGCCTAATAACCACAAGCAGCCCCTACTCCAATATGGGAGACACTGTTTTCATCAAGTTTGAAGCCTCAGTGTTGGCGCGGCAGCCTTTTCTTTCTCTTTCGGGATTGTGTTTTTCTCCACCTGAAAATGCCAAAGAAGGCATAAAAACATGGATTTGTCTCTCCTGCTGCGCACACACTTCGGAGAGCTTGCAAAGGCCTAATAAACACTAGCAGCCCCTACTCCACTATGGGAGACACTGTTTTCATCAAGTTTGAAGCCTCAGTGTTGGCGCGGCAGCCTTTTCTTTCTCTTTCGGGATTGTGTTTTTCTCCACCTGAAAATGCCAAAGAAGGCATAAAAACATGGATTTGTCTCTCCTGCTGCGCACACACTTCGGAGAGCTTGCAAATGCCTAATAACCACAAGCAGCCCCTACTCCATTATGGGAGACACTGTTTTCATCAAGTTTGAAGCCTCAGTGTTGGCGCGGCAGCCTTTTCTTTCTCTTTCGGGATTGTGTTTTTCTCCACCTGAAAATGCCAAAGAAGGCATAAAAACATGGATTTGTCTCTCCTGCTGCGCACACACTTCGGAGAGCTTGCAAATGCCTAATAACCACAAGCAGCCCCTACTCCAATATGGGAGACACTGTTTTCATCAAGTTTGAAGCCTCAGTTTTGGCTGGACAGCCATTTCTTTATTTTTGGGGCCTGTGTGTTTTTCGACCTGGAAATGGCAAAAAAGGCGCGAAAACATTGATTTGTCTCTCCTGCCGCGCACACACTTCGGAGAGCTTGCAAAGGCCTAATAACCACAAGCAGCCCCTACTCCACTATGGGAGACACTGTTTTCATCAAGTTTGAAGCCTCAGTGTTGGCGCGGCAGCCTTTTCTTTTTCTTTCGGGATTGTGTTTTTCTCCACCTGAAAATGCCAAAGAAGGCATAAAAACATGGATTTGTCTCTCCTGCTGCGCACACACTTCGGAGAGCTTGCAAATGCCTAATAACCACAAGCAGCCCCTACTCCAATATAGGAGACACTGTTTTCATCAAGTTTGAAGCCTCAGTTTTGGCTGGACAGCCATTTCTTTATTTTTGGGGCCTGTGTGTTTTTCGACCTGGAAATGGCAAAAAAGGCGCGAAAACATTGATTTGTCTCTCCTGCCGCGCACACACTTCCGATAGCTTGCGAAGGCCTAAAAAACACAAGCTGCCCTTGAGTTATTGTGGGAGAGAATGTTTTCATCAAGTTTGAAGCCATAGTTTTGGCGCGGCAGCCGTTTCTTTCATTTTGGGGCCTATGTGTTTTTCGACCTTGAAATCGTAAAAAAGGCGCGAAAACATGGATTTGTCTCTCCTGCCGCGCACACACTTCCGATAGCTTGCGAAGGCCTAAAAAACACAAGCGGCCCTTGAGTTATTGTCTGAGAGACTGTTTTAATCAAGTTTGAAGCCTCAGTTTTGGCTGGACAGCCGTTTCTTTATTTTTGGGGCCTTTGTTTTCTTCGACCTGGAAATGGCAAAAAAGCCGCGAAAACATGGATTTGTCTCTCCTGCCGCGCACACACTTCTGATAGCGTGCAAAGGCCTAAAAAACACAAGCAGCCCGTGAGTTATTATGGGAGAGACTGTTTTCATCAAGTTTGAAGCCATAGTTTTGGCGCGGCAGCCGTTTCTTTCATTTTGGGGCCTATGTGTTTTTCGACCTTGAAATCGCAAAAAAGGCGCGAAAACATGGATTTGTCTCTCCTGCCGCGCACACACTTCGGAGAGCTTGCAAATGCCTAATAACCACAAGCAGCCCCTACTCCAATATGGGAGACACTGTTTTCATCAAGTTTGAAGCCTCAGTTTTGGCTGGACAGCCATTTCTTTATTTTTGGGGCCTGTGTGTTTTTCGACCTGGAAATGGCAAAAAAGGCGCGAAAACATTGATTTGTCTCTCCTGCCGCGCACACACTTCGGAGAGCTTGCAAAGGCCTAAAAAACACAAGCAGCCCGTGAGTTATTATGGGAGAGACTGTTTTCATCAAGTTTGAAGCCATAGTTTTGGCGCGGCAGCCGTTTCTTTCATTTTGGGGCCTATGTGTTTTTCGACCTTGAAATCGCAAAAAAGGCGCGAAAACATGGATTTGTCTCTCCTGCCGCGCACACACTTCGGAGAGCTTGCAAATGCCTAATAACCACAAGCAGCCCCTACTCCAATATGGGAGACACTGTTTTCATCAAGTTTGAAGCCTCAGTTTTGGCTGGACAGCCATTTCTTTATTTTTGGGGCCTGTGTGTTTTTCGACCTGGAAATGGCAAAAAAGGCGCGAAAACATTGATTTGTCTCTCCTGCCGCGCACACACTTCGGAGAGCTTGCAAAGGCCTAATAACCACAAGCAGCCCCTACTCCACTATGGGAGACACTGTTTTCATCAAGTTTGAAGCCTCAGTGTTGGCGCGGCAGCCTTTTCTTTCTCTTTCGGGATTGTGTTTTTCTCCACCTGAAAATGCCAAAGAAGGCATAAAAACATGGATTTGTCTCTCCTGCTGCGCACACACTTCGGAGAGCTTGCAAATGCCTAATAACCACAAGCAGCCCCTACTCCAATATGGGAGACACTGTTTTCATCAAGTTTGAAGCCTCAGTGTTGGCGCGGCAGCCTTTTCTTTCTCTTTCGGGATTGTGTTTTTCTCCACCTGAAAATGCCAAAGAAGGCATAAAAACATGGATTTGTCTCTCCTGCTGCGCACACACTTCGGAGAGCTTGCAAATGCCTAATAACCACAAGCAGCCCCTACTCCAATATGGGAGACACTGTTTTCATCAAGTTTGAAGCCTCAGTTTTGGCTGGACAGCCATTTCTTTATTTTTGGGGCCTGTGTGTTTTTCGACCTGGAAATGGCAAAAAAGGCGCGAAAACATTGATTTGTCTCTCCTGCCGCGCACACACTTCGGAGAGCTTGCAAAGGCCTAATAACCACAAGCAGCCCCTACTCCACTATGGGAGACACTGTTTTCATCAAGTTTGAAGCCTCAGTGTTGGCGCGGCAGCCTTTTCTTTTTCTTTCGGGATTGTGTTTTTCTCCACCTGAAAATGCCAAAGAAGGCATAAAAACATGGATTTGTCTCTCCTGCTGCGCACACACTTCGGAGAGCTTGCAAATGCCTAATAACCACAAGCAGCCCCTACTCCAATATAGGAGACACTGTTTTCATCAAGTTTGAAGCCTCAGTTTTGGCTGGACAGCCATTTCTTTATTTTTGGGGCCTGTGTGTTTTTCGACCTGGAAATGGCAAAAAAGGCGCGAAAACATTGATTTGTCTCTCCTGCCGCGCACACACTTCCGATAGCTTGCGAAGGCCTAAAAAACACAAGCTGCCCTTGAGTTATTGTGGGAGAGAATGTTTTCATCAAGTTTGAAGCCATAGTTTTGGCGCGGCAGCCGTTTCTTTCATTTTGGGGCCTTTGTGTTTTTCGACCTTGAAATCGTAAAAAAGGCGCGAAAACATGGATTTGTCTCTCCTGCCGCGCACACACTTCCGATAGCTTGCGAAGGCCTAAAAAACACAAGCGGCCCTTGAGTTATTGTCTGAGAGACTGTTTTAATCAAGTTTGAAGCCTCAGTTTTGGCTGGACAGCCGTTTCTTTATTTTTGGGGCCTTTGTTTTCTTCGACCTGGAAATGGCAAAAAAGGCGCGAAAACATGGATTTGTCTCTCCTGCCGCGCACACACTTCTGATAGCGTGCAAAGGCCTAAAAAACACAAGCAGCCCGTGAGTTATTATGGGAGAGACTGTTTTCATCAAGTTTGAAGCCATAGTTTTGGCGCGGCAGCCGTTTCTTTCATTTTGGGGCCTATGTGTTTTTCGACCTTGAAATCGCAAAAAAGGCGCGAAAACATGGATTTGTCTCTCCTGCCGCGCACACACTTCGGAGAGCTTGCAAATGCCTAATAACCACAAGCAGCCCCTACTCCAATATGGGAGACACTGTTTTCATCAAGTTTGAAGCCTCAGTTTTGGCTGGACAGCCATTTCTTTATTTTTGGGGCCTGTGTGTTTTTCGACCTGGAAATGGCAAAAAAGGCGCGAAAACATTGATTTGTCTCTCCTGCCGCGCACACACTTCGGAGAGCTTGCAAAGGCCTAAAAAACACAAGCAGCCCGTGAGTTATTATGGGAGAGACTGTTTTCATCAAGTTTGAAGCCATAGTTTTGGCGCGGCAGCCGTTTCTTTCATTTTGGGGCCTATGTGTTTTTCGACCTTGAAATCGCAAAAAAGGCGCGAAAACATGGATTTGTCTCTCCTGCCGCGCACACACTTCGGAGAGCTTGCAAATGCCTAATAACCACAAGCAGCCCCTACTCCAATATGGGAGACACTGTTTTCATCAAGTTTGAAGCCTCAGTTTTGGCTGGACAGCCATTTCTTTATTTTTGGGGCCTGTGTGTTTTTCGACCTGGAAATGGCAAAAAAGGCGCGAAAACATTGATTTGTCTCTCCTGCCGCGCACACACTTCGGAGAGCTTGCAAAGGCCTAATAACCACAAGCAGCCCCTACTCCACTATGGGAGACACTGTTTTCATCAAGTTTGAAGCCTCAGTGTTGGCGCGGCAGCCTTTTCTTTCTCTTTCGGGATTGTGTTTTTCTCCACCTGAAAATGCCAAAGAAGGCATAAAAACATGGATTTGTCTCTCCTGCTGCGCACACACTTCGGAGAGCTTGCAAATGCCTAATAACCACAAGCAGCCCCTACTCCAATATGGGAGACACTGTTTTCATCAAGTTTGAAGCCTCAGTGTTGGCGCGGCAGCCTTTTCTTTCTCTTTCGGGATTGTGTTTTTCTCCACCTGAAAATGCCAAAGAAGGCATAAAAACATGGATTTGTCTCTCCTGCTGCGCACACACTTCGGAGAGCTTGCAAATGCCTAATAACCACAAGCAGCCCCTACTCCAATATGGGAGACACTGTTTTCATCAAGTTTGAAGCCTCAGTGTTGGCGCGGCAGCCTTTTCTTTCTCTTTCGGGATTGTGTTTTTCTCCACCTGAAAATGCCAAAGAAGGCATAAAAACATGGATTTGTCTCTCCTGCTGCGCACACACTTCGGAGAGCTTGCAAAGGCCTAATAACCACAAGCAGCCCCTACTCCACTATGGGAGACACTGTTTTCATCAAGTTTGAAGCCTCAGTGTTGGCGCGGCAGCCTTTTCTTTCTCTTTCGGGATTGTGTTTTTCTCCACCTGAAAATGCCAAAGAAGGCATAAAAACATGGATTTGTCTCTCCTGCTGCGCACACACTTCGGAGAGCTTGCAAATGCCTAATAACCACAAGCAGCCCCTACTCCATTATGGGAGACACTGTTTTCATCAAGTTTGAAGCCTCAGTGTTGGCGCGGCAGCCTTTTCTTTCTCTTTCGGGATTGTGTTTTTCTCCACCTGAAAATGCCAAAGAAGGCATAAAAACATGGATTTGTCTCTCCTGCTGCGCACACACTTCGGAGAGCTTGCAAATGCCTAATAACCACAAGCAGCCCCTACTCCAATATGGGAGACACTGTTTTCATCAAGTTTGAAGCCTCAGTTTTGGCTGGACAGCCATTTCTTTATTTTTGGGGCCTGTGTGTTTTTCGACCTGGAAATGGCAAAAAAGGCGCGAAAACATTGATTTGTCTCTCCTGCCGCGCACACACTTCGGAGAGCTTGCAAAGGCCTAATAACCACAAGCAGCCCCTACTCCACTATGGGAGACACTGTTTTCATCAAGTTTGAAGCCTCAGTGTTGGCGCGGCAGCCTTTTCTTTTTCTTTCGGGATTGTGTTTTTCTCCACCTGAAAATGCCAAAGAAGGCATAAAAACATGGATTTGTCTCTCCTGCTGCGCACACACTTCGGAGAGCTTGCAAATGCCTAATAACCACAAGCAGCCCCTACTCCAATATAGGAGACACTGTTTTCATCAAGTTTGAAGCCTCAGTTTTGGCTGGACAGCCATTTCTTTATTTTTGGGGCCTGTGTGTTTTTCGACCTGGAAATGGCAAAAAAGGCGCGAAAACATTGATTTGTCTCTCCTGCCGCGCACACACTTCCGATAGCTTGCGAAGGCCTAAAAAACACAAGCTGCCCTTGAGTTATTGTGGGAGAGAATGTTTTCATCAAGTTTGAAGCCATAGTTTTGGCGCGGCAGCCGTTTCTTTCATTTTGGGGCCTATGTGTTTTTCGACCTTGAAATCGTAAAAAAGGCGCGAAAACATGGATTTGTCTCTCCTGCCGCGCACACACTTCCGATAGCTTGCGAAGGCCTAAAAAACACAAGCGGCCCTTGAGTTATTGTCTGAGAGACTGTTTTAATCAAGTTTGAAGCCTCAGTTTTGGCTGGACAGCCGTTTCTTTATTTTTGGGGCCTTTGTTTTCTTCGACCTGGAAATGGCAAAAAAGGCGCGAAAACATGGATTTGTCTCTCCTGCCGCGCACACACTTCTGATAGCGTGCAAAGGCCTAAAAAACACAAGCAGCCCGTGAGTTATTATGGGAGAGACTGTTTTCATCAAGTTTGAAGCCATAGTTTTGGCGCGGCAGCCGTTTCTTTCATTTTGGGGCCTATGTGTTTTTCGACCTTGAAATCGCAAAAAAGGCGCGAAAACATGGATTTGTCTCTCCTGCCGCGCACACACTTCGGAGAGCTTGCAAATGCCTAATAACCACAAGCAGCCCCTACTCCAATATGGGAGACACTGTTTTCATCAAGTTTGAAGCCTCAGTTTTGGCTGGACAGCCATTTCTTTATTTTTGGGGCCTGTGTGTTTTTCGACCTGGAAATGGCAAAAAAGGCGCGAAAACATTGATTTGTCTCTCCTGCCGCGCACACACTTCGGAGAGCTTGCAAAGGCCTAAAAAACACAAGCAGCCCGTGAGTTATTATGGGAGAGACTGTTTTCATCAAGTTTGAAGCCATAGTTTTGGCGCGGCAGCCGTTTCTTTCATTTTGGGGCCTATGTGTTTTTCGACCTTGAAATCGCAAAAAAGGCGCGAAAACATGGATTTGTCTCTCCTGCCGCGCACACACTTCGGAGAGCTTGCAAATGCCTAATAACCACAAGCAGCCCCTACTCCAATATGGGAGACACTGTTTTCATCAAGTTTGAAGCCTCAGTTTTGGCTGGACAGCCATTTCTTTATTTTTGGGGCCTGTGTGTTTTTCGACCTGGAAATGGCAAAAAAGGCGCGAAAACATTGATTTGTCTCTCCTGCCGCGCACACACTTCGGAGAGCTTGCAAAGGCCTAATAACCACAAGCAGCCCCTACTCCACTATGGGAGACACTGTTTTCATCAAGTTTGAAGCCTCAGTGTTGGCGCGGCAGCCTTTTCTTTCTCTTTCGGGATTGTGTTTTTCTCCACCTGAAAATGCCAAAGAAGGCATAAAAACATGGATTTGTCTCTCCTGCTGCGCACACACTTCGGAGAGCTTGCAAAGGCCTAATAACCACAAGCAGCCCCTACTCCACTATGGGAGACACTGTTTTCATCAAGTTTGAAGCCTCAGTGTTGGCGCGGCAGCCTTTTCTTTCTCTTTCGGGATTGTGTTTTTCTCCACCTGAAAATGCCAAAGAAGGCATAAAAACATGGATTTGTCTCTCCTGCTGCGCACACACTTCGGAGAGCTTGCAAATGCCTAATAACCACAAGCAGCCCCTACTCCAATATGGGAGACACTGTTTTCATCAAGTTTGAAGCCTCAGTGTTGGCGCGGCAGCCTTTTCTTTCTCTTTCGGGATTGTGTTTTTCTCCACCTGAAAATGCCAAAGAAGGCATAAAAACATGGATTTGTCTCTCCTGCTGCGCACACACTTCGGAGAGCTTGCAAAGGCCTAATAACCACAAGCAGCCCCTACTCCACTATGGGAGACACTGTTTTCATCAAGTTTGAAGCCTCAGTGTTGGCGCGGCAGCCTTTTCTTTCTCTTTCGGGATTGTGTTTTTCTCCACCTGAAAATGCCAAAGAAGGCATAAAAACATGGATTTGTCTCTCCTGCTGCGCACACACTTCGGAGAGCTTGCAAATGCCTAATAACCACAAGCAGCCCCTACTCCATTATGGGAGACACTGTTTTCATCAAGTTTGAAGCCTCAGTGTTGGCGCGGCAGCCTTTTCTTTCTCTTTCGGGATTGTGTTTTTCTCCACCTGAAAATGCCAAAGAAGGCATAAAAACATGGATTTGTCTCTCCTGCTGCGCACACACTTCGGAGAGCTTGCAAATGCCTAATAACCACAAGCAGCCCCTACTCCAATATGGGAGACACTGTTTTCATCAAGTTTGAAGCCTCAGTTTTGGCTGGACAGCCATTTCTTTATTTTTGGGGCCTGTGTGTTTTTCGACCTGGAAATGGCAAAAAAGGCGCGAAAACATTGATTTGTCTCTCCTGCCGCGCACACACTTCGGAGAGCTTGCAAAGGCCTAATAACCACAAGCAGCCCCTACTCCACTATGGGAGACACTGTTTTCATCAAGTTTGAAGCCTCAGTGTTGGCGCGGCAGCCTTTTCTTTTTCTTTCGGGATTGTGTTTTTCTCCACCTGAAAATGCCAAAGAAGGCATAAAAACATGGATTTGTCTCTCCTGCTGCGCACACACTTCGGAGAGCTTGCAAATGCCTAATAACCACAAGCAGCCCCTACTCCAATATAGGAGACACTGTTTTCATCAAGTTTGAAGCCTCAGTTTTGGCTGGACAGCCATTTCTTTATTTTTGGGGCCTGTGTGTTTTTCGACCTGGAAATGGCAAAAAAGGCGCGAAAACATTGATTTGTCTCTCCTGCCGCGCACACACTTCCGATAGCTTGCGAAGGCCTAAAAAACACAAGCTGCCCTTGAGTTATTGTGGGAGAGAATGTTTTCATCAAGTTTGAAGCCATAGTTTTGGCGCGGCAGCCGTTTCTTTCATTTTGGGGCCTATGTGTTTTTCGACCTTGAAATCGTAAAAAAGGCGCGAAAACATGGATTTGTCTCTCCTGCCGCGCACACACTTCCGATAGCTTGCGAAGGCCTAAAAAACACAAGCGGCCCTTGAGTTATTGTCTGAGAGACTGTTTTAATCAAGTTTGAAGCCTCAGTTTTGGCTGGACAGCCGTTTCTTTATTTTTGGGGCCTTTGTTTTCTTCGACCTGGAAATGGCAAAAAAGGCGCGAAAACATGGATTTGTCTCTCCTGCCGCGCACACACTTCTGATAGCGTGCAAAGGCCTAAAAAACACAAGCAGCCCGTGAGTTATTATGGGAGAGACTGTTTTCATCAAGTTTGAAGCCATAGTTTTGGCGCGGCAGCCGTTTCTTTCATTTTGGGGCCTATGTGTTTTTCGACCTTGAAATCGCAAAAAAGGCGCGAAAACATGGATTTGTCTCTCCTGCCGCGCACACACTTCGGAGAGCTTGCAAATGCCTAATAACCACAAGCAGCCCCTACTCCAATATGGGAGACACTGTTTTCATCAAGTTTGAAGCCTCAGTTTTGGCTGGACAGCCATTTCTTTATTTTTGGGGCCTGTGTGTTTTTCGACCTGGAAATGGCAAAAAAGGCGCGAAAACATTGATTTGTCTCTCCTGCCGCGCACACACTTCGGAGAGCTTGCAAAGGCCTAAAAAACACAAGCAGCCCGTGAGTTATTATGGGAGAGACTGTTTTCATCAAGTTTGAAGCCATAGTTTTGGCGCGGCAGCCGTTTCTTTCATTTTGGGGCCTATGTGTTTTTCGACCTTGAAATCGCAAAAAAGGCGCGAAAACATGGATTTGTCTCTCCTGCCGCGCACACACTTCGGAGAGCTTGCAAATGCCTAATAACCACAAGCAGCCCCTACTCCAATATGGGAGACACTGTTTTCATCAAGTTTGAAGCCTCAGTTTTGGCTGGACAGCCATTTCTTTATTTTTGGGGCCTGTGTGTTTTTCGACCTGGAAATGGCAAAAAAGGCGCGAAAACATTGATTTGTCTCTCCTGCCGCGCACACACTTCGGAGAGCTTGCAAAGGCCTAATAACCACAAGCAGCCCCTACTCCACTATGGGAGACACTGTTTTCATCAAGTTTGAAGCCTCAGTGTTGGCGCGGCAGCCTTTTCTTTCTCTTTCGGGATTGTGTTTTTCTCCACCTGAAAATGCCAAAGAAGGCATAAAAACATGGATTTGTCTCTCCTGCTGCGCACACACTTCGGAGAGCTTGCAAATGCCTAATAACCACAAGCAGCCCCTACTCCAATATGGGAGACACTGTTTTCATCAAGTTTGAAGCCTCAGTGTTGGCGCGGCAGCCTTTTCTTTCTCTTTCGGGATTGTGTTTTTCTCCACCTGAAAATGCCAAAGAAGGCTTCAAACTTGATGAAAACAGTGTCTCCCATAGTGGAGTAGGGGCTGCTTGTGGTTATTAGGCCTTTGCAAGCTCTCCGAAGTGTGTGCGCGGCAGGAGAGACAAATCAATGTTTTCGCGCCTTTTTTGCCATTTCCAGGTCGAAAAACACACAGGCCCCAAAAATAAAGAAATGGCTGTCCAGCCAAAACTGAGGCTTCAAACTTGATGAAAACAGTGTCTCCCATATTGGAGTAGGGGCTGCTTGTGGTTATTAGGCATTTGCAAGCTCTCCGAAGTGTGTGCGCAGCAGGAGAGACAAATCCATGTTTTTATGCCTTCTTTGGCATTTTCAGGTGGAGAAAAACACAATCCCGAAAGAGAAAGAAAAGGCTGCCGCGCCAACACTGAGGCTTCAAACTTGATGAAAACAGTGTCTCCCATAATGGAGTAGGGGCTGCTTGTGGTTATTAGGCATTTGCAAGCTCTCCGAAGTGTGTGCGCAGCAGGAGAGACAAATCCATGTTTTTATGCCTTCTTTGGCATTTTCAGGTGGAGAAAAACACAATCCCGAAAGAGAAAGAAAAGGCTGCCGCGCCAACACTGAGGCTTCAAACTTGATGAAAACAGTGTCTCCCATAGTGGAGTAGGGGCTGCTTGTGGTTATTAGGCCTTTGCAAGCTCTCCGAAGTGTGTGCGCGGCAGGAGAGACAAATCAATGTTTTCGCGCCTTTTTTGCCATTTCCAGGTCGAAAAACACACAGGCCCCAAAAATAAAGAAATGGCTGTCCAGCCAAAACTGAGGCTTCAAACTTGATGAAAACAGTGTCTCCCATATTGGAGTAGGGGCTGCTTGTGGTTATTAGGCATTTGCAAGCTCTCCGAAGTGTGTGCGCGGCAGGAGAGACAAATCCATGTTTTCGCGCCTTTTTTGCGATTTCAAGGTCGAAAAACACATAGGCCCCAAAATGAAAGAAACGGCTGCCGCGCCAAAACTATGGCTTCAAACTTGATGAAAACAGTCTCTCCCATAATAACTCACGGGCTGCTTGTGTTTTTTAGGCCTTTGCACGCTATCAGAAGTGTGTGCGCGGCAGGAGAGACAAATCCATGTTTTCGCGCCTTTTTTGCCATTTCCAGGTCGAAGAAAACAAAGGCCCCAAAAATAAAGAAACGGCTGTCCAGCCAAAACTGAGGCTTCAAACTTGATTAAAACAGTCTCTCAGACAATAACTCAAGGGCCGCTTGTGTTTTTTAGGCCTTCGCAAGCTATCGGAAGTGTGTGCGCGGCAGGAGAGACAAATCCATGTTTTCGCGCCTTTTTTACGATTTCAAGGTCGAAAAACACATAGGCCCCAAAATGAAAGAAACGGCTGCCGCGCCAAAACTATGGCTTCAAACTTGATGAAAACATTCTCTCCCACAATAACTCAAGGGCAGCTTGTGTTTTTTAGGCCTTCGCAAGCTATCGGAAGTGTGTGCGCGGCAGGAGAGACAAATCAATGTTTTCGCGCCTTTTTTGCCATTTCCAGGTCGAAAAACACACAGGCCCCAAAAATAAAGAAATGGCTGTCCAGCCAAAACTGAGGCTTCAAACTTGATGAAAACAGTGTCTCCTATATTGGAGTAGGGGCTGCTTGTGGTTATTAGGCATTTGCAAGCTCTCCGAAGTGTGTGCGCAGCAGGAGAGACAAATCCATGTTTTTATGCCTTCTTTGGCATTTTCAGGTGGAGAAAAACACAATCCCGAAAGAAAAAGAAAAGGCTGCCGCGCCAACACTGAGGCTTCAAACTTGATGAAAACAGTGTCTCCCATAGTGGAGTAGGGGCTGCTTGTGGTTATTAGGCCTTTGCAAGCTCTCCGAAGTGTGTGCGCGGCAGGAGAGACAAATCAATGTTTTCGCGCCTTTTTTGCCATTTCCAGGTCGAAAAACACACAGGCCCCAAAAATAAAGAAATGGCTGTCCAGCCAAAACTGAGGCTTCAAACTTGATGAAAACAGTGTCTCCCATATTGGAGTAGGGGCTGCTTGTGGTTATTAGGCATTTGCAAGCTCTCCGAAGTGTGTGCGCAGCAGGAGAGACAAATCCATGTTTTTATGCCTTCTTTGGCATTTTCAGGTGGAGAAAAACACAATCCCGAAAGAGAAAGAAAAGGCTGCCGCGCCAACACTGAGGCTTCAAACTTGATGAAAACAGTGTCTCCCATAATGGAGTAGGGGCTGCTTGTGGTTATTAGGCATTTGCAAGCTCTCCGAAGTGTGTGCGCAGCAGGAGAGACAAATCCATGTTTTTATGCCTTCTTTGGCATTTTCAGGTGGAGAAAAACACAATCCCGAAAGAGAAAGAAAAGGCTGCCGCGCCAACACTGAGGCTTCAAACTTGATGAAAACAGTGTCTCCCATAGTGGAGTAGGGGCTGCTTGTGGTTATTAGGCCTTTGCAAGCTCTCCGAAGTGTGTGCGCAGCAGGAGAGACAAATCCATGTTTTTATGCCTTCTTTGGCATTTTCAGGTGGAGAAAAACACAATCCCGAAAGAGAAAGAAAAGGCTGCCGCGCCAACACTGAGGCTTCAAACTTGATGAAAACAGTGTCTCCCATATTGGAGTAGGGGCTGCTTGTGGTTATTAGGCATTTGCAAGCTCTCCGAAGTGTGTGCGCAGCAGGAGAGACAAATCCATGTTTTTATGCCTTCTTTGGCATTTTCAGGTGGAGAAAAACACAATCCCGAAAGAGAAAGAAAAGGCTGCCGCGCCAACACTGAGGCTTCAAACTTGATGAAAACAGTGTCTCCCATAGTGGAGTAGGGGCTGCTTGTGGTTATTAGGCCTTTGCAAGCTCTCCGAAGTGTGTGCGCGGCAGGAGAGACAAATCAATGTTTTCGCGCCTTTTTTGCCATTTCCAGGTCGAAAAACACACAGGCCCCAAAAATAAAGAAATGGCTGTCCAGCCAAAACTGAGGCTTCAAACTTGATGAAAACAGTGTCTCCCATATTGGAGTAGGGGCTGCTTGTGGTTATTAGGCATTTGCAAGCTCTCCGAAGTGTGTGCGCGTCAGGAGAGACAAATCCATGTTTTCGCGCCTTTTTTGCGATTTCAAGGTCGAAAAACACATAGGCCCCAAAATGAAAGAAACGGCTGCCGCGCCAAAACTATGGCTTCAAACTTGATGAAAACAGTCTCTCCCATAATAACTCACGGGCTGCTTGTGTTTTTTAGGCCTTTGCAAGCTCTCCGAAGTGTGTGCGCGGCAGGAGAGACAAATCAATGTTTTCGCGCCTTTTTTGCCATTTCCAGGTCGAAAAACACACAGGCCCCAAAAATAAAGAAATGGCTGTCCAGCCAAAACTGAGGCTTCAAACTTGATGAAAACAGTGTCTCCCATATTGGAGTAGGGGCTGCTTGTGGTTATTAGGCATTTGCAAGCTCTCCGAAGTGTGTGCGCGGCAGGAGAGACAAATCCATGTTTTCGCGCCTTTTTTGCGATTTCAAGGTCGAAAAACACATAGGCCCCAAAATGAAAGAAACGGCTGCCGCGCCAAAACTATGGCTTCAAACTTGATGAAAACAGTCTCTCCCATAATAACTCACGGGCTGCTTGTGTTTTTTAGGCCTTTGCACGCTATCAGAAGTGTGTGCGCGGCAGGAGAGACAAATCCATGTTTTCGCGCCTTTTTTGCCATTTCCAGGTCGAAGAAAACAAAGGCCCCAAAAATAAAGAAACGGCTGTCCAGCCAAAACTGAGGCTTCAAACTTGATTAAAACAGTCTCTCAGACAATAACTCAAGGGCCGCTTGTGTTTTTTAGGCCTTCGCAAGCTATCGGAAGTGTGTGCGCGGCAGGAGAGACAAATCCATGTTTTCGCGCCTTTTTTACGATTTCAAGGTCGAAAAACACAAAGGCCCCAAAATGAAAGAAACGGCTGCCGCGCCAAAACTATGGCTTCAAACTTGATGAAAACATTCTCTCCCACAATAACTCAAGGGCAGCTTGTGTTTTTTAGGCCTTCGCAAGCTATCGGAAGTGTGTGCGCGGCAGGAGAGACAAATCAATGTTTTCGCGCCTTTTTTGCCATTTCCAGGTCGAAAAACACACAGGCCCCAAAAATAAAGAAATGGCTGTCCAGCCAAAACTGAGGCTTCAAACTTGATGAAAACAGTGTCTCCTATATTGGAGTAGGGGCTGCTTGTGGTTATTAGGCATTTGCAAGCTCTCCGAAGTGTGTGCGCAGCAGGAGAGACAAATCCATGTTTTTATGCCTTCTTTGGCATTTTCAGGTGGAGAAAAACACAATCCCGAAAGAAAAAGAAAAGGCTGCCGCGCCAACACTGAGGCTTCAAACTTGATGAAAACAGTGTCTCCCATAGTGGAGTAGGGGCTGCTTGTGGTTATTAGGCCTTTGCAAGCTCTCCGAAGTGTGTGCGCGGCAGGAGAGACAAATCAATGTTTTCGCGCCTTTTTTGCCATTTCCAGGTCGAAAAACACACAGGCCCCAAAAATAAAGAAATGGCTGTCCAGCCAAAACTGAGGCTTCAAACTTGATGAAAACAGTGTCTCCCATATTGGAGTAGGGGCTGCTTGTGGTTATTAGGCATTTGCAAGCTCTCCGAAGTGTGTGCGCAGCAGGAGAGACAAATCCATGTTTTTATGCCTTCTTTGGCATTTTCAGGTGGAGAAAAACACAATCCCGAAAGAGAAAGAAAAGGCTGCCGCGCCAACACTGAGGCTTCAAACTTGATGAAAACAGTGTCTCCCATATTGGAGTAGGGGCTGCTTGTGGTTATTAGGCATTTGCAAGCTCTCCGAAGTGTGTGCGCAGCAGGAGAGACAAATCCATGTTTTTATGCCTTCTTTGGCATTTTCAGGTGGAGAAAAACACAATCCCGAAAGAGAAAGAAAAGGCTGCCGCGCCAACACTGAGGCTTCAAACTTGATGAAAACAGTGTCTCCCATAGTGGAGTAGGGGCTGCTTGTGGTTATTAGGCCTTTGCAAGCTCTCCGAAGTGTGTGCGCGGCAGGAGAGACAAATCAATGTTTTCGCGCCTTTTTTGCCATTTCCAGGTCGAAAAACACACAGGCCCCAAAAATAAAGAAATGGCTGTCCAGCCAAAACTGAGGCTTCAAACTTGATGAAAACAGTGTCTCCCATATTGGAGTAGGGGCTGCTTGTGGTTATTAGGCATTTGCAAGCTCTCCGAAGTGTGTGCGCGGCAGGAGAGACAAATCCATGTTTTCGCGCCTTTTTTGCGATTTCAAGGTCGAAAAACACATAGGCCCCAAAATGAAAGAAACGGCTGCCGCGCCAAAACTATGGCTTCAAACTTGATGAAAACAGTCTCTCCCATAATAACTCACGGGCTGCTTGTGTTTTTTAGGCCTTTGCAAGCTCTCCGAAGTGTGTGCGCGGCAGGAGAGACAAATCAATGTTTTCGCGCCTTTTTTGCCATTTCCAGGTCGAAAAACACACAGGCCCCAAAAATAAAGAAATGGCTGTCCAGCCAAAACTGAGGCTTCAAACTTGATGAAAACAGTGTCTCCCATATTGGAGTAGGGGCTGCTTGTGGTTATTAGGCATTTGCAAGCTCTCCGAAGTGTGTGCGCGGCAGGAGAGACAAATCCATGTTTTCGCGCCTTTTTTGCGATTTCAAGGTCGAAAAACACATAGGCCCCAAAATGAAAGAAACGGCTGCCGCGCCAAAACTATGGCTTCAAACTTGATGAAAACAGTCTCTCCCATAATAACTCACGGGCTGCTTGTGTTTTTTAGGCCTTTGCACGCTATCAGAAGTGTGTGCGCGGCAGGAGAGACAAATCCATGTTTTCGCGCCTTTTTTGCCATTTCCAGGTCGAAGAAAACAAAGGCCCCAAAAATAAAGAAACGGCTGTCCAGCCAAAACTGAGGCTTCAAACTTGATTAAAACAGTCTCTCAGACAATAACTCAAGGGCCGCTTGTGTTTTTTAGGCCTTCGCAAGCTATCGGAAGTGTGTGCGCGGCAGGAGAGACAAATCCATGTTTTCGCGCCTTTTTTACGATTTCAAGGTCGAAAAACACATAGGCCCCAAAATGAAAGAAACGGCTGCCGCGCCAAAACTATGGCTTCAAACTTGATGAAAACATTCTCTCCCACAATAACTCAAGGGCAGCTTGTGTTTTTTAGGCCTTCGCAAGCTATCGGAAGTGTGTGCGCGGCAGGAGAGACAAATCAATGTTTTCGCGCCTTTTTTGCCATTTCCAGGTCGAAAAACACACAGGCCCCAAAAATAAAGAAATGGCTGTCCAGCCAAAACTGAGGCTTCAAACTTGATGAAAACAGTGTCTCCTATATTGGAGTAGGGGCTGCTTGTGGTTATTAGGCATTTGCAAGCTCTCCGAAGTGTGTGCGCAGCAGGAGAGACAAATCCATGTTTTTATGCCTTCTTTGGCATTTTCAGGTGGAGAAAAACACAATCCCGAAAGAAAAAGAAAAGGCTGCCGCGCCAACACTGAGGCTTCAAACTTGATGAAAACAGTGTCTCCCATAGTGGAGTAGGGGCTGCTTGTGGTTATTAGGCCTTTGCAAGCTCTCCGAAGTGTGTGCGCGGCAGGAGAGACAAATCAATGTTTTCGCGCCTTTTTTGCCATTTCCAGGTCGAAAAACACACAGGCCCCAAAAATAAAGAAATGGCTGTCCAGCCAAAACTGAGGCTTCAAACTTGATGAAAACAGTGTCTCCCATATTGGAGTAGGGGCTGCTTGTGGTTATTAGGCATTTGCAAGCTCTCCGAAGTGTGTGCGCAGCAGGAGAGACAAATCCATGTTTTTATGCCTTCTTTGGCATTTTCAGGTGGAGAAAAACACAATCCCGAAAGAGAAAGAAAAGGCTGCCGCGCCAACACTGAGGCTTCAAACTTGATGAAAACAGTGTCTCCCATAATGGAGTAGGGGCTGCTTGTGGTTATTAGGCATTTGCAAGCTCTCCGAAGTGTGTGCGCAGCAGGAGAGACAAATCCATGTTTTTATGCCTTCTTTGGCATTTTCAGGTGGAGAAAAACACAATCCCGAAAGAGAAAGAAAAGGCTGCCGCGCCAACACTGAGGCTTCAAACTTGATGAAAACAGTGTCTCCCATAGTGGAGTAGGGGCTGCTTGTGGTTATTAGGCCTTTGCAAGCTCTCCGAAGTGTGTGCGCAGCAGGAGAGACAAATCCATGTTTTTATGCCTTCTTTGGCATTTTCAGGTGGAGAAAAACACAATCCCGAAAGAGAAAGAAAAGGCTGCCGCGCCAACACTGAGGCTTCAAACTTGATGAAAACAGTGTCTCCCATATTGGAGTAGGGGCTGCTTGTGGTTATTAGGCATTTGCAAGCTCTCCGAAGTGTGTGCGCAGCAGGAGAGACAAATCCATGTTTTTATGCCTTCTTTGGCATTTTCAGGTGGAGAAAAACACAATCCCGAAAGAGAAAGAAAAGGCTGCCGCGCCAACACTGAGGCTTCAAACTTGATGAAAACAGTGTCTCCCATAGTGGAGTAGGGGCTGCTTGTGGTTATTAGGCCTTTGCAAGCTCTCCGAAGTGTGTGCGCAGCAGGAGAGACAAATCCATGTTTTTATGCCTTCTTTGGCATTTTCAGGTGGAGAAAAACACAATCCCGAAAGAGAAAGAAAAGGCTGCCGCGCCAACACTGAGGCTTCAAACTTGATGAAAACAGTGTCTCCCATATTGGAGTAGGGGCTGCTTGTGGTTATTAGGCATTTGCAAGCTCTCCGAAGTGTGTGCGCAGCAGGAGAGACAAATCCATGTTTTTATGCCTTCTTTGGCATTTTCAGGTGGAGAAAAACACAATCCCGAAAGAGAAAGAAAAGGCTGCCGCGCCAACACTGAGGCTTCAAACTTGATGAAAACAGTGTCTCCCATAGTGGAGTAGGGGCTGCTTGTGGTTATTAGGCCTTTGCAAGCTCTCCGAAGTGTGTGCGCAGCAGGAGAGACAAATCCATGTTTTTATGCCTTCTTTGGCATTTTCAGGTGGAGAAAAACACAATCCCGAAAGAGAAAGAAAAGGCTGCCGCGCCAACACTGAGGCTTCAAACTTGATGAAAACAGTGTCTCCCATAGTGGAGTAGGGGCTGCTTGTGGTTATTAGGCCTTTGCAAGCTCTCCGAAGTGTGTGCGCGGCAGGAGAGACAAATCAATGTTTTCGCGCCTTTTTTGCCATTTCCAGGTCGAAAAACACACAGGCCCCAAAAATAAAGAAATGGCTGTCCAGCCAAAACTGAGGCTTCAAACTTGATGAAAACAGTGTCTCCCATATTGGAGTAGGGGCTGCTTGTGGTTATTAGGCATTTGCAAGCTCTCCGAAGTGTGTGCGCGGCAGGAGAGACAAATCCATGTTTTCGCGCCTTTTTTGCGATTTCAAGGTCGAAAAACACATAGGCCCCAAAATGAAAGAAACGGCTGCCGCGCCAAAACTATGGCTTCAAACTTGATGAAAACAGTCTCTCCCATAATAACTCACGGGCTGCTTGTGTTTTTTAGGCCTTTGCAAGCTCTCCGAAGTGTGTGCGCGGCAGGAGAGACAAATCAATGTTTTCGCGCCTTTTTTGACATTTCCAGGTCGAAAAACACACAGGCCCCAAAAATAAAGAAATGGCTGTCCAGCCAAAACTGAGGCTTCAAACTTGATGAAAACAGTGTCTCCCATATTGGAGTAGGGGCTGCTTGTGGTTATTAGGCATTTGCAAGCTCTCCGAAGTGTGTGCGCGGCAGGAGAGACAAATCCATGTTTTCGCGTCTTTTTTGCGATTTCAAGGTCGAAAAACACATAGGCCCCAAAATGAAAGAAACGGCTGCCGCGCCAAAACTATGGCTTCAAACTTGATGAAAACAGTCTCTCCCATAATAACTCACGGGCTGCTTGTGTTTTTTAGGCCTTTGCACGCTATCAGAAGTGTGTGCGCGGCAGGAGAGACAAATCCATGTTTTCGCGCCTTTTTTGCCATTTCCAGGTCGAAGAAAACAAAGGCCCCAAAAATAAAGAAACGGCTGTCCAGCGAAAACTGAGGCTTCAAACTTGATTAAAACAGTCTCTCAGACAATAACTCAAGGGCCGCTTGTGTTTTTTAGGCCTTCGCAAGCTATCGGAAGTGTGTGCGCGGCAGGAGAGACAAATCCATGTTTTCGCGCCTTTTTTACGATTTCAAGGTCGAAAAACACATAGGCCCCAAAATGAAAGAAACGGCTGCCGCGCCAAAACTATGGCTTCAAACTTGATGAAAACATTCTCTCCCACAATAACTCAAGGGCAGCTTGTGTTTTTTAGGCCTTCGCAAGCTATCGGAAGTGTGTGCGCGGCAGGAGAGACAAATCAATGTTTTCGCGCCTTTTTTGCCATTTCCAGGTCGAAAAACACACAGGCCCCAAAAATAAAGAAATGGCTGTCCAGCCAAAACTGAGGCTTCAAACTTGATGAAAACAGTGTCTCCTATATTGGAGTAGGGGCTGCTTGTGGTTATTAGGCATTTGCAAGCTCTCCGAAGTGTGTGCGCAGCAGGAGAGACAAATCCATGTTTTTATGCCTTCTTTGGCATTTTCAGGTGGAGAAAAACACAATCCCGAAAGAAAAAGAAAAGGCTGCCGCGCCAACACTGAGGCTTCAAACTTGATGAAAACAGTGTCTCCCATAGTGGAGTAGGGGCTGCTTGTGGTTATTAGGCCTTTGCAAGCTCTCCGAAGTGTGTGCGCGGCAGGAGAGACAAATCAATGTTTTCGCGCCTTTTTTGCCATTTCCAGGTCGAAAAACACACAGGCCCCAAAAATAAAGAAATGGCTGTCCAGCCAAAACTGAGGCTTCAAACTTGATGAAAACAGTGTCTCCCATATTGGAGTAGGGGCTGCTTGTGGTTATTAGGCATTTGCAAGCTCTCCGAAGTGTGTGCGCAGCAGGAGAGACAAATCCATGTTTTTATGCCTTCTTTGGCATTTTCAGGTGGAGAAAAACACAATCCCGAAAGAGAAAGAAAAGGCTGCCGCGCCAACACTGAGGCTTCAAACTTGATGAAAACAGTGTCTCCCATAATGGAGTAGGGGCTGCTTGTGGTTATTAGGCATTTGCAAGCTCTCCGAAGTGTGTGCGCAGCAGGAGAGACAAATCCATGTTTTTATGCCTTCTTTGGCATTTTCAGGTGGAGAAAAACACAATCCCGAAAGAGAAAGAAAAGGCTGCCGCGCCAACACTGAGGCTTCAAACTTGATGAAAACAGTGTCTCCCATAGTGGAGTAGGGGCTGCTTGTGGTTATTAGGCCTTTGCAAGCTCTCCGAAGTGTGTGCGCAGCAGGAGAGACAAATCCATGTTTTTATGCCTTCTTTGGCATTTTCAGGTGGAGAAAAACACAATCCCGAAAGAGAAAGAAAAGGCTGCCGCGCCAACACTGAGGCTTCAAACTTGATGAAAACAGTGTCTCCCATATTGGAGTAGGGGCTGCTTGTGGTTATTAGGCATTTGCAAGCTCTCCGAAGTGTGTGCGCAGCAGGAGAGACAAATCCATGTTTTTATGCCTTCTTTGGCATTTTCAGGTGGAGAAAAACACAATCCCGAAAGAGAAAGAAAAGGCTGCCGCGCCAACACTGAGGCTTCAAACTTGATGAAAACAGTGTCTCCCATAGTGGAGTAGGGGCTGCTTGTGGTTATTAGGCATTTGCAAGCTCTCCGAAGTGTGTGCGCAGCAGGAGAGACAAATCCATGTTTTTATGCCTTCTTTGGCATTTTCAGGTGGAGAAAAACACAATCCCGAAAGAGAAAGAAAAGGCTGCCGCGCCAACACTGAGGCTTCAAACTTGATGAAAACAGTGTCTCCCATAGTGGAGTAGGGGCTGCTTGTGGTTATTAGGCCTTTGCAAGCTCTCCGAAGTGTGTGCGCGGCAGGAGAGACAAATCAATGTTTTCGCGCCTTTTTTGCCATTTCCAGGTCGAAAAACACACAGGCCCCAAAAATAAAGAAATGGCTGTCCAGCCAAAACTGAGGCTTCAAACTTGATGAAAACAGTGTCTCCCATATTGGAGTAGGGGCTGCTTGTGGTTATTAGGCATTTGCAAGCTCTCCGAAGTGTGTGCGCGGCAGGAGAGACAAATCCATGTTTTCGCGCCTTTTTTGCGATTTCAAGGTCGAAAAACACATAGGCCCCAAAATGAAAGAAACGGCTGCCGCGCCAAAACTATGGCTTCAAACTTGATGAAAACAGTCTCTCCCATAATAACTCACGGGCTGCTTGTGTTTTTTAGGCCTTTGCAAGCTCTCCGAAGTGTGTGCGCGGCAGGAGAGACAAATCAATGTTTTCGCGCCTTTTTTGCCATTTCCAGGTCGAAAAACACACAGGCCCCAAAAATAAAGAAATGGCTGTCCAGCCAAAACTGAGGCTTCAAACTTGATGAAAACAGTGTCTCCCATATTGGAGTAGGGGCTGCTTGTGGTTATTAGGCATTTGCAAGCTCTCCGAAGTGTGTGCGCGGCAGGAGAGACAAATCCATGTTTTCGCGCCTTTTTTGCGATTTCAAGGTCGAAAAACACATAGGCCCCAAAATGAAAGAAACGGCTGCCGCGCCAAAACTATGGCTTCAAACTTGATGAAAACAGTCTCTCCCATAATAACTCACGGGCTGCTTGTGTTTTTTAGGCCTTTGCACGCTATCAGAAGTGTGTGCGCGGCAGGAGAGACAAATCCATGTTTTCGCGCCTTTTTTGCCATTTCCAGGTCGAAGAAAACAAAGGCCCCAAAAATAAAGAAACGGCTGTCCAGCCAAAACTGAGGCTTCAAACTTGATTAAAACAGTCTCTCAGACAATAACTCAAGGGCCGCTTGTGTTTTTTAGGCCTTCGCAAGCTATCGGAAGTGTGTGCGCGGCAGGAGAGACAAATCCATGTTTTCGCGCCTTTTTTACGATTTCAAGGTCGAAAAACACATAGGCCCCAAAATGAAAGAAACGGCTGCCGCGCCAAAACTATGGCTTCAAACTTGATGAAAACATTCTCTCCCACAATAACTCAAGGGCAGCTTGTGTTTTTTAGGCCTTCGCAAGCTATCGGAAGTGTGTGCGCGGCAGGAGAGACAAATCAATGTTTTCGCGCCTTTTTTGCCATTTCCAGGTCGAAAAACACACAGGCCCCAAAAATAAAGAAATGGCTGTCCAGCCAAAACTGAGGCTTCAAACTTGATGAAAACAGTGTCTCCTATATTGGAGTAGGGGCTGCTTGTGGTTATTAGGCATTTGCAAGCTCTCCGAAGTGTGTGCGCAGCAGGAGAGACAAATCCATGTTTTTATGCCTTCTTTGGCATTTTCAGGTGGAGAAAAACACAATCCCGAAAGAAAAAGAAAAGGCTGCCGCGCCAACACTGAGGCTTCAAACTTGATGAAAACAGTGTCTCCCATAGTGGAGTAGGGGCTGCTTGTGGTTATTAGGCCTTTGCAAGCTCTCCGAAGTGTGTGCGCGGCAGGAGAGACAAATCAATGTTTTCGCGCCTTTTTTGCCATTTCCAGGTCGAAAAACACACAGGCCCCAAAAATAAAGAAATGGCTGTCCAGCCAAAACTGAGGCTTCAAACTTGATGAAAACAGTGTCTCCCATATTGGAGTAGGGGCTGCTTGTGGTTATTAGGCATTTGCAAGCTCTCCGAAGTGTGTGCGCAGCAGGAGAGACAAATCCATGTTTTTATGCCTTCTTTGGCATTTTCAGGTGGAGAAAAACACAATCCCGAAAGAGAAAGAAAAGGCTGCCGCGCCAACACTGAGGCTTCAAACTTGATGAAAACAGTGTCTCCCATAATGGAGTAGGGGCTGCTTGTGGTTATTAGGCATTTGCAAGCTCTCCGAAGTGTGTGCGCAGCAGGAGAGACAAATCCATGTTTTTATGCCTTCTTTGGCATTTTCAGGTGGAGAAAAACACAATCCCGAAAGAGAAAGAAAAGGCTGCCGCGCCAACACTGAGGCTTCAAACTTGATGAAAACAGTGTCTCCCATAGTGGAGTAGGGGCTGCTTGTGGTTATTAGACTTTGCAAGCTCTCCGAAGTGTGTGCGCAGCAGGAGAGACAAATCCATGTTTTTATGCCTTCTTTGGCATTTTCAGGTGGAGAAAAACACAATCCCGAAAGAGAAAGAAAAGGCTGCCGCGCCAACACTGAGGCTTCAAACTTGATGAAAACAGTGTCTCCCATATTGGAGTAGGGGCTGCTTGTGGTTATTAGGCATTTGCAAGCTCTCCGAAGTGTGTGCGCAGCAGGAGAGACAAATCCATGTTTTTATGCCTTCTTTGGCATTTTCAGGTGGAGAAAAACACAATCCCGAAAGAGAAAGAAAAGGCTGCCGCGCCAACACTGAGGCTTCAAACTTGATGAAAACAGTGTCTCCCATAGTGGAGTAGGGGCTGCTTGTGGTTATTAGGCCTTTGCAAGCTCTCCGAAGTGTGTGCGCAGCAGGAGAGACAAATCCATGTTTTTATGCCTTCTTTGGCATTTTCAGGTGGAGAAAAACACAATCCCGAAAGAGAAAGAAAAGGCTGCCGCGCCAACACTGAGGCTTCAAACTTGATGAAAACAGTGTCTCCCATATTGGAGTAGGGGCTGCTTGTGGTTATTAGGCATTTGCAAGCTCTCCGAAGTGTGTGCGCAGCAGGAGAGACAAATCCATGTTTTTATGCCTTCTTTGGCATTTTCAGGTGGAGAAAAACACAATCCCGAAAGAGAAAGAAAAGGCTGCCGCGCCAACACTGAGGCTTCAAACTTGATGAAAACAGTGTCTCCCATAGTGGAGTAGGGGCTGCTTGTGGTTATTAGGCCTTTGCAAGCTCTCCGAAGTGTGTGCGCGGCAGGAGAGACAAATCAATGTTTTCGCGCCTTTTTTGCCATTTCCAGGTCGAAAAACACACAGGCCCCAAAAATAAAGAAATGGCTGTCCAGCCAAAACTGAGGCTTCAAACTTGATGAAAACAGTGTCTCCCATATTGGAGTAGGGGCTGCTTGTGGTTATTAGGCATTTGCAAGCTCTCCGAAGTGTGTGCGCGGCAGGAGAGACAAATCCATGTTTTCGCGCCTTTTTTGCGATTTCAAGGTCGAAAAACACATAGGCCCCAAAATGAAAGAAACGGCTGCCGCGCCAAAACTATGGCTTCAAACTTGATGAAAACAGTCTCTCCCATAATAACTCACGGGCTGCTTGTGTTTTTTAGGCCTTTGCAAGCTCTCCGAAGTGTGTGCGCGGCAGGAGAGACAAATCAATGTTTTCGCGCCTTTTTTGCCATTTCCAGGTCGAAAAACACACAGGCCCCAAAAATAAAGAAATGGCTGTCCAGCCAAAACTGAGGCTTCAAACTTGATGAAAACAGTGTCTCCCATATTGGAGTAGGGGCTGCTTGTGGTTATTAGGCATTTGCAAGCTCTCCGAAGTGTGTGCGCGGCAGGAGAGACAAATCCATGTTTTCGCGCCTTTTTTGCGATTTCAAGGTCGAAAAACACATAGGCCCCAAAATGAAAGAAACGGCTGCCGCGCCAAAACTATGGCTTCAAACTTGATGAAAACAGTCTCTCCCATAATAACTCACGGGCTGCTTGTGTTTTTTAGGCCTTTGCACGCTATCAGAAGTGTGTGCGCGGCAGGAGAGACAAATCCATGTTTTCGCGCCTTTTTTGCCATTTCCAGGTCGAAGAAAACAAAGGCCCCAAAAATAAAGAAACGGCTGTCCAGCCAAAACTGAGGCTTCAAACTTGATTAAAACAGTCTCTCAGACAATAACTCAAGGGCCGCTTGTGTTTTTTAGGCCTTCGCAAGCTATCGGAAGTGTGTGCGCGGCAGGAGAGACAAATCCATGTTTTCGCGCCTTTTTTACGATTTCAAGGTCGAAAAACACATAGGCCCCAAAATGAAAGAAACGGCTGCCGCGCCAAAACTATGGCTTCAAACTTGATGAAAACATTCTCTCCCACAATAACTCAAGGGCAGCTTGTGTTTTTTAGGCCTTCGCAAGCTATCGGAAGTGTGTGCGCGGCAGGAGAGACAAATCAATGTTTTCGCGCCTTTTTTGCCATTTCCAGGTCGAAAAACACACAGGCCCCAAAAATAAAGAAATGGCTGTCCAGCCAAAACTGAGGCTTCAAACTTGATGAAAACAGTGTCTCCTATATTGGAGTAGGGGCTGCTTGTGGTTATTAGGCATTTGCAAGCTCTCCGAAGTGTGTGCGCAGCAGGAGAGACAAATCCATGTTTTTATGCCTTCTTTGGCATTTTCAGGTGGAGAAAAACACAATCCCGAAAGAAAAAGAAAAGGCTGCCGCGCCAACACTGAGGCTTCAAACTTGATGAAAACAGTGTCTCCCATAGTGGAGTAGGGGCTGCTTGTGGTTATTAGGCCTTTGCAAGCTCTCCGAAGTGTGTGCGCGGCAGGAGAGACAAATCAATGTTTTCGCGCCTTTTTTGCCATTTCCAGGTCGAAAAACACACAGGCCCCAAAAATAAAGAAATGGCTGTCCAGCCAAAACTGAGGCTTCAAACTTGATGAAAACAGTGTCTCCCATATTGGAGTAGGGGCTGCTTGTGGTTATTAGGCATTTGCAAGCTCTCCGAAGTGTGTGCGCAGCAGGAGAGACAAATCCATGTTTTTATGCCTTCTTTGGCATTTTCAGGTGGAGAAAAACACAATCCCGAAAGAGAAAGAAAAGGCTGCCGCGCCAACACTGAGGCTTCAAACTTGATGAAAACAGTGTCTCCCATAATGGAGTAGGGGCTGCTTGTGGTTATTAGGCATTTGCAAGCTCTCCGAAGTGTGTGCGCAGCAGGAGAGACAAATCCATGTTTTTATGCCTTCTTTGGCATTTTCAGGTGGAGAAAAACACAATCCCGAAAGAGAAAGAAAAGGCTGCCGCGCCAACACTGAGGCTTCAAACTTGATGAAAACAGTGTCTCCCATAGTGGAGTAGGGGCTGCTTGTGGTTATTAGGCCTTTGCAAGCTCTCCGAAGTGTGTGCGCAGCAGGAGAGACAAATCCATGTTTTTATGCCTTCTTTGGCATTTTCAGGTGGAGAAAAACACAATCCCGAAAGAGAAAGAAAAGGCTGCCGCGCCAACACTGAGGCTTCAAACTTGATGAAAACAGTGTCTCCCATATTGGAGTAGGGGCTGCTTGTGGTTATTAGGCATTTGCAAGCTCTCCGAAGTGTGTGCGCAGCAGGAGAGACAAATCCATGTTTTTATGCCTTCTTTGGCATTTTCAGGTGGAGAAAAACACAATCCCGAAAGAGAAAGAAAAGGCTGCCGCGCCAACACTGAGGCTTCAAACTTGATGAAAACAGTGTCTCCCATAGTGGAGTAGGGGCTGCTTGTGGTTATTAGGCATTTGCAAGCTCTCCGAAGTGTGTGCGCAGCAGGAGAGACAAATCCATGTTTTTATGCCTTCTTTGGCATTTTCAGGTGGAGAAAAACACAATCCCGAAAGAGAAAGAAAAGGCTGCCGCGCCAACACTGAGGCTTCAAACTTGATGAAAACAGTGTCTCCCATAGTGGAGTAGGGGCTGCTTGTGGTTATTAGGCCTTTGCAAGCTCTCCGAAGTGTGTGCGCGGCAGGAGAGACAAATCAATGTTTTCGCGCCTTTTTTGCCATTTCCAGGTCGAAAAACACACAGGCCCCAAAAATAAAGAAATGGCTGTCCAGCCAAAACTGAGGCTTCAAACTTGATGAAAACAGTGTCTCCCATATTGGAGTAGGGGCTGCTTGTGGTTATTAGGCATTTGCAAGCTCTCCGAAGTGTGTGCGCGGCAGGAGAGACAAATCCATGTTTTCGCGCCTTTTTTGCGATTTCAAGGTCGAAAAACACATAGGCCCCAAAATGAAAGAAACGGCTGCCGCGCCAAAACTATGGCTTCAAACTTGATGAAAACAGTCTCTCCCATAATAACTCACGGGCTGCTTGTGTTTTTTAGGCCTTTGCAAGCTCTCCGAAGTGTGTGCGCGGCAGGAGAGACAAATCAATGTTTTCGCGCCTTTTTTGCCATTTCCAGGTCGAAAAACACACAGGCCCCAAAAATAAAGAAATGGCTGTCCAGCCAAAACTGAGGCTTCAAACTTGATGAAAACAGTGTCTCCCATATTGGAGTAGGGGCTGCTTGTGGTTATTAGGCATTTGCAAGCTCTCCGAAGTGTGTGCGCGGCAGGAGAGACAAATCCATGTTTTCGCGCCTTTTTTGCGATTTCAAGGTCGAAAAACACATAGGCCCCAAAATGAAAGAAACGGCTGCCGCGCCAAAACTATGGCTTCAAACTTGATGAAAACAGTCTCTCCCATAATAACTCACGGGCTGCTTGTGTTTTTTAGGCCTTTGCACGCTATCAGAAGTGTGTGCGCGGCAGGAGAGACAAATCCATGTTTTCGCGCCTTTTTTGCCATTTCCAGGTCGAAGAAAACAAAGGCCCCAAAAATAAAGAAACGGCTGTCCAGCCAAAACTGAGGCTTCAAACTTGATTAAAACAGTCTCTCAGACAATAACTCAAGGGCCGCTTGTGTTTTTTAGGCCTTCGCAAGCTATCGGAAGTGTGTGCGCGGCAGGAGAGACAAATCCATGTTTTCGCGCCTTTTTTACGATTTCAAGGTCGAAAAACACATAGGCCCCAAAATGAAAGAAACGGCTGCCGCGCCAAAACTATGGCTTCAAACTTGATGAAAACATTCTCTCCCACAATAACTCAAGGGCAGCTTGTGTTTTTTAGGCCTTCGCAAGCTATCGGAAGTGTGTGCGCGGCAGGAGAGACAAATCAATGTTTTCGCGCCTTTTTTGCCATTTCCAGGTCGAAAAACACACAGGCCCCAAAAATAAAGAAATGGCTGTCCAGCCAAAACTGAGGCTTCAAACTTGATGAAAACAGTGTCTCCTATATTGGAGTAGGGGCTGCTTGTGGTTATTAGGCATTTGCAAGCTCTCCGAAGTGTGTGCGCAGCAGGAGAGACAAATCCATGTTTTTATGCCTTCTTTGGCATTTTCAGGTGGAGAAAAACACAATCCCGAAAGAAAAAGAAAAGGCTGCCGCGCCAACACTGAGGCTTCAAACTTGATGAAAACAGTGTCTCCCATAGTGGAGTAGGGGCTGCTTGTGGTTATTAGGCCTTTGCAAGCTCTCCGAAGTGTGTGCGCGGCAGGAGAGACAAATCAATGTTTTCGCGCCTTTTTTGCCATTTCCAGGTCGAAAAACACACAGGCCCCAAAAATAAAGAAATGGCTGTCCAGCCAAAACTGAGGCTTCAAACTTGATGAAAACAGTGTCTCCCATATTGGAGTAGGGGCTGCTTGTGGTTATTAGGCATTTGCAAGCTCTCCGAAGTGTGTGCGCAGCAGGAGAGACAAATCCATGTTTTTATGCCTTCTTTGGCATTTTCAGGTGGAGAAAAACACAATCCCGAAAGAGAAAGAAAAGGCTGCCGCGCCAACACTGAGGCTTCAAACTTGATGAAAACAGTGTCTCCCATAGTGGAGTAGGGGCTGCTTGTGGTTATTAGGCCTTTGCAAGCTCTCCGAAGTGTGTGCGCGGCAGGAGAGACAAATCAATGTTTTCGCGCCTTTTTTGCCATTTCCAGGTCGAAAAACACACAGGCCCCAAAAATAAAGAAATGGCTGTCCAGCCAAAACTGAGGCTTCAAACTTGATGAAAACAGTGTCTCCCATATTGGAGTAGGGGCTGCTTGTGGTTATTAGGCATTTGCAAGCTCTCCGAAGTGTGTGCGCGGCAGGAGAGACAAATCCATGTTTTCGCGCCTTTTTTGCGATTTCAAGGTCGAAAAACACATAGGCCCCAAAATGAAAGAAACGGCTGCCGCGCCAAAACTATGGCTTCAAACTTGATGAAAACAGTCTCTCCCATAATAACTCACGGGCTGCTTGTGTTTTTTAGGCCTTTGCAAGCTCTCCGAAGTGTGTGCGCGGCAGGAGAGACAAATCAATGTTTTCGCGCCTTTTTTGCCATTTCCAGGTCGAAAAACACACAGGCCCCAAAAATAAAGAAATGGCTGTCCAGCCAAAACTGAGGCTTCAAACTTGATGAAAACAGTGTCTCCCATATTGGAGTAGGGGCTGCTTGTGGTTATTAGGCATTTGCAAGCTCTCCGAAGTGTGTGCGCGGCAGGAGAGACAAATCCATGTTTTCGCGCCTTTTTTGCGATTTCAAGGTCGAAAAACACATAGGCCCCAAAATGAAAGAAACGGCTGCCGCGCCAAAACTATGGCTTCAAACTTGATGAAAACAGTCTCTCCCATAATAACTCACGGGCTACTTGTGTTTTTTAGGCCTTTGCACGCTATCAGAAGTGTGTGCGCGGCAGGAGAGACAAATCCATGTTTTCGCGCCTTTTTTGCCATTTCCAGGTCGAAGAAAACAAAGGCCCCAAAAATAAAGAAACGGCTGTCCAGCCAAAACTGAGGCTTCAAACTTGATTAAAACAGTCTCTCAGACAATAACTCAAGGGCCGCTTGTGTTTTTTAGGCCTTCGCAAGCTATCGGAAGTGTGTGCGCGGCAGGAGAGACAAATCCATGTTTTCGCGCCTTTTTTACGATTTCAAGGTCGAAAAACACATAGGCCCCAAAATGAAAGAAACGGCTGCCGCGCCAAAACTATGGCTTCAAACTTGATGAAAACATTCTCTCCCACAATAACTCAAGGGCAGCTTGTGTTTTTTAGGCCTTCGCAAGCTATCGGAAGTGTGTGCGCGGCAGGAGAGACAAATAAATGTTTTCGCGCCTTTTTTGCCATTTCCAGGTCGAAAAACACACAGGCCCCAAAAATAAAGAAATGGCTGTCCAGCCAAAACTGAGGCTTCAAACTTGATGAAAACAGTGTCTCCTATATTGGAGTAGGGGCTGCTTGTGGTTATTAGGCATTTGCAAGCTCTCCGAAGTGTGTGCGCAGCAGGAGAGACAAATCCATGTTTTTATGCCTTCTTTGGCATTTTCAGGTGGAGAAAAACACAATCCCGAAAGAAAAAGAAAAGGCTGCCGCGCCAACACTGAGGCTTCAAACTTGATGAAAACAGTGTCTCCCATAGTGGAGTAGGGGCTGCTTGTGGTTATTAGGCCTTTGCAAGCTCTCCGAAGTGTGTGCGCGGCAGGAGAGACAAATCAATGTTTTCGCGCCTTTTTTGCCATTTCCAGGTCGAAAAACACACAGGCCCCAAAAATAAAGAAATGGCTGTCCAGCCAAAACTGAGGCTTCAAACTTGATGAAAACAGTGTCTCCCATATTGGAGTAGGGGCTGCTTGTGGTTATTAGGCATTTGCAAGCTCTCCGAAGTGTGTGCGCAGCAGGAGAGACAAATCCATGTTTTTATGCCTTCTTTGGCATTTTCAGGTGGAGAAAAACACAATCCCGAAAGAGAAAGAAAAGGCTGCCGCGCCAACACTGAGGCTTCAAACTTGATGAAAACAGTGTCTCCCATAATGGAGTAGGGGCTGCTTGTGGTTATTAGGCATTTGCAAGCTCTCCGAAGTGTGTGCGCAGCAGGAGAGACAAATCCATGTTTTTATGCCTTCTTTGGCATTTTCAGGTGGAGAAAAACACAATCCCGAAAGAGAAAGAAAAGGCTGCCGCGCCAACACTGAGGCTTCAAACTTGATGAAAACAGTGTCTCCCATAATGGAGTAGGGGCTGCTTGTGGTTATTAGGCATTTGCAAGCTCTCCGAAGTGTGTGCGCAGCAGGAGAGACAAATCCATGTTTTTATGCCTTCTTTGGCATTTTCAGGTGGAGAAAAACACAATCCCGAAAGAGAAAGAAAAGGCTGCCGCGCCAACACTGAGGCTTCAAACTTGATGAAAACAGTGTCTCCCATAGTGGAGTAGGGGCTGCTTGTGTTTATTAGGCCTTTGCAAGCTCTCCGAAGTGTGTGCGCAGCAGGAGAGACAAATCCATGTTTTTATGCCTTCTTTGGCATTTTCAGGTGGAGAAAAACACAATCCCGAAAGAGAAAGAAAAGGCTGCCGCGCCAACACTGAGGCTTCAAACTTGATGAAAACAGTGTCTCCCATATTGGAGTAGGGGCTGCTTGTGGTTATTAGGCATTTGCAAGCTCTCCGAAGTGTGTGCGCAGCAGGAGAGACAAATCCATGTTTTTATGCCTTCTTTGGCATTTTCAGGTGGAGAAAAACACAATCCCGAAAGAGAAAGAAAAGGCTGCCGCGCCAACACTGAGGCTTCAAACTTGATGAAAACAGTGTCTCCCATAGTGGAGTAGGGGCTGCTTGTGGTTATTAGGCCTTTGCAAGCTCTCCGAAGTGTGTGCGCAGCAGGAAAGACAAATCCATGTTTTTATGCCTTCTTTGGCATTTTCAGGTGGAGAAAAACACAATCCCGAAAGAGAAAGAAAAGGCTGCCGCGCCAACACTGAGGCTTCAAACTTGATGAAAACAGTGTCTCCCATATTGGAGTAGGGGCTGCTTGTGGTTATTAGGCATTTGCAAGCTCTCCGAAGTGTGTGCGCAGCAGGAGAGACAAATCCATGTTTTTATGCCTTCTTTGGCATTTTCAGGTGGAGAAAAACACAATCCCGAAAGAGAAAGAAAAGGCTGCCGCACCAACACTGAGGCTTCAAACTTGATGAAAACAGTGTCTCCCATAGTGGAGTAGGGGCTGCTTGTGGTTATTAGGCCTTTGCAAGCTCTCCGAAGTGTGTGCGCAGCAGGAGAGACAAATCCATGTTTTTATGCCTTCTTTGGCATTTTCAGGTGGAGAAAAACACAATCCCGAAAGAGAAAGAAAAGGCTGCCGCGCCAACACTGAGGCTTCAAACTTGATGAAAACAGTGTCTCCCATATTGGAGTAGGGGCTGCTTGTGGTTATTAGGCATTTGCAAGCTCTCCGAAGTGTGTGCGCAGCAGGAGAGACAAATCCATGTTTTTATGCCTTCTTTGGCATTTTCAGGTGGAGAAAAACACAATCCCGAAAGAGAAAGAAAAGGCTGCCGCGCCAACACTGAGGCTTCAAACTTGATGAAAACAGTGTCTCCCATAGTGGAGTAGGGGCTGCTTGTGGTTATTAGGCCTTTGCAAGCTCTCCGAAGTGTGTGCGCAGCAGGAGAGACAAATCCATGTTTTTATGCCTTCTTTGGCATTTTCAGGTGGAGAAAAACACAATCCCGAAAGAGAAAGAAAAGGCTGCCGCGCCAACACTGAGGCTTCAAACTTGATGAAAACAGTGTCTCCCATATTGGAGTAGGGGCTGCTTGTGGTTATTAGGCATTTGCAAGCTCTCCGAAGTGTGTGCGCAGCAGGAGAGACAAATCCATGTTTTTATGCCTTCTTTGGCATTTTCAGGTGGAGAAAAACACAATCCCGAAAGAGAAAGAAAAGGCTGCCGCGCCAACACTGAGGCTTCAAACTTGATGAAAACAGTGTCTCCCATAGTGGAGTAGGGGCTGCTTGTGGTTATTAGGCCTTTGCAAGCTCTCCGAAGTGTGTGCGCGGCAGGAGAGACAAATCAATGTTTTCGCGCCTTTTTTGCCATTTCCAGGTCGAAAAACACACAGGCCCCAAAAATAAAGAAATGGCTGTCCAGCCAAAACTGAGGCTTCAAACTTGATGAAAACAGTGTCTCCCATATTGGAGTAGGGGCTGCTTGTGGTTATTAGGCATTTGCAAGCTCTCCGAAGTGTGTGCGCGGCAGGAGAGACAAATCCATGTTTTCGCGCCTTTTTTGCGATTTCAAGGTCGAAAAACACATAGGCCCCAAAATGAAAGAAACGGCTGCCGCGCCAAAACTATGGCTTCAAACTTGATGAAAACAGTCTCTCCCATAATAACTCACGGGCTGCTTGTGTTTTTTAGGCCTTTGCAAGCTCTCCGAAGTGTGTGCGCGGCAGGAGAGACAAATCAATGTTTTCGCGCCTTTTTTGCCATTTCCAGGTCGAAAAACACACAGGCCCCAAAAATAAAGAAATGGCTGTCCAGCCAAAACTGAGGCTTCAAACTTGATGAAAACAGTGTCTCCCATATTGGAGTAGGGGCTGCTTGTGGTTATTAGGCATTTGCAAGCTCTCCGAAGTGTGTGCGCGGCAGGAGAGACAAATCCATGTTTTCGCGCCTTTTTTGCGATTTCAAGGTCGAAAAACACATAGGCCCCAAAATGAAAGAAACGGCTGCCGCGCCAAAACTATGGCTTCAAACTTGATGAAAACAGTCTCTCCCATAATAACTCACGGGCTGCTTGTGTTTTTTAGGCCTTTGCACGCTATCAGAAGTGTGTGCGCGGCAGGAGAGACAAATCCATGTTTTCGCGCCTTTTTTGCCATTTCCAGGTCGAAGAAAACAAAGGCCCCAAAAATAAAGAAACGGCTGTCCAGCCAAAACTGAGGCTTCAAACTTGATTAAAACAGTCTCTCAGACAATAACTCAAGGGCCGCTTGTGTTTTTTAGGCCTTCGCAAGCTATCGGAAGTGTGTGCGCGGCAGGAGAGACAAATCCATGTTTTCGCGCCTTTTTTACGATTTCAAGGTCGAAAAACACATAGGCCCCAAAATGAAAGAAACGGCTGCCGCGCCAAAACTATGGCTTCAAACTTGATGAAAACATTCTCTCCCACAATAACTCAAGGGCAGCTTGTGTTTTTTAGGCCTTCGCAAGCTATCGGAAGTGTGTGCGCGGCAGGAGAGACAAATCAATGTTTTCGCGCCTTTTTTGCCATTTCCAGGTCGAAAAACACACAGGCCCCAAAAATAAAGAAATGGCTGTCCAGCCAAAACTGAGGCTTCAAACTTGATGAAAACAGTGTCTCCTATATTGGAGTAGGGGCTGCTTGTGGTTATTAGGCATTTGCAAGCTCTCCGAAGTGTGTGCGCAGCAGGAGAGACAAATCCATGTTTTTATGCCTTCTTTGGCATTTTCAGGTGGAGAAAAACACAATCCCGAAAGAAAAAGAAAAGGCTGCCGCGCCAACACTGAGGCTTCAAACTTGATGAAAACAGTGTCTCCCATAGTGGAGTAGGGGCTGCTTGTGGTTATTAGGCCTTTGCAAGCTCTCCGAAGTGTGTGCGCGGCAGGAGAGACAAATCAATGTTTTCGCGCCTTTTTTGCCATTTCCAGGTCGAAAAACACACAGGCCCCAAAAATAAAGAAATGGCTGTCCAGCCAAAACTGAGGCTTCAAACTTGATGAAAACAGTGTCTCCTATATTGGAGTAGGGGCTGCTTGTGGTTATTAGGCATTTGCAAGCTCTCCGAAGTGTGTGCGCAGCAGGAGAGACAAATCCATGTTTTTATGCCTTCTTTGGCATTTTCAGGTGGAGAAAAACACAATCCCGAAAGAAAAAGAAAAGGCTGCCGCGCCAACACTGAGGCTTCAAACTTGATGAAAACAGTGTCTCCCATAGTGGAGTAGGGGCTGCTTGTGGTTATTAGGCCTTTGCAAGCTCTCCGAAGTGTGTGCGCGGCAGGAGAGACAAATCAATGTTTTCGCGCCTTTTTTGCCATTTCCAGGTCGAAAAACACACAGGCCCCAAAAATAAAGAAATGGCTGTCCAGCCAAAACTGAGGCTTCAAACTTGATGAAAACAGTGTCTCCCATATTGGAGTAGGGGCTGCTTGTGGTTATTAGGCATTTGCAAGCTCTCCGAAGTGTGTGCGCAGCAGGAGAGACAAATCCATGTTTTTATGCCTTCTTTGGCATTTTCAGGTGGAGAAAAACACAATCCCGAAAGAGAAAGAAAAGGCTGCCGCGCCAACACTGAGGCTTCAAACTTGATGAAAACAGTGTCTCCCATAATGGAGTAGGGGCTGCTTGTGGTTATTAGGCATTTGCAAGCTCTCCGAAGTGTGTGCGCAGCAGGAGAGACAAATCCATGTTTTTATGCCTTCTTTGGCATTTTCAGGTGGAGAAAAACACAATCCCGAAAGAGAAAGAAAAGGCTGCCGCGCCAACACTGAGGCTTCAAACTTGATGAAAACAGTGTCTCCCATAGTGGAGTAGGGGCTGCTTGTGGTTATTAGGCATTTGCAAGCTCTCCGAAGTGTGTGCGCAGCAGGAGAGACAAATCCATGTTTTTATGCCTTCTTTGGCATTTTCAGGTGGAGAAAAACACAATCCCGAAAGAGAAAGAAAAGGCTGCCGCGCCAACACTGAGGCTTCAAACTTGATGAAAACAGTGTCTCCCATAGTGGAGTAGGGGCTGCTTGTGGTTATTAGGCCTTTGCAAGCTCTCCGAAGTGTGTGCGCAGCAGGAGAGACAAATCCATGTTTTTATGCCTTCTTTGGCATTTTCAGGTGGAGAAAAACACAATCCCGAAAGAGAAAGAAAAGGCTGCCGCGCCAACACTGAGGCTTCAAACTTGATGAAAACAGTGTCTCCCATATTGGAGTAGGGGCTGCTTGTGGTTATTAGGCATTTGCAAGCTCTCCGAAGTGTGTGCGCAGCAGGAGAGACAAATCCATGTTTTTATGCCTTCTTTGGCATTTTCAGGTGGAGAAAAACACAATCCCGAAAGAGAAAGAAAAGGCTGCCGCGCCAACACTGAGGCTTCAAACTTGATGAAAACAGTGTCTCCCATAGTGGAGTAGGGGCTGCTTGTGGTTATTAGGCCTTTGCAAGCTCTCCGAAGTGTGTGCGCGGCAGGAGAGACAAATCAATGTTTTCGCGCCTTTTTTGCCATTTCCAGGTCGAAAAACACACAGGCCCCAAAAATAAAGAAATGGCTGTCCAGCCAAAACTGAGGCTTCAAACTTGATGAAAACAGTGTCTCCCATATTGGAGTAGGGGCTGCTTGTGGTTATTAGGCATTTGCAAGCTCTCCGAAGTGTGTGCGCGGCAGGAGAGACAAATCCATGTTTTCGCGCCTTTTTTGCGATTTCAAGGTCGAAAAACACATAGGCCCCAAAATGAAAGAAACGGCTGCCGCGCCAAAACTATGGCTTCAAACTTGATGAAAACAGTCTCTCCCATAATAACTCACGGGCTGCTTGTGTTTTTTAGGCCTTTGCAAGCTCTCCGAAGTGTGTGCGCGGCAGGAGAGACAAATCAATGTTTTCGCGCCTTTTTTGCCATTTCCAGGTCGAAAAACACACAGGCCCCAAAAATAAAGAAATGGCTGTCCAGCCAAAACTGAGGCTTCAAACTTGATGAAAACAGTGTCTCCCATATTGGAGTAGGGGCTGCTTGTGGTTATTAGGCATTTGCAAGCTCTCCGAAGTGTGTGCGCGGCAGGAGAGACAAATCCATGTTTTCGCGCCTTTTTTGCGATTTCAAGGTCGAAAAACACATAGGCCCCAAAATGAAAGAAACGGCTGCCGCGCCAAAACTATGGCTTCAAACTTGATGAAAACAGTCTCTCCCATAATAACTCACGGGCTGCTTGTGTTTTTTAGGCCTTTGCACGCTATCAGAAGTGTGTGCGCGGCAGGAGAGACAAATCCATGTTTTCGCGCCTTTTTTGCCATTTCCAGGTCGAAGAAAACAAAGGCCCCAAAAATAAAGAAACGGCTGTCCAGCCAAAACTGAGGCTTCAAACTTGATTAAAACAGTCTCTCAGACAATAACTCAAGGGCCGCTTGTGTTTTTTAGGCCTTCGCAAGCTATCGGAAGTGTGTGCGCGGCAGGAGAGACAAATCCATGTTTTCGCGCCTTTTTTACGATTTCAAGGTCGAAAAACACATAGGCCCCAAAATGAAAGAAACGGCTGCCGCGCCAAAACTATGGCTTCAAACTTGATGAAAACATTCTCTCCCACAATAACTCAAGGGCAGCTTGTGTTTTTTAGGCCTTCGCAAGCTATCGGAAGTGTGTGCGCGGCAGGAGAGACAAATCAATGTTTTCGCGCCTTTTTTGCCATTTCCAGGTCGAAAAACACACAGGCCCCAAAAATAAAGAAATGGCTGTCCAGCCAAAACTGAGGCTTCAAACTTGATGAAAACAGTGTCTCCTATATTGGAGTAGGGGCTGCTTGTGGTTATTAGGCATTTGCAAGCTCTCCGAAGTGTGTGCGCAGCAGGAGAGACAAATCCATGTTTTTATGCCTTCTTTGGCATTTTCAGGTGGAGAAAAACACAATCCCGAAAGAAAAAGAAAAGGCTGCCGCGCCAACACTGAGGCTTCAAACTTGATGAAAACAGTGTCTCCCATAGTGGAGTAGGGGCTGCTTGTGGTTATTAGGCCTTTGCAAGCTCTCCGAAGTGTGTGCGCGGCAGGAGAGACAAATCAATGTTTTCGCGCCTTTTTTGCCATTTCCAGGTCGAAAAACACACAGGCCCCAAAAATAAAGAAATGGCTGTCCAGCCAAAACTGAGGCTTCAAACTTGATGAAAACAGTGTCTCCTATATTGGAGTAGGGGCTGCTTGTGGTTATTAGGCATTTGCAAGCTCTCCGAAGTGTGTGCGCAGCAGGAGAGACAAATCCATGTTTTTATGCCTTCTTTGGCATTTTCAGGTGGAGAAAAACACAATCCCGAAAGAAAAAGAAAAGGCTGCCGCGCCAACACTGAGGCTTCAAACTTGATGAAAACAGTGTCTCCCATAGTGGAGTAGGGGCTGCTTGTGGTTATTAGGCCTTTGCAAGCTCTCCGAAGTGTGTGCGCGGCAGGAGAGACAAATCAATGTTTTCGCGCCTTTTTTGCCATTTCCAGGTCGAAAAACACACAGGCCCCAAAAATAAAGAAATGGCTGTCCAGCCAAAACTGAGGCTTCAAACTTGATGAAAACAGTGTCTCCCATATTGGAGTAGGGGCTGCTTGTGGTTATTAGGCATTTGCAAGCTCTCCGAAGTGTGTGCGCAGCAGGAGAGACAAATCCATGTTTTTATGCCTTCTTTGGCATTTTCAGGTGGAGAAAAACACAATCCCGAAAGAGAAAGAAAAGGCTGCCGCGCCAACACTGAGGCTTCAAACTTGATGAAAACAGTGTCTCCCATAATGGAGTAGGGGCTGCTTGTGGTTATTAGGCATTTGCAAGCTCTCCGAAGTGTGTGCGCAGCAGGAGAGACAAATCCATGTTTTTATGCCTTCTTTGGCATTTTCAGGTGGAGAAAAACACAATCCCGAAAGAGAAAGAAAAGGCTGCCGCGCCAACACTGAGGCTTCAAACTTGATGAAAACAGTGTCTCCCATAGTGGAGTAGGGGCTGCTTGTGGTTATTAGGCCTTTGCAAGCTCTCCGAAGTGTGTGCGCAGCAGGAGAGACAAATCCATGTTTTTATGCCTTCTTTGGCATTTTCAGGTGGAGAAAAACACAATCCCGAAAGAGAAAGAAAAGGCTGCCGCGCCAACACTGAGGCTTCAAACTTGATGAAAACAGTGTCTCCCATATTGGAGTAGGGGCTGCTTGTGGTTATTAGGCATTTGCAAGCTCTCCGAAGTGTGTGCGCAGCAGGAGAGACAAATCCATGTTTTTATGCCTTCTTTGGCATTTTCAGGTGGAGAAAAACACAATCCCGAAAGAGAAAGAAAAGGCTGCCGCGCCAACACTGAGGCTTCAAACTTGATGAAAACAGTGTCTCCCATAGTGGAGTAGGGGCTGCTTGTGGTTATTAGGCCTTTGCAAGCTCTCCGAAGTGTGTGCGCGGCAGGAGAGACAAATCAATGTTTTCGCGCCTTTTTTGCCATTTCCAGGTCGAAAAACACACAGGCCCCAAAAATAAAGAAATGGCTGTCCAGCCAAAACTGAGGCTTCAAACTTGATGAAAACAGTGTCTCCCATATTGGAGTAGGGGCTGCTTGTGGTTATTAGGCATTTGCAAGCTCTCCGAAGTGTGTGCGCGGCAGGAGAGACAAATCCATGTTTTCGCGCCTTTTTTGCGATTTCAAGGTCGAAAAACACATAGGCCCCAAAATGAAAGAAACGGCTGCCGCGCCAAAACTATGGCTTCAAACTTGATGAAAACAGTCTCTCCCATAATAACTCACGGGCTGCTTGTGTTTTTTAGGCCTTTGCAAGCTCTCCGAAGTGTGTGCGCGGCAGGAGAGACAAATCAATGTTTTCGCGCCTTTTTTGCCATTTCCAGGTCGAAAAACACACAGGCCCCAAAAATAAAGAAATGGCTGTCCAGCCAAAACTGAGGCTTCAAACTTGATGAAAACAGTGTCTCCCATATTGGAGTAGGGGCTGCTTGTGGTTATTAGGCATTTGCAAGCTCTCCGAAGTGTGTGCGCGGCAGGAGAGACAAATCCATGTTTTCGCGCCTTTTTTGCGATTTCAAGGTCGAAAAACACATAGGCCCCAAAATGAAAGAAACGGCTGCCGCGCCAAAACTATGGCTTCAAACTTGATGAAAACAGTCTCTCCCATAATAACTCACGGGCTGCTTGTGTTTTTTAGGCCTTTGCACGCTATCAGAAGTGTGTGCGCGGCAGGAGAGACAAATCCATGTTTTCGCGCCTTTTTTGCCATTTCCAGGTCGAAGAAAACAAAGGCCCCAAAAATAAAGAAACGGCTGTCCAGCCAAAACTGAGGCTTCAAACTTGATTAAAACAGTCTCTCAGACAATAACTCAAGGGCCGCTTGTGTTTTTTAGGCCTTCGCAAGCTATCGGAAGTGTGTGCGCGGCAGGAGAGACAAATCCATGTTTTCGCGCCTTTTTTACGATTTCAAGGTCGAAAAACACATAGGCCCCAAAATGAAAGAAACGGCTGCCGCGCCAAAACTATGGCTTCAAACTTGATGAAAACATTCTCTCCCACAATAACTCAAGGGCAGCTTGTGTTTTTTAGGCCTTCGCAAGCTATCGGAAGTGTGTGCGCGGCAGGAGAGACAAATCAATGTTTTCGCGCCTTTTTTGCCATTTCCAGGTCGAAAAACACACAGGCCCCAAAAATAAAGAAATGGCTGTCCAGCCAAAACTGAGGCTTCAAACTTGATGAAAACAGTGTCTCCTATATTGGAGTAGGGGCTGCTTGTGGTTATTAGGCATTTGCAAGCTCTCCGAAGTGTGTGCGCAGCAGGAGAGACAAATCCATGTTTTTATGCCTTCTTTGGCATTTTCAGGTGGAGAAAAACACAATCCCGAAAGAAAAAGAAAAGGCTGCCGCGCCAACACTGAGGCTTCAAACTTGATGAAAACAGTGTCTCCCATAGTGGAGTAGGGGCTGCTTGTGGTTATTAGGCCTTTGCAAGCTCTCCGAAGTGTGTGCGCGGCAGGAGAGACAAATCAATGTTTTCGCGCCTTTTTTGCCATTTCCAGGTCGAAAAACACACAGGCCCCAAAAATAAAGAAATGGCTGTCCAGCCAAAACTGAGGCTTCAAACTTGATGAAAACAGTGTCTCCCATATTGGAGTAGGGGCTGCTTGTGGTTATTAGGCATTTGCAAGCTCTCCGAAGTGTGTGCGCAGCAGGAGAGACAAATCCATGTTTTTATGCCTTCTTTGGCATTTTCAGGTGGAGAAAAACACAATCCCGAAAGAGAAAGAAAAGGCTGCCGCGCCAACACTGAGGCTTCAAACTTGATGAAAACAGTGTCTCCCATAATGGAGTAGGGGCTGCTTGTGGTTATTAGGCATTTGCAAGCTCTCCGAAGTGTGTGCGCAGCAGGAGAGACAAATCCATGTTTTTATGCCTTCTTTGGCATTTTCAGGTGGAGAAAAACACAATCCCGAAAGAGAAAGAAAAGGCTGCCGCGCCAACACTGAGGCTTCAAACTTGATGAAAACAGTGTCTCCCATAGTGGAGTAGGGGCTGCTTGTGGTTATTAGGCCTTTGCAAGCTCTCCGAAGTGTGTGCGCAGCAGGAGAGACAAATCCATGTTTTTATGCCTTCTTTGGCATTTTCAGGTGGAGAAAAACACAATCCCGAAAGAGAAAGAAAAGGCTGCCGCGCCAACACTGAGGCTTCAAACTTGATGAAAACAGTGTCTCCCATATTGGAGTAGGGGCTGCTTGTGGTTATTAGGCATTTGCAAGCTCTCCGAAGTGTGTGCGCAGCAGGAGAGACAAATCCATGTTTTTATGCCTTCTTTGGCATTTTCAGGTGGAGAAAAACACAATCCCGAAAGAGAAAGAAAAGGCTGCCGCGCCAACACTGAGGCTTCAAACTTGATGAAAACAGTGTCTCCCATAGTGGAGTAGGGGCTGCTTGTGGTTATTAGGCCTTTGCAAGCTCTCCGAAGTGTGTGCGCAGCAGGAGAGACAAATCCATGTTTTTATGCCTTCTTTGGCATTTTCAGGTGGAGAAAAACACAATCCCGAAAGAGAAAGAAAAGGCTGCCGCGCCAACACTGAGGCTTCAAACTTGATGAAAACAGTGTCTCCCATATTGGAGTAGGGGCTGCTTGTGGTTATTAGGCATTTGCAAGCTCTCCGAAGTGTGTGCGCAGCAGGAGAGACAAATCCATGTTTTTATGCCTTCTTTGGCATTTTCAGGTGGAGAAAAACACAATCCCGAAAGAGAAAGAAAAGGCTGCCGCGCCAACACTGAGGCTTCAAACTTGATGAAAACAGTGTCTCCCATAGTGGAGTAGGGGCTGCTTGTGGTTATTAGGCCTTTGCAAGCTCTCCGAAGTGTGTGCGCAGCAGGAGAGACAAATCCATGTTTTTATGCCTTCTTTGGCATTTTCAGGTGGAGAAAAACACAATCCCGAAATCGCAAAAAAGGCGCGAAAACATGGATTTGTCTCTCCTGCCGCGCACACACTTCCGATAGGGTTAGGGTTAGGGTTAACCCTAACCCTAACCCTAACCCTAACCCTAACCCTATAGCAGCCCGTGAGTTATTATGGGAGAGACTGTTTTCATCAAGTTTGAAGCCATAGTTTTGGCGCGGCAGCCGTTTCTTTCATTTTGGGGCCTATGTGTTTTTCGACCTTGAAATCGCAAAAAAGGCGCGAAAACATGGATTTGTCTCTCCTGCCGCGCACACACTTCGGAGAGCTTGCAAATGCCTAATAACCACAAGCAGCCCCTACTCCAATATGGGAGACACTGTTTTCATCAAGTTTGAAGCCTCAGTTTTGGCTGGACAGCCATTTCTTTATTTTTGGGGCCTGTGTGTTTTTCGACCTGGAAATGGCAAAAAAGGCGCGAAAACATTGATTTGTCTCTCCTGCCGCGCACACACTTCGGAGAGCTTGCAAAGGCCTAAAAAACACAAGCAGCCCGTGAGTTATTATGGGAGAGACTGTTTTCATCAAGTTTGAAGCCATAGTTTTGGCGCGGCAGCCGTTTCTTTCATTTTGGGGCCTATGTGTTTTTCGACCTTGAAATCGCAAAAAAGGCGCGAAAACATGGATTTGTCTCTCCTGCCGCGCACACACTTCGGAGAGCTTGCAAATGCCTAATAACCACAAGCAGCCCCTACTCCAATATGGGAGACACTGTTTTCATCAAGTTTGAAGCCTCAGTTTTGGCTGGACAGCCATTTCTTTATTTTTGGGGCCTGTGTGTTTTTCGACCTGGAAATGGCAAAAAAGGCGCGAAAACATTGATTTGTCTCTCCTGCCGCGCACACACTTCGGAGAGCTTGCAAAGGCCTAATAACCACAAGCAGCCCCTACTCCACTATGGGAGACACTGTTTTCATCAAGTTTGAAGCCTCAGTGTTGGCGCGGCAGCCTTTTCTTTCTCTTTCGGGATTGTGTTTTTCTCCACCTGAAAATGCCAAAGAAGGCATAAAAACATGGATTTGTCTCTCCTGCTGCGCACACACTTCGGAGAGCTTGCAAATGCCTAATAACCACAAGCAGCCCCTACTCCATTATGGGAGACACTGTTTTCATCAAGTTTGAAGCCTCAGTGTTGGCGCGGCAGCCTTTTCTTTCTCTTTCGGGATTGTGTTTTTCTCCACCTGAAAATGCCAAAGAAGGCATAAAAACATGGATTTGTCTCTCCTGCTGCGCACACACTTCGGAGAGCTTGCAAATGCCTAATAACCACAAGCAGCCCCTACTCCAATATGGGAGACACTGTTTTCATCAAGTTTGAAGCCTCAGTGTTGGCGCGGCAGCCTTTTCTTTCTCTTTCGGGATTGTGTTTTTCTCCACCTGAAAATGCCAAAGAAGGCATAAAAACATGGATTTGTCTCTCCTGCTGCGCACACACTTCGGAGAGCTTGCAAAGGCCTAATAACCACAAGCAGCCCCTACTCCACTATGGGAGACACTGTTTTCATCAAGTTTGAAGCCTCAGTGTTGGCGCGGCAGCCTTTTCTTTCTCTTTCGGGATTGTGTTTTTCTCCACCTGAAAATGCCAAAGAAGGCATAAAAACATGGATTTGTCTCTCCTGCTGCGCACACACTTCGGAGAGCTTGCAAAGGCCTAATAACCACAAGCAGCCCCTACTCCACTATGGGAGACACTGTTTTCATCAAGTTTGAAGCCTCAGTGTTGGCGCGGCAGCCTTTTCTTTCTCTTTCGGGATTGTGTTTTTCTCCACCTGAAAATGCCAAAGAAGGCATAAAAACATGGATTTGTCTCTCCTGCTGCGCACACACTTCGGAGAGCTTGCAAATGCCTAATAACCACAAGCAGCCCCTACTCCATTATGGGAGACACTGTTTTCATCAAGTTTGAAGCCTCAGTGTTGGCGCGGCAGCCTTTTCTTTCTCTTTCGGGATTGTGTTTTTCTCCACCTGAAAATGCCAAAGAAGGCATAAAAACATGGATTTGTCTCTCCTGCTGCGCACACACTTCGGAGAGCTTGCAAATGCCTAATAACCACAAGCAGCCCCTACTCCAATATGGGAGACACTGTTTTCATCAAGTTTGAAGCCTCAGTTTTGGCTGGACAGCCATTTCTTTATTTTTGGGGCCTGTGTGTTTTTCGACCTGGAAATGGCAAAAAAGGCGCGAAAACATTGATTTGTCTCTCCTGCCGCGCACACACTTCGGAGAGCTTGCAAAGGCCTAATAACCACAAGCAGCCCCTACTCCACTATGGGAGACACTGTTTTCATCAAGTTTGAAGCCTCAGTGTTGGCGCGGCAGCCTTTTCTTTTTCTTTCGGGATTGTGTTTTTCTCCACCTGAAAATGCCAAAGAAGGCATAAAAACATGGATTTGTCTCTCCTGCTGCGCACACACTTCGGAGAGCTTGCAAATGCCTAATAACCACAAGCAGCCCCTACTCCAATATAGGAGACACTGTTTTCATCAAGTTTGAAGCCTCAGTTTTGGCTGGACAGCCATTTCTTTATTTTTGGGGCCTGTGTGTTTTTCGACCTGGAAATGGCAAAAAAGGCGCGAAAACATTGATTTGTCTCTCCTGCCGCGCACACACTTCCGATAGCTTGCGAAGGCCTAAAAAACACAAGCTGCCCTTGAGTTATTGTGGGAGAGAATGTTTTCATCAAGTTTGAAGCCATAGTTTTGGCGCGGCAGCCGTTTCTTTCATTTTGGGGCCTATGTGTTTTTCGACCTTGAAATCGTAAAAAAGGCGCGAAAACATGGATTTGTCTCTCCTGCCGCGCACACACTTCCGATAGCTTGCGAAGGCCTAAAAAACACAAGCGGCCCTTGAGTTATTGTCTGAGAGACTGTTTTAATCAAGTTTGAAGCCTCAGTTTTGGCTGGACAGCCGTTTCTTTATTTTTGGGGCCTTTGTTTTCTTCGACCTGGAAATGGCAAAAAAGGCGCGAAAACATGGATTTGTCTCTCCTGCCGCGCACACACTTCTGATAGCGTGCAAAGGCCTAAAAAACACAAGCAGCCCGTGAGTTATTATGGGAGAGACTGTTTTCATCAAGTTTGAAGCCATAGTTTTGGCGCGGCAGCCGTTTCTTTCATTTTGGGGCCTATGTGTTTTTCGACCTTGAAATCGCAAAAAAGGCGCGAAAACATGGATTTGTCTCTCCTGCCGCGCACACACTTCGGAGAGCTTGCAAATGCCTAATAACCACAAGCAGCCCCTACTCCAATATGGGAGACACTGTTTTCATCAAGTTTGAAGCCTCAGTTTTGGCTGGACAGCCATTTCTTTATTTTTGGGGCCTGTGTGTTTTTCGACCTGGAAATGGCAAAAAAGGCGCGAAAACATTGATTTGTCTCTCCTGCCGCGCACACACTTCGGAGAGCTTGCAAAGGCCTAAAAAACACAAGCAGCCCGTGAGTTATTATGGGAGAGACTGTTTTCATCAAGTTTGAAGCCATAGTTTTGGCGCGGCAGCCGTTTCTTTCATTTTGGGGCCTATGTGTTTTTCGACCTTGAAATCGCAAAAAAGGCGCGAAAACATGGATTTGTCTCTCCTGCCGCGCACACACTTCGGAGAGCTTGCAAATGCCTAATAACCACAAGCAGCCCCTACTCCAATATGGGAGACACTGTTTTCATCAAGTTTGAAGCCTCAGTTTTGGCTGGACAGCCATTTCTTTATTTTTGGGGCCTGTGTGTTTTTCGACCTGGAAATGGCAAAAAAGGCGCGAAAACATTGATTTGTCTCTCCTGCCGCGCACACACTTCGGAGAGCTTGCAAAGGCCTAATAACCACAAGCAGCCCCTACTCCACTATGGGAGACACTGTTTTCATCAAGTTTGAAGCCTCAGTGTTGGCGCGGCAGCCTTTTCTTTCTCTTTCGGGATTGTGTTTTTCTCCACCTGAAAATGCCAAAGAAGGCATAAAAACATGGATTTGTCTCTCCTGCTGCGCACACACTTCGGAGAGCTTGCAAATGCCTAATAACCACAAGCAGCCCCTACTCCAATATGGGAGACACTGTTTTCATCAAGTTTGAAGCCTCAGTGTTGGCGCGGCAGCCTTTTCTTTCTCTTTCGGGATTGTGTTTTTCTCCACCTGAAAATGCCAAAGAAGGCATAAAAACATGGATTTGTCTCTCCTGCTGCGCACACACTTCGGAGAGCTTGCAAAGGCCTAATAACCACAAGCAGCCCCTACTCCACTATGGGAGACACTGTTTTCATCAAGTTTGAAGCCTCAGTGTTGGCGCGGCAGCCTTTTCTTTCTCTTTCGGGATTGTGTTTTTCTCCACCTGAAAATGCCAAAGAAGGCATAAAAACATGGATTTGTCTCTCCTGCTGCGCACACACTTCGGAGAGCTTGCAAATGCCTAATAACCACAAGCAGCCCCTACTCCAATATGGGAGACACTGTTTTCATCAAGTTTGAAGCCTCAGTGTTGGCGCGGCAGCCTTTTCTTTCTCTTTCGGGATTGTGTTTTTCTCCACCTGAAAATGCCAAAGAAGGCATAAAAACATGGATTTGTCTTTCCTGCTGCGCACACACTTCGGAGAGCTTGCAAAGGCCTAATAACCACAAGCAGCCCCTACTCCACTATGGGAGACACTGTTTTCATCAAGTTTGAAGCCTCAGTGTTGGCGCGGCAGCCTTTTCTTTCTCTTTCGGGATTGTGTTTTTCTCCACCTGAAAATGACAAAGAAGGCATAAAAACATGGATTTGTCTCTCCTGCTGCGCACACACTTCGGAGAGCTTGCAAATGCCTAATAACCACAAGCAGCCCCTACTCCAATATGGGAGACACTGTTTTCATCAAGTTTGAAGCCTCAGTGTTGGCGCGGCAGCCTTTTCTTTCTCTTTCGGGATTGTGTTTTTCTCCACCTGAAAATGCCAAAGAAGGCATAAAAACATGGATTTGTCTCTCCTGCTGCGCACACACTTCGGAGAGCTTGCAAAGGCCTAATAACCACAAGCAGCCCCTACTCCACTATGGGAGACACTGTTTTCATCAAGTTTGAAGCCTCAGTGTTGGCGCGGCAGCCTTTTCTTTCTCTTTCGGGATTGTGTTTTTCTCCACCTGAAAATGCCAAAGAAGGCATAAAAACATGGATTTGTCTCTCCTGCTGCGCACACACTTCGGAGAGCTTGCAAATGCCTAATAACCACAAGCAGCCCCTACTCCAATATGGGAGACACTGTTTTCATCAAGTTTGAAGCCTCAGTGTTGGCGCGGCAGCCTTTTCTTTCTCTTTCGGGATTGTGTTTTTCTCCACCTGAAAATGCCAAAGAAGGCATAAAAACATGGATTTGTCTCTCCTGCTGCGCACACACTTCGGAGAGCTTGCAAAGGCCTAATAACCACAAGCAGCCCCTACTCCACTATGGGAGACACTGTTTTCATCAAGTTTGAAGCCTCAGTGTTGGCGCGGCAGCCTTTTCTTTCTCTTTCGGGATTGTGTTTTTCTCCACCAGAAAATGCCAAAGAAGGCATAAAAACATGGATTTGTCTCTCCTGCTGCGCACACACTTCGGAGAGCTTGCAAATGCCTAATAACCACAAGCAGCCCCTACTCCATTATGGGAGACACTGTTTTCATCAAGTTTGAAGCCTCAGTGTTGGCGCGGCAGCCTTTTCTTTCTCTTTCGGGATTGTGTTTTTCTCCACCTGAAAATGCCAAAGAAGGCATAAAAACATGGATTTGTCTCTCCTGCTGCGCACACACTTCGGAGAGCTTGCAAATGCCTAATAACCACAAGCAGCCCCTACTCCAATATGGGAGACACTGTTTTCATCAAGTTTGAAGCCTCAGTTTTGGCTGGACAGCCATTTCTTTATTTTTGGGGCCTGTGTGTTTTTCGACCTGGAAATGGCAAAAAAGGCGCGAAAACATTGATTTGTCTCTCCTGCCGCGCACACACTTCGGAGAGCTTGCAAAGGCCTAATAACCACAAGCAGCCCCTACTCCACTATGGGAGACACTGTTTTCATCAAGTTTGAAGCCTCAGTGTTGGCGCGGCAGCCTTTTCTTTTTCTTTCGGGATTGTGTTTTTCTCCACCTGAAAATGCCAAAGAAGGCATAAAAACATGGATTTGTCTCTCCTGCTGCGCACACACTTCGGAGAGCTTGCAAATGCCTAATAACCACAAGCAGCCCCTACTCCAATATAGGAGACACTGTTTTCATCAAGTTTGAAGCCTCAGTTTTGGCTGGACAGCCATTTCTTTATTTTTGGGGCCTGTGTGTTTTTCGACCTGGAAATGGCAAAAAAGGCGCGAAAACATTGATTTGTCTCTCCTGCCGCGCACACACTTCCGATAGCTTGCGAAGGCCTAAAAAACACAAGCTGCCCTTGAGTTATTGTGGGAGAGAATGTTTTCATCAAGTTTGAAGCCATAGTTTTGGCGCGGCAGCCGTTTCTTTCATTTTGGGGCCTATGTGTTTTTCGACCTTGAAATCGTAAAAAAGGCGCGAAAACATGGATTTGTCTCTCCTGCCGCGCACACACTTCCGATAGCTTGCGAAGGCCTAAAAAACACAAGCGGCCCTTGAGTTATTGTCTGAGAGACTGTTTTAATCAAGTTTGAAGCCTCAGTTTTGGCTGGACAGCCGTTTCTTTATTTTTGGGGCCTTTGTTTTCTTCGACCTGGAAATGGCAAAAAAGGCGCGAAAACATGGATTTGTCTCTCCTGCCGCGCACACACTTCTGATAGCGTGCAAAGGCCTAAAAAACACAAGCAGCCCGTGAGTTATTATGGGAGAGACTGTTTTCATCAAGTTTGAAGCCATAGTTTTGGCGCGGCAGCCGTTTCTTTCATTTTGGGGCCTATGTGTTTTTCGACCTTGAAATCGCAAAAAAGGCGCGAAAACATGGATTTGTCTCTCCTGCCGCGCACACACTTCGGAGAGCTTGCAAATGCCTAATAACCACAAGCAGCCCCTACTCCAATATGGGAGACACTGTTTTCATCAAGTTTGAAGCCTCAGTTTTGGCTGGACAGCCATTTCTTTATTTTTGGGGCCTGTGTGTTTTTCGACCTGGAAATGGCAAAAAAGGCGCGAAAACATTGATTTGTCTCTCCTGCCGCGCACACACTTCGGAGAGCTTGCAAAGGCCTAAAAAACACAAGCAGCCCGTGAGTTATTATGGGAGAGACTGTTTTCATCAAGTTTGAAGCCATAGTTTTGGCGCGGCAGCCGTTTCTTTCATTTTGGGGCCTATGTGTTTTTCGACCTTGAAATCGCAAAAAAGGCGCGAAAACATGGATTTGTCTCTCCTGCCGCGCACACACTTCGGAGAGCTTGCAAATGCCTAATAACCACAAGCAGCCCCTACTCCAATATGGGAGACACTGTTTTCATCAAGTTTGAAGCCTCAGTTTTGGCTGGACAGCCATTTCTTTATTTTTGGGGCCTGTGTGTTTTTCGACCTGGAAATGGCAAAAAAGGCGCGAAAACATTGATTTGTCTCTCCTGCCGCGCACACACTTCGGAGAGCTTGCAAAGGCCTAATAACCACAAGCAGCCCCTACTCCACTATGGGAGACACTGTTTTCATCAAGTTTGAAGCCTCAGTGTTGGCGCGGCAGCCTTTTCTTTCTCTTTCGGGATTGTGTTTTTCTCCACCTGAAAATGCCAAAGAAGGCATAAAAACATGGATTTGTCTCTCCTGCTGCGCACACACTTCGGAGAGCTTGCAAATGCCTAATAACCACAAGCAGCCCCTACTCCAATATGGGAGACACTGTTTTCATCAAGTTTGAAGCCTCAGTGTTGGCGCGGCAGCCTTTTCTTTCTCTTTCGGGATTGTGTTTTTCTCCACCTGAAAATGCCAAAGAAGGCATAAAAACATGGATTTGTCTCTCCTGCTGCGCACACACTTCGGAGAGCTTGCAAAGGCCTAATAACCACAAGCAGCCCCTACTCCACTATGGGAGACACTGTTTTCATCAAGTTTGAAGCCTCAGTGTTGGCGCGGCAGCCTTTTCTTTCTCGTTCGGGATTGTGTTTTTCTCCACCTGAAAATGCCAAAGAAGGCATAAAAACATGGATTTGTCTCTCCTGCTGCGCACACACTTCGGAGAGCTTGCAAATGCCTAATAACCACAAGCAGCCCCTACTCCACTATGGGAGACACTGTTTTCATCAAGTTTGAAGCCTCAGTGTTGGCGCGGCAGCCTTTTCTTTCTCTTTCGGGATTGTGTTTTTCTCCACCTGAAAATGCCAAAGAAGGCATAAAAACATGGATTTGTCTCTCCTGCTGCGCACACACTTCGGAGAGCTTGCAAATGCCTAATAACCACAAGCAGCCCCTACTCCATTATGGGAGACACTGTTTTCATCAAGTTTGAAGCCTCAGTGTTGGCGCGGCAGCCTTTTCTTTCTCTTTCGGGATTGTGTTTTTCTCCACCTGAAAATGCCAAAGAAGGCATAAAAACATGGATTTGTCTCTCCTGCTGCGCACACACTTCGGAGAGCTTGCAAATGCCTAATAACCACAAGCAGCCCCTACTCCAATATGGGAGACACTGTTTTCATCAAATTTGAAGCCTCAGTTTTGGCTGGACAGCCATTTCTTTATTTTTGGGGCCTGTGTGTTTTTCGACCTGGAAATGGCAAAAAAGGCGCGAAAACATTGATTTGTCTCTCCTGCCGCGCACACACTTCGGAGAGCTTGCAAAGGCCTAATAACCACAAGCAGCCCCTACTCCACTATGGGAGACACTGTTTTCATCAAGTTTGAAGCCTCAGTGTTGGCGCGGCAGCCTTTTCTTTTTCTTTCGGGATTGTGTTTTTCTCCACCTGAAAATGCCAAAGAAGGCATAAAAACATGGATTTGTCTCTCCTGCTGCGCACACACTTCGGAGAGCTTGCAAATGCCTAATAACCACAAGCAGCCCCTACTCCAATATAGGAGACACTGTTTTCATCAAGTTTGAAGCCTCAGTTTTGGCTGGACAGCCATTTCTTTATTTTTGGGGCCTGTGTGTTTTTCGACCTGGAAATGGCAAAAAAGGCGCGAAAACATTGATTTGTCTCTCCTGCCGCGCACACACTTCCGATAGCTTGCGAAGGCCTAAAAAACACAAGCTGCCCTTGAGTTATTGTGGGAGAGAATGTTTTCATCAAGTTTGAAGCCATAGTTTTGGCGCGGCAGCCGTTTCTTTCATTTTGGGGCCTATGTGTTTTTCGACCTTGAAATCGTAAAAAAGGCGCGAAAACATGGATTTGTCTCTCCTGCCGCGCACACACTTCCGATAGCTTGCGAAGGCCTAAAAAACACAAGCGGCCCTTGAGTTATTGTCTGAGAGACTGTTTTAATCAAGTTTGAAGCCTCAGTTTTGGCTGGACAGCCGTTTCTTTATTTTTGGGGCCTTTGTTTTCTTCGACCTGGAAATGGCAAAAAAGCCGCGAAAACATGGATTTGTCTCTCCTGCCGCGCACACACTTCTGATAGCGTGCAAAGGCCTAAAAAACACAAGCAGCCCGTGAGTTATTATGGGAGAGACTGTTTTCATCAAGTTTGAAGCCATAGTTTTGGCGCGGCAGCCGTTTCTTTCATTTTGGGGCCTATGTGTTTTTCGACCTTGAAATCGCAAAAAAGGCGCGAAAACATGGATTTGTCTCTCCTGCCGCGCACACACTTCGGAGAGCTTGCAAATGCCTAATAACCACAAGCAGCCCCTACTCCAATATGGGAGACACTGTTTTCATCAAGTTTGAAGCCTCAGTTTTGGCTGGACAGCCATTTCTTTATTTTTGGGGCCTGTGTGTTTTTCGACCTGGAAATGGCAAAAAAGGCGCGAAAACATTGATTTGTCTCTCCTGCCGCGCACACACTTCGGAGAGCTTGCAAAGGCCTAAAAAACACAAGCAGCCCGTGAGTTATTATGGGAGAGACTGTTTTCATCAAGTTTGAAGCCATAGTTTTGGCGCGGCAGCCGTTTCTTTCATTTTGGGGCCTATGTGTTTTTCGACCTTGAAATCGCAAAAAAGGCGCGAAAACATGGATTTGTCTCTCCTGCCGCGCACACACTTCGGAGAGCTTGCAAATGCCTAATAACCACAAGCAGCCCCTACTCCAATATGGGAGACACTGTTTTCATCAAGTTTGAAGCCTCAGTTTTGGCTGGACAGCCATTTCTTTATTTTTGGGGCCTGTGTGTTTTTCGACCTGGAAATGGCAAAAAAGGCGCGAAAACATTGATTTGTCTCTCCTGCCGCGCACACACTTCGGAGAGCTTGCAAAGGCCTAATAACCACAAGCAGCCCCTACTCCACTATGGGAGACACTGTTTTCATCAAGTTTGAAGCCTCAGTGTTGGCGCGGCAGCCTTTTCTTTCTCTTTCGGGATTGTGTTTTTCTCCACCTGAAAATGCCAAAGAAGGCATAAAAACATGGATTTGTCTCTCCTGCTGCGCACACACTTCGGAGAGCTTGCAAATGCCTAATAACCACAAGCAGCCCCTACTCCAATATGGGAGACACTGTTTTCATCAAGTTTGAAGCCTCAGTGTTGGCGCGGCAGCCTTTTCTTTCTCTTTCGGGATTGTGTTTTTCTCCACCTGAAAATGCCAAAGAAGGCATAAAAACATGGATTTGTCTCTCCTGCTGCGCACACACTTCGGAGAGCTTGCAAAGGCCTAATAACCACAAGCAGCCCCTACTCCACTATGGGAGACACTGTTTTCATCAAGTTTGAAGCCTCAGTGTTGGCGCGGCAGCCTTTTCTTTCTCTTTCGGGATTGTGTTTTTCTCCACCTGAAAATGCCAAAGAAGGCATAAAAACATGGATTTGTCTCTCCTGCTGCGCACACACTTCGGAGAGCTTGCAAATGCCTAATAACCACAAGCAGCCCCTACTCCAATATGGGAGACACTGTTTTCATCAAGTTTGAAGCCTCAGTGTTGGCGCGGCAGCCTTTTCTTTCTCTTTCGGGATTGTGTTTTTCTCCACCTGAAAATGCCAAAGAAGGCATAAAAACATGGATTTGTCTTTCCTGCTGCGCACACACTTCGGAGAGCTTGCAAAGGCCTAATAACCACAAGCAGCCCCTACTCCACTATGGGAGACACTGTTTTCATCAAGTTTGAAGCCTCAGTGTTGGCGCGGCAGCCTTTTCTTTCTCTTTCGGGATTGTGTTTTTCTCCACCTGAAAATGCCAAAGAAGGCATAAAAACATGGATTTGTCTCTCCTGCTGCGCACACACTTCGGAGAGCTTGCAAATGCCTAATAACCACAAGCAGCCCCTACTCCAATATGGGAGACACTGTTTTCATCAAGTTTGAAGCCTCAGTTTTGGCTGGACAGCCATTTCTTTATTTTTGGGGCCTGTGTGTTTTTCGACCTGGAAATGGCAAAAAAGGCGCGAAAACATTGATTTGTCTCTCCTGCCGCGCACACACTTCGGAGAGCTTGCAAAGGCCTAATAACCACAAGCAGCCCCTACTCCACTATGGGAGACACTGTTTTCATCAAGTTTGAAGCCTCAGTGTTGGCGCGGCAGCCTTTTCTTTTTCTTTCGGGATTGTGTTTTTCTCCACCTGAAAATGCCAAAGAAGGCATAAAAACATGGATTTGTCTCTCCTACTGCGCACACACTTCGGAGAGCTTGCAAATGCCTAATAACCACAAGCAGCCCCTACTCCAATATAGGAGACACTGTTTTCATCAAGTTTGAAGCCTCAGTTTTGGCTGGACAGCCATTTCTTTATTTTTGGGGCCTGTGTGTTTTTCGACCTGGAAATGGCAAAAAAGGCGCGAAAACATTGATTTGTCTCTCCTGCCGCGCACACACTTCCGATAGCTTGCGAAGGCCTAAAAAACACAAGCTGCCCTTGAGTTATTGTGGGAGAGAATGTTTTCATCAAGTTTGAAGCCATAGTTTTGGCGCGGCAGCCGTTTCTTTCATTTTGGGGCCTATGTGTTTTTCGACCTTGAAATCGTAAAAAAGGCGCGAAAACATGGATTTGTCTCTCCTGCCGCGCACACACTTCCGATAGCTTGCGAAGGCCTAAAAAACACAAGCGGCCCTTGAGTTATTATGGGAGAGACTGTTTTCATCAAGTTTGAAGCCATAGTTTTGGCGCGGCAGCCGTTTCTTTCATTTTGGGGCCTATGTGTTTTTCGACCTTGAAATCGCAAAAAAGGCGCGAAAACATGGATTTGTCTCTCCTGCCGCGCACACACTTCGGAGAGCTTGCAAATGCCTAATAACCACAAGCAGCCCCTACTCCAATATGGGAGACACTGTTTTCATCAAGTTTGAAGCCTCAGTTTTGGCTGGACAGCCATTTCTTTATTTTTGGGGCCTGTGTGTTTTTCGACCTGGAAATGGCAAAAAAGGCGCGAAAACATTGATTTGTCTCTCCTGCCGCGCACACACTTCGGAGAGCTTGCAAAGGCCTAAAAAACACAAGCAGCCCGTGAGTTATTATGGGAGAGACTGTTTTCATCAAGTTTGAAGCCATAGTTTTGGCGCGGCAGCCGTTTCTTTCATTTTGGGGCCTATGTGTTTTTCGACCTTGAAATCGCAAAAAAGGCGCGAAAACATGGATTTGTCTCTCCTGCCGCGCACACACTTCGGAGAGCTTGCAAATGCCTAATAACCACAAGCAGCCCCTACTCCAATATGGGAGACACTGTTTTCATCAAGTTTGAAGCCTCAGTTTTGGCTGGACAGCCATTTCTTTATTTTTGGGGCCTGTGTGTTTTTCGACCTGGAAATGGCAAAAAAGGCGCGAAAACATTGATTTGTCTCTCCTGCCGCGCACACACTTCGGAGAGCTTGCAAAGGCCTAATAACCACAAGCAGCCCCTACTCCACTATGGGAGACACTGTTTTCATCAAGTTTGAAGCCTCAGTGTTGGCGCGGCAGCCTTTTCTTTCTCTTTCGGGATTGTGTTTTTCTCCACCTGAAAATGCCAAAGAAGGCATAAAAACATGGATTTGTCTCTCCTGCTGCGCACACACTTCGGAGAGCTTGCAAATGCCTAATAACCACAAGCAGCCCCTACTCCAATATGGGAGACACTGTTTTCATCAAGTTTGAAGCCTCAGTGTTGGCGCGGCAGCCTTTTCTTTCTCTTTCGGGATTGTGTTTTTCTCCACCTGAAAATGCCAAAGAAGGCATAAAAACATGGATTTGTCTCTCCTGCTGCGCACACACTTCGGAGAGCTTGCAAAGGCCTAATAACCACAAGCAGCCCCTACTCCACTATGGGAGACACTGTTTTCATCAAGTTTGAAGCCTCAGTGTTGGCGCGGCAGCCTTTTCTTTCTCTTTCGGGATTGTGTTTTTCTCCACCTGAAAATGCCAAAAAAGGCATAAAAACATGGATTTGTCTCTCCTGCTGCGCACACACTTCGGAGAGCTTGCAAATGCCTAATAACCACAAGCAGCCCCTACTCCAATATGGGAGACACTGTTTTCATCAAGTTTGAAGCCTCAGTGTTGGCGCGGCAGCCTTTTCTTTCTCTTTCGGGATTGTGTTTTTCTCCACCTGAAAATGCCAAAGAAGGCATAAAAACATGGATTTGTCTCTCCTGCTGCGCACACACTTCGGAGAGCTTGCAAAGGCCTAATAACCACAAGCAGCCCCTACTCCACTATGGGAGACACTGTTTTCATCAAGTTTGAAGCCTCAGTGTTGGCGCGGCAGCCTTTTCTTTCTCTTTCGGGATTGTGTTTTTCTCCACCTGAAAATGCCAAAGAAGGCATAAAAACATGGATTTGTCTCTCCTGCTGCGCACACACTTCGGAGAGCTTGCAAATGCCTAATAACCACAAGCAGCCCCTACTCCAATATGGGAGACACTGTTTTCATCAAGTTTGAAGCCTCAGTGTTGGCGCGGCAGCCTTTTCTTTCTCTTTCGGGATTGTGTTTTTCTCCACCTGAAAATGCCAAAGAAGGCATAAAAACATGGATTTGTCTCTCCTGCTGCGCACACACTTCGGAGAGCTTGCAAAGTCTAATAACCACAAGCAGCCCCTACTCCACTATGGGAGACACTGTTTTCATCAAGTTTGAAGCCTCAGTGTTGGCGCGGCAGCCTTTTCTTTCTCTTTCGGGATTGTGTTTTTCTCCACCTGAAAATGCCAAAGAAGGCATAAAAACATGGATTTGTCTCTCCTGCTGCGCACACACTTCGGAGAGCTTGCAAATGCCTAATAACCACAAGCAGCCCCTACTCCATTATGGGAGACACTGTTTTCATCAAGTTTGAAGCCTCAGTGTTGGCGCGGCAGCCTTTTCTTTCTCTTTCGGGATTGTGTTTTTCTCCACCTGAAAATGCCAAAGAAGGCATAAAAACATGGATTTGTCTCTCCTGCTGCGCACACACTTCGGAGAGCTTGCAAATGCCTAATAACCACAAGCAGCCCCTACTCCAATATGGGAGACACTGTTTTCATCAAGTTTGAAGCCTCAGTTTTGGCTGGACAGCCATTTCTTTATTTTTGGGGCCTGTGTGTTTTTCGACCTGGAAATGGCAAAAAAGGCGCGAAAACATTGATTTGTCTCTCCTGCCGCGCACACACTTCGGAGAGCTTGCAAATGCCTAATAACCACAAGCAGCCCCTACTCCAATATGGGAGACACTGTTTTCATCAAGTTTGAAGCCTCAGTTTTGGCTGGACAGCCATTTCTTTATTTTTGGGGCCTGTGTGTTTTTCGACCTGGAAATGGCAAAAAAGGCGCGAAAACATTGATTTGTCTCTCCTGCCGCGCACACACTTCGGAGAGCTTGCAAAGGCCTAAAAAACACAAGCAGCCCGTGAGTTATTATGGGAGAGACTGTTTTCATCAAGTTTGAAGCCATAGTTTTGGCGCGGCAGCCGTTTCTTTCATTTTGGGGCCTATGTGTTTTTCGACCTTGAAATCGCAAAAAAGGCGCGAAAACATGGATTTGTCTCTCCTGCCGCGCACACACTTCGGAGAGCTTGCAAATGCCTAATAACCACAAGCAGCCCCTACTCCAATATGGGAGACACTGTTTTCATCAAGTTTGAAGCCTCAGTTTTGGCTGGACAGCCATTTCTTTATTTTTGGGGCCTGTGTGTTTTTCGACCTGGAAATGGCAAAAAAGGCGCGAAAACATTGATTTGTCTCTCCTGCCGCGCACACACTTCGGAGAGCTTGCAAAGGCCTAATAACCACAAGCAGCCCCTACTCCACTATGGGAGACACTGTTTTCATCAAGTTTGAAGCCTCAGTGTTGGCGCGGCAGCCTTTTCTTTCTCTTTCGGGATTGTGTTTTTCTCCACCTGAAAATGCCAAAGAAGGCATAAAAACATGGATTTGTCTCTCCTGCTGCGCACACACTTCGGAGAGCTTGCAAATGCCTAATAACCACAAGCAGCCCCTACTCCAATATGGGAGACACTGTTTTCATCAAGTTTGAAGCCTCAGTGTTGGCGCGGCAGCCTTTTCTTTCTCTTTCGGGATTGTGTTTTTCTCCACCTGAAAATGCCAAAGAAGGCATAAAAACATGGATTTGTCTCTCCTGCTGCGCACACACTTCGGAGAGCTTGCAAAGGCCTAATAACCACAAGCAGCCCCTACTCCACTATGGGAGACACTGTTTTCATCAAGTTTGAAGCCTCAGTGTTGGCGCGGCAGCCTTTTCTTTCTCTTTCGGGATTGTGTTTTTCTCCACCTGAAAATGCCAAAGAAGGCATAAAAACATGGATTTGTCTCTCCTGCTGCGCACACACTTCGGAGAGCTTGCAAATGCCTAATAACCACAAGCAGCCCCTACTCCAATATGGGAGACACTGTTTTCATCAAGTTTGAAGCCTCAGTGTTGGCGCGGCAGCCTTTTCTTTCTCTTTCGGGATTGTGTTTTTCTCCACCTGAAAATGCCAAAGAAGGCATAAAAACATGGATTTGTCTCTCCTGCTGCGCACACACTTCGGAGAGCTTGCAAAGGCCTAATAACCACAAGCAGCCCCTACTCCACTATGGGAGACACTGTTTTCATCAAGTTTGAAGCCTCAGTGTTGGCGCGGCAGCCTTTTCTTTCTCTTTCGGGATTGTGTTTTTCTCCACCTGAAAATGCCAAAGAAGGCATAAAAACATGGATTTGTCTCTCCTGCTGCGCACACACTTCGGAGAGCTTGCAAATGCCTAATAACCACAAGCAGCCCCTACTCCATTATGGGAGACACTGTTTTCATCAAGTTTGAAGCCTCAGTGTTGGCGCGGCAGCCTTTTCTTTCTCTTTCGGGATTGTGTTTTTCTCCACCTGAAAATGCCAAAGAAGGCATAAAAACATGGATTTGTCTCTCCTGCTGCGCACACACTTCGGAGAGCTTGCAAATGCCTAATAACCACAAGCAGCCCCTACTCCAATATGGGAGACACTGTTTTCATCAAGTTTGAAGCCTCAGTTTTGGCTGGACAGCCATTTCTTTATTTTTGGGGCCTGTGTGTTTTTCGACCTGGAAATGGCAAAAAAGGCGCGAAAACATTGATTTGTCTCTCCTGCCGCGCACACACTTCGGAGAGCTTGCAAAGGCCTAATAACCACAAGCAGCCCCTACTCCACTATGGGAGACACTGTTTTCATCAAGTTTGAAGCCTCAGTGTTGGCGCGGCAGCCTTTTCTTTTTCTTTCGGGATTGTGTTTTTCTCCACCTGAAAATGCCAAAGAAGGCATAAAAACATGGATTTGTCTCTCCTGCTGCGCACACACTTCGGAGAGCTTGCAAATGCCTAATAACCACAAGCAGCCCCTACTCCAATATAGGAGACACTGTTTTCATCAAGTTTGAAGCCTCAGTTTTGGCTGGACAGCCATTTCTTTATTTTTGGGGCCTGTGTGTTTTTCGACCTGGAAATGGCAAAAAAGGCGCGAAAACATTGATTTGTCTCTCCTGCCGCGCACACACTTCGGAGAGCTTGCAAAGGCCTAATAACCACAAGCAGCCCCTACTCCACTATGGGAGACACTGTTTTCATCAAGTTTGAAGCCTCAGTGTTGGCGCGGCAGCCTTTTCTTTTTCTTTCGGGATTGTGTTTTTCTCCACCTGAAAATGCCAAAGAAGGCATAAAAACATGGATTTGTCTCTCCTGCTGCGCACACACTTCGGAGAGCTTGCAAATGCCTAATAACCACAAGCAGCCCCTACTCCAATATAGGAGACACTGTTTTCATCAAGTTTGAAGCCTCAGTTTTGGCTGGACAGCCATTTCTTTATTTTTGGGGCCTGTGTGTTTTTCGACCTGGAAATGGCAAAAAAGGCGCGAAAACATTGATTTGTCTCTCCTGCCGCGCACACACTTCCGATAGCTTGCGAAGGCCTAAAAAACACAAGCTGCCCTTGAGTTATTGTGGGAGAGAATGTTTTCATCAAGTTTGAAGCCATAGTTTTGGCGCGGCAGCCGTTTCTTTCATTTTGGGGCCTATGTGTTTTTCGACCTTGAAATCGTAAAAAAGGCGCGAAAACATGGATTTGTCTCTCCTGCCGCGCACACACTTCCGATAGCTTGCGAAGGCCTAAAAAACACAAGCGGCCCTTGAGTTATTGTCTGAGAGACTGTTTTAATCAAGTTTGAAGCCTCAGTTTTGGCTGGACAGCCGTTTCTTTATTTTTGGGGCCTTTGTTTTCTTCGACCTGGAAATGGCAAAAAAGGCGCGAAAACATGGATTTGTCTCTCCTGCCGCGCACACACTTCTGATAGCGTGCAAAGGCCTAAAAAACACAAGCAGCCCGTGAGTTATTATGGGAGAGACTGTTTTCATCAAGTTTGAAGCCATAGTTTTGGCGCGGCAGCCGTTTCTTTCATTTTGGGGCCTATGTGTTTTTCGACCTTGAAATCGCAAAAAAGGCGCGAAAACATGGATTTGTCTCTCCTGCCGCGCACACACTTCGGAGAGCTTGCAAATGCCTAATAACCACAAGCAGCCCCTACTCCAATATGGGAGACACTGTTTTCATCAAGTTTGAAGCCTCAGTTTTGGCTGGACAGCCATTTCTTTATTTTTGGGGCCTGTGTGTTTTTCGACCTGGAAATGGCAAAAAAGGCGCGAAAACATTGATTTGTCTCTCCTGCCGCGCACACACTTCGGAGAGCTTGCAAAGGCCTAAAAAACACAAGCAGCCCGTGAGTTATTATGGGAGAGACTGTTTTCATCAAGTTTGAAGCCATAGTTTTGGCGCGGCAGCCGTTTCTTTCATTTTGGGGCCTATGTGTTTTTCGACCTTGAAATCGCAAAAAAGGCGCGAAAACATGGATTTGTCTCTCCTGCCGCGCACACACTTCGGAGAGCTTGCAAATGCCTAATAACCACAAGCAGCCCCTACTCCAATATGGGAGACACTGTTTTCATCAAGTTTGAAGCCTCAGTTTTGGCTGGACAGCCATTTCTTTATTTTTGGGGCCTGTGTGTTTTTCGACCTGGAAATGGCAAAAAAGGCGCGAAAACATTGATTTGTCTCTCCTGCCGCGCACACACTTCGGAGAGCTTGCAAAGGCCTAATAACCACAAGCAGCCCCTACTCCACTATGGGAGACACTGTTTTCATCAAGTTTGAAGCCTCAGTGTTGGCGCGGCAGCCTTTTCTTTCTCTTTCGGGATTGTGTTTTTCTCCACCTGAAAATGCCAAAGAAGGCATAAAAACATGGATTTGTCTCTCCTGCTGCGCACACACTTCGGAGAGCTTGCAAATGCCTAATAACCACAAGCAGCCCCTACTCCAATATGGGAGACACTGTTTTCATCAAGTTTGAAGCCTCAGTGTTGGCGCGGCAGCCTTTTCTTTCTCTTTCGGGATTGTGTTTTTCTCCACCTGAAAATGCCAAAGAAGGCATAAAAACATGGATTTGTCTCTCCTGCTGCGCACACACTTCGGAGAGCTTGCAAAGGCCTAATAACCACAAGCAGCCCCTACTCCACTATGGGAGACACTGTTTTCATCAAGTTTGAAGCCTCAGTGTTGGCGCGGCAGCCTTTTCTTTCTCTTTCGGGATTGTGTTTTTCTCCACCTGAAAATGCCAAAGAAGGCATAAAAACATGGATTTGTCTCTCCTGCTGCGCACACACTTCGGAGAGCTTGCAAATGCCTAATAACCACAAGCAGCCCCTACTCCAATATGGGAGACACTGTTTTCATCAAGTTTGAAGCCTCAGTGTTGGCGCGGCAGCCTTTTCTTTCTCTTTCGGGATTGTGTTTTTCTCCACCTGAAAATGCCAAAGAAGGCATAAAAACATGGATTTGTCTCTCCTGCTGCGCACACACTTCGGAGAGCTTGCAAAGGCCTAATAACCACAAGCAGCCCCTACTCCACTATGGGAGACACTGTTTTCATCAAGTTTGAAGCCTCAGTGTTGGCGCGGCAGCCTTTTCTTTCTCTTTCGGGATTGTGTTTTTCTCCACCTGAAAATGCCAAAGAAGGCATAAAAACATGGATTTGTCTCTCCTGCTGCGCACACACTTCGGAGAGCTTGCAAATGCCTAATAACCACAAGCAGCCCCTACTCCATTATGGGAGACACTGTTTTCATCAAGTTTGAAGCCTCAGTGTTGGCGCGGCAGCCTTTTCTTTCTCTTTCGGGATTGTGTTTTTCTCCACCTGAAAATGCCAAAGAAGGCATAAAAACATGGATTTGTCTCTCCTGCTGCGCACACACTTCGGAGAGCTTGCAAATGCCTAATAACCACAAGCAGCCCCTACTCCAATATGGGAGACACTGTTTTCATCAAGTTTGAAGCCTCAGTTTTGGCTGGACAGCCATTTCTTTATTTTTGGGGCCTGTGTGTTTTTCGACCTGGAAATGGCAAAAAAGGCGCGAAAACATTGATTTGTCTCTCCTGCCGCGCACACACTTCGGAGAGCTTGCAAAGGCCTAATAACCACAAGCAGCCCCTACTCCACTATGGGAGACACTGTTTTCATCAAGTTTGAAGCCTCAGTGTTGGCGCGGCAGCCTTTTCTTTTTCTTTCGGGATTGTGTTTTTCTCCACCTGAAAATGCCAAAGAAGGCATAAAAACATGGATTTGTCTCTCCTGCTGCGCACACACTTCGGAGAGCTTGCAAATGCCTAATAACCACAAGCAGCCCCTACTCCAATATAGGAGACACTGTTTTCATCAAGTTTGAAGCCTCAGTTTTGGCTGGACAGCCATTTCTTTATTTTTGGGGCCTGTGTGTTTTTCGACCTGGAAATGGCAAAAAAGGCGCGAAAACATTGATTTGTCTCTCCTGCCGCGCACACACTTCCGATAGCTTGCGAAGGCCTAAAAAACACAAGCTGCCCTTGAGTTATTGTGGGAGAGAATGTTTTCATCAAGTTTGAAGCCATAGTTTTGGCGCGGCAGCCGTTTCTTTCATTTTGGGGCCTATGTGTTTTTCGACCTTGAAATCGTAAAAAAGGCGCGAAAACATGGATTTGTCTCTCCTGCCGCGCACACACTTCCGATAGCTTGCGAAGGCCTAAAAAACACAAGCGGCCCTTGAGTTATTGTCTGAGAGACTGTTTTAATCAAGTTTGAAGCCTCAGTTTTCGCTGGACAGCCGTTTCTTTATTTTTGGGGCCTTTGTTTTCTTCGACCTGGAAATGGCAAAAAAGGCGCGAAAACATGGATTTGTCTCTCCTGCCGCGCACACACTTCTGATAGCGTGCAAAGGCCTAAAAAACACAAGCAGCCCGTGAGTTATTATGGGAGAGACTGTTTTCATCAAGTTTGAAGCCATAGTTTTGGCGCGGCAGCCGTTTCTTTCATTTTGGGGCCTATGTGTTTTTCGACCTTGAAATCGCAAAAAAGGCGCGAAAACATGGATTTGTCTCTCCTGCCGCGCACACACTTCGGAGAGCTTGCAAATGCCTAATAACCACAAGCAGCCCCTACTCCAATATGGGAGACACTGTTTTCATCAAGTTTGAAGCCTCAGTTTTGGCTGGACAGCCATTTCTTTATTTTTGGGGCCTGTGTGTTTTTCGACCTGGAAATGTCAAAAAAGGCGCGAAAACATTGATTTGTCTCTCCTGCCGCGCACACACTTCGGAGAGCTTGCAAAGGCCTAAAAAACACAAGCAGCCCGTGAGTTATTATGGGAGAGACTGTTTTCATCAAGTTTGAAGCCATAGTTTTGGCGCGGCAGCCGTTTCTTTCATTTTGGGGCCTATGTGTTTTTCGACCTTGAAATCGCAAAAAAGGCGCGAAAACATGGATTTGTCTCTCCTGCCGCGCACACACTTCGGAGAGCTTGCAAATGCCTAATAACCACAAGCAGCCCCTACTCCAATATGGGAGACACTGTTTTCATCAAGTTTGAAGCCTCAGTTTTGGCTGGACAGCCATTTCTTTATTTTTGGGGCCTGTGTGTTTTTCGACCTGGAAATGGCAAAAAAGGCGCGAAAACATTGATTTGTCTCTCCTGCCGCGCACACACTTCGGAGAGCTTGCAAAGGCCTAATAACCACAAGCAGCCCCTACTCCACTATGGGAGACACTGTTTTCATCAAGTTTGAAGCCTCAGTGTTGGCGCGGCAGCCTTTTCTTTCTCTTTCGGGATTGTGTTTTTCTCCACCTGAAAATGCCAAAGAAGGCATAAAAACATGGATTTGTCTCTCCTGCTGCGCACACACTTCGGAGAGCTTGCAAATGCCTAATAACCACAAGCAGCCCCTACTCCAATATGGGAGACACTGTTTTCATCAAGTTTGAAGCCTCAGTGTTGGCGCGGCAGCCTTTTCTTTCTCTTTCGGGATTGTGTTTTTCTCCACCTGAAAATGCCAAAGAAGGCATAAAAACATGGATTTGTCTCTCCTGCTGCGCACACACTTCGGAGAGCTTGCAAAGGCCTAATAACCACAAGCAGCCCCTACTCCACTATGGGAGACACTGTTTTCATCAAGTTTGAAGCCTCAGTGTTGGCGCGGCAGCCTTTTCTTTCTCTTTCGGGATTGTGTTTTTCTCCACCTGAAAATGCCAAAGAAGGCATAAAAACATGGATTTGTCTCTCCTGCTGCGCACACACTTCGGAGAGCTTGCAAATGCCTAATAACCACAAGCAGCCCCTACTCCAATATGGGAGACACTGTTTTCATCAAGTTTGAAGCCTCAGTGTTGGCGCGGCAGCCTTTTCTTTCTCTTTCGGGATTGTGTTTTTCTCCACCTGAAAATGCCAAAGAAGGCATAAAAACATGGATTTGTCTCTCCTGCTGCGCACACACTTCGGAGAGCTTGCAAAGGCCTAATAACCACAAGCAGCCCCTACTCCACTATGGGAGACACTGTTTTCATCAAGTTTGAAGCCTCAGTGTTGGCGCGGCAGCCTTTTCTTTCTCTTTCGGGATTGTGTTTTTCTCCACCTGAAAATGCCAAAGAAGGCATAAAAACATGGATTTGTCTCTCCTGCTGCGCACACACTTCGGAGAGCTTGCAAATGCCTAATAACCACAAGCAGCCCCTACTCCATTATGGGAGACACTGTTTTCATCAAGTTTGAAGCCTCAGTGTTGGCGCGGCAGCCTTTTCTTTCTCTTTCGGGATTGTGTTTTTCTCCACCTGAAAATGCCAAAGAAGGCATAAAAACATGGATTTGTCTCTCCTGCTGCGCACACACTTCGGAGAGCTTGCAAATGCCTAATAACCACAAGCAGCCCCTACTCCAATATGGGAGACACTGTTTTCATCAAGTTTGAAGCCTCAGTTTTGGCTGGACAGCCATTTCTTTATTTTTGGGGCCTGTGTGTTTTTCGACCTGGAAATGGCAAAAAAGGCGCGAAAACATTGATTTGTCTCTCCTGCCGCGCACACACTTCGGAGAGCTTGCAAAGGCCTAATAACCACAAGCAGCCCCTACTCCACTATGGGAGACACTGTTTTCATCAAGTTTGAAGTCTCAGTGTTGGCGCGGCAGCCTTTTCTTTTTCTTTCGGGATTGTGTTTTTCTCCACCTGAAAATGCCAAAGAAGGCATAAAAACATGGATTTGTCTCTCCTGCTGCGCACACACTTCGGAGAGCTTGCAAATGCCTAATAACCACAAGCAGCCCCTACTCCAATATAGGAGACACTGTTTTCATCAAGTTTGAAGCCTCAGTTTTGGCTGGACAGCCATTTCTTTATTTTTGGGGCCTGTGTGTTTTTCGACCTGGAAATGGCAAAAAAGGCGCGAAAACATTGATTTGTCTCTCCTGCCGCGCACACACTTCCGATAGCTTGCGAAGGCCTAAAAAACACAAGCTGCCCTTGAGTTATTGTGGGAGAGAATGTTTTCATCAAGTTTGAAGCCATAGTTTTGGCGCGGCAGCCGTTTCTTTCATTTTGGGGCCTATGTGTTTTTCGACCTTGAAATCGTAAAAAAGGCGCGAAAACATGGATTTGTCTCTCCTGCCGCGCACACACTTCCGATAGCTTGCGAAGGCCTAAAAAACACAAGCGGCCCTTGAGTTATTGTCTGAGAGACTGTTTTAATCAAGTTTGAAGCCTCAGTTTTGGCTGGACAGCCGTTTCTTTATTTTTGGGGCCTTTGTTTTCTTCGACCTGGAAATGGCAAAAAAGGCGCGAAAACATGGATTTGTCTCTCCTGCCGCGCACACACTTCTGATAGCGTGCAAAGGCCTAAAAAACACAAGCAGCCCGTGAGTTATTATGGGAGAGACTGTTTTCATCAAGTTTGAAGCCATAGTTTTGGCGCGGCAGCCGTTTCTTTCATTTTGGGGCCTATGTGTTTTTCGACCTTGAAATCGCAAAAAAGGCGCGAAAACATGGATTTGTCTCTCCTGCCGCGCACACACTTCGGAGAGCTTGCAAATGCCTAATAACCACAAGCAGCCCCTACTCCAATATGGGAGACACTGTTTTCATCAAGTTTGAAGCCTCAGTTTTGGCTGGACAGCCATTTCTTTATTTTTGGGGCCTGTGTGTTTTTCGACCTGGAAATGGCAAAAAAGGCGCGAAAACATTGATTTGTCTCTCCTGCCGCGCACACACTTCGGAGAGCTTGCAAAGGCCTAAAAAACACAAGCAGCCCGTGAGTTATTATGGGAGAGACTGTTTTCATCAAGTTTGAAGCCATAGTTTTGGCGCGGCAGCCGTTTCTTTCATTTTGGGGCCTATGTGTTTTTCGACCTTGAAATCGCAAAAAAGGCGCGAAAACATGGATTTGTCTCTCCTGCCGCGCACACACTTCGGAGAGCTTGCAAATGCCTAATAACCACAAGCAGCCCCTACTCCAATATGGGAGACACTGTTTTCATCAAGTTTGAAGCCTCAGTGTTGGCGCGGCAGCCTTTTCTTTCTCTTTCGGGATTGTGTTTTTCTCCACCTGAAAATGCCAAAGAAGGCATAAAAACATGGATTTGTCTCTCCTGCTGCGCACACACTTCGGAGAGCTTGCAAAGGCCTAATAACCACAAGCAGCCCCTACTCCACTATGGGAGACACTGTTTTCATCAAGTTTGAAGCCTCAGTGTTGGCGCGGCAGCCTTTTCTTTCTCTTTCGGGATTGTGTTTTTCTCCACCTGAAAATGCCAAAGAAGGCATAAAAACATGGATTTGTCTCTCCTGCTGCGCACACACTTCGGAGAGCTTGCAAATGCCTAATAACCACAAGCAGCCCCTACTCCAATATGGGAGACACTGTTTTCATCAAGTTTGAAGCCTCAGTGTTGGCGCGGCAGCCTTTTCTTTCTCTTTCGGGATTGTGTTTTTCTCCACCTGAAAATGCCAAAGAAGGCATAAAAACATGGATTTGTCTCTCCTGCTGCGCACACACTTCGGAGAGCTTGCAAAGGCCTAATAACCACAAGCAGCCCCTACTCCACTATGGGAGACACTGTTTTCATCAAGTTTGAAGCCTCAGTGTTGGCGCGGCAGCCTTTTCTTTCTCTTTCGGGATTGTGTTTTTCTCCACCTGAAAATGCCAAAGAAGGCATAAAAACATGGATTTGTCTCTCCTGCTGCGCACACACTTCGGAGAGCTTGCAAATGCCTAATAACCACAAGCAGCCCCTACTCCATTATGGGAGACACTGTTTTCATCAAGTTTGAAGCCTCAGTGTTGGCGCGGCAGCCTTTTCTTTCTCTTTCGGGATTGTGTTTTTCTCCACCTGAAAATGCCAAAGAAGGCATAAAAACATGGATTTGTCTCTCCTGCTGCGCACACACTTCGGAGAGCTTGCAAATGCCTAATAACCACAAGCAGCCCCTACTCCAATATGGGAGACACTGTTTTCATCAAGTTTGAAGCCTCAGTTTTGGCTGGACAGCCATTTCTTTATTTTTGGGGCCTGTGTGTTTTTCGACCTGGAAATGGCAAAAAAGGCGCGAAAACATTGATTTGTCTCTCCTGCCGCGCACACACTTCGGAGAGCTTGCAAAGGCCTAATAACCACAAGCAGCCCCTACTCCACTATGGGAGACACTGTTTTCATCAAGTTTGAAGCCTCAGTGTTGGCGCGGCAGCCTTTTCTTTTTCTTTCGGGATTGTGTTTTTCTCCACCTGAAAATGCCAAAGAAGGCATAAAAACATGGATTTGTCTCTCCTGCTGCGCACACACTTCGGAGAGCTTGCAAATGCCTAATAACCACAAGCAGCCCCTACTCCAATATAGGAGACACTGTTTTCATCAAGTTTGAAGCCTCAGTTTTGGCTGGACAGCCATTTCTTTATTTTTGGGGCCTGTGTGTTTTTCGACCTGGAAATGGCAAAAAAGGCGCGAAAACATTGATTTGTCTCTCCTGCCGCGCACACACTTCCGATAGCTTGCGAAGGCCTAAAAAACACAAGCTGCCCTTGAGTTATTGTGGGAGAGAATGTTTTCATCAAGTTTGAAGCCATAGTTTTGGCGCGGCAGCCGTTTCTTTCATTTTGGGGCCTATGTGTTTTTCGACCTTGAAATCGTAAAAAAGGCGCGAAAACATGGATTTGTCTCTCCTGCCGCGCACACACTTCCGATAGCTTGCGAAGGCCTAAAAAACACAAGCGGCCCTTGAGTTATTGTCTGAGAGACTGTTTTAATCAAGTTTGAAGCCTCAGTTTTCGCTGGACAGCCGTTTCTTTATTTTTGGGGCCTTTGTTTTCTTCGACCTGGAAATGGCAAAAAAGGCGCGAAAACATGGATTTGTCTCTCCTGCCGCGCACACACTTCTGATAGCGTGCAAAGGCCTAAAAAACACAAGCAGCCCGTGAGTTATTATGGGAGAGACTGTTTTCATCAAGTTTGAAGCCATAGTTTTGGCGCGGCAGCCGTTTCTTTCATTTTGGGGCCTATGTGTTTTTCGACCTTGAAATCGCAAAAAAGGCGCGAAAACATGGATTTGTCTCTCCTGCCGCGCACACACTTCGGAGAGCTTGCAAATGCCTAATAACCACAAGCAGCCCCTACTCCAATATGGGAGACACTGTTTTCATCAAGTTTGAAGCCTCAGTTTTGGCTGGACAGCCATTTCTTTATTTTTGGGGCCTGTGTGTTTTTCGACCTGGAAATGTCAAAAAAGGCGCGAAAACATTGATTTGTCTCTCCTGCCGCGCACACACTTCGGAGAGCTTGCAAAGGCCTAAAAAACACAAGCAGCCCGTGAGTTATTATGGGAGAGACTGTTTTCATCAAGTTTGAAGCCATAGTTTTGGCGCGGCAGCCGTTTCTTTCATTTTGGGGCCTATGTGTTTTTCGACCTTGAAATCGCAAAAAAGGCGCGAAAACATGGATTTGTCTCTCCTGCCGCGCACACACTTCGGAGAGCTTGCAAATGCCTAATAACCACAAGCAGCCCCTACTCCAATATGGGAGACACTGTTTTCATCAAGTTTGAAGCCTCAGTTTTGGCTGGACAGCCATTTCTTTATTTTTGGGGCCTGTGTGTTTTTCGACCTGGAAATGGCAAAAAAGGCGCGAAAACATTGATTTGTCTCTCCTGCCGCGCACACACTTCGGAGAGCTTGCAAAGGCCTAATAACCACAAGCAGCCCCTACTCCACTATGGGAGACACTGTTTTCATCAAGTTTGAAGCCTCAGTGTTGGCGCGGCAGCCTTTTCTTTCTCTTTCGGGATTGTGTTTTTCTCCACCTGAAAATGCCAAAGAAGGCATAAAAACATGGATTTGTCTCTCCTGCTGCGCACACACTTCGGAGAGCTTGCAAATGCCTAATAACCACAAGCAGCCCCTACTCCAATATGGGAGACACTGTTTTCATCAAGTTTGAAGCCTCAGTGTTGGCGCGGCAGCCTTTTCTTTCTCTTTCGGGATTGTGTTTTTCTCCACCTGAAAATGCCAAAGAAGGCATAAAAACATGGATTTGTCTCTCCTGCTGCGCACACACTTCGGAGAGCTTGCAAAGGCCTAATAACCACAAGCAGCCCCTACTCCACTATGGGAGACACTGTTTTCATCAAGTTTGAAGCCTCAGTGTTGGCGCGGCAGCCTTTTCTTTCTCTTTCGGGATTGTGTTTTTCTCCACCTGAAAATGCCAAAGAAGGCATAAAAACATGGATTTGTCTCTCCTGCTGCGCACACACTTCGGAGAGCTTGCAAATGCCTAATAACCACAAGCAGCCCCTACTCCAATATGGGAGACACTGTTTTCATCAAGTTTGAAGCCTCAGTGTTGGCGCGGCAGCCTTTTCTTTCTCTTTCGGGATTGTGTTTTTCTCCACCTGAAAATGCCAAAGAAGGCATAAAAACATGGATTTGTCTCTCCTGCTGCGCACACACTTCGGAGAGCTTGCAAATGCCTAATAACCACAAGCAGCCCCTACTCCATTATGGGAGACACTGTTTTCATCAAGTTTGAAGCCTCAGTGTTGGCGCGGCAGCCTTTTCTTTCTCTTTCGGGATTGTGTTTTTCTCCACCTGAAAATGCCAAAGAAGGCATAAAAACATGGATTTGTCTCTCCTGCTGCGCACACACTTCGGAGAGCTTGCAAATGCCTAATAACCACAAGCAGCCCCTACTCCAATATGGGAGACACTGTTTTCATCAAGTTTGAAGCCTCAGTTTTGGCTGGACAGCCATTTCTTTATTTTTGGGGCCTGTGTGTTTTTCGACCTGGAAATGGCAAAAAAGGCGCGAAAACATTGATTTGTCTCTCCTGCCGCGCACACACTTCGGAGAGCTTGCAAAGGCCTAATAACCACAAGCAGCCCCTACTCCACTATGGGAGACACTGTTTTCATCAAGTTTGAAGTCTCAGTGTTGGCGCGGCAGCCTTTTCTTTTTCTTTCGGGATTGTGTTTTTCTCCACCTGAAAATGCCAAAGAAGGCATAAAAACATGGATTTGTCTCTCCTGCTGCGCACACACTTCGGAGAGCTTGCAAATGCCTAATAACCACAAGCAGCCCCTACTCCAATATAGGAGACACTGTTTTCATCAAGTTTGAAGCCTCAGTTTTGGCTGGACAGCCATTTCTTTATTTTTGGGGCCTGTGTGTTTTTCGACCTGGAAATGGCAAAAAAGGCGCGAAAACATTGATTTGTCTCTCCTGCCGCGCACACACTTCCGATAGCTTGCGAAGGCCTAAAAAACACAAGCTGCCCTTGAGTTATTGTGGGAGAGAATGTTTTCATCAAGTTTGAAGCCATAGTTTTGGCGCGGCAGCCGTTTCTTTCATTTTGGGGCCTATGTGTTTTTCGACCTTGAAATCGTAAAAAAGGCGCGAAAACATGGATTTGTCTCTCCTGCCGCGCACACACTTCCGATAGCTTGCGAAGGCCTAAAAAACACAAGCGGCCCTTGAGTTATTGTCTGAGAGACTGTTTTAATCAAGTTTGAAGCCTCAGTTTTGGCTGGACAGCCGTTTCTTTATTTTTGGGGCCTTTGTTTTCTTCGACCTGGAAATGGCAAAAAAGGCGCGAAAACATGGATTTGTCTCTCCTGCCGCGCACACACTTCTGATAGCGTGCAAAGGCCTAAAAAACACAAGCAGCCCGTGAGTTATTATGGGAGAGACTGTTTTCATCAAGTTTGAAGCCATAGTTTTGGCGCGGCAGCCGTTTCTTTCATTTTGGGGCCTATGTGTTTTTCGACCTTGAAATCGCAAAAAAGGCGCGAAAACATGGATTTGTCTCTCCTGCCGCGCACACACTTCGGAGAGCTTGCAAATGCCTAATAACCACAAGCAGCCCCTACTCCAATATGGGAGACACTGTTTTCATCAAGTTTGAAGCCTCAGTTTTGGCTGGACAGCCATTTCTTTATTTCTTGGGGCCTGTGTGTTTTTCGACCTGGAAATGGCAAAAAAGGCGCGAAAACATTGATTTGTCTCTCCTGCCGCGCACACACTTCGGAGAGCTTGCAAAGGCCTAAAAAACACAAGCAGCCCGTGAGTTATTATGGGAGAGACTGTTTTCATCAAGTTTGAAGCCATAGTTTTGGCGCGGCAGCCGTTTCTTTCATTTTGGGGCCTATGTGTTTTTCGACCTTGAAATCGCAAAAAAGGCGCGAAAACATGGATTTGTCTCTCCTGCCGCGCACACACTTCGGAGAGCTTGCAAATGCCTAATAACCACAAGCAGCCCCTACTCCAATATGGGAGACACTGTTTTCATCAAGTTTGAAGCCTCAGTTTTGGCTGGACAGCCATTTCTTTATTTTTGGGGCCTGTGTGTTTTTCGACCTGGAAATGGCAAAAAAGGCGCGAAAACATTGATTTGTCTCTCCTGCCGCGCACACACTTCGGAGAGCTTGCAAAGGCCTAATAACCACAAGCAGCCCCTACTCCACTATGGGAGACACTGTTTTCATCAAGTTTGAAGCCTCAGTGTTGGCGCGGCAGCCTTTTCTTTCTCTTTCGGGATTGTGTTTTTCTCCACCTGAAAATGCCAAAGAAGGCATAAAAACATGGATTTGTCTCTCCTGCTGCGCACACACTTCGGAGAGCTTGCAAAGGCCTAATAACCACAAGCAGCCCCTACTCCACTATGGGAGACACTGTTTTCATCAAGTTTGAAGCCTCAGTGTTGGCGCGGCAGCCTTTTCTTTCTCTTTCGGGATTGTGTTTTTCTCCACCTGAAAATGCCAAAGAAGGCATAAAAACATGGATTTGTCTCTCCTGCTGCGCACACACTTCGGAGAGCTTGCAAATGCCTAATAACCACAAGCAGCCCCTACTCCAATATGGGAGACACTGTTTTCATCAAGTTTGAAGCCTCAGTGTTGGCGCGGCAGCCTTTTCTTTCTCTTTCGGGATTGTGTTTTTCTCCACCTGAAAATGCCAAAGAAGGCATAAAACATGGATTTGTCTCTCCTGCTGCGCACACACTTCGGAGAGCTTGCAAAGGCCTAATAACCACAAGCAGCCCCTACTCCACTATGGGAGACACTGTTTTCATCAAGTTTGAAGCCTCAGTGTTGGCGCGGCAGCCTTTTCTTTCTCTTTCGGGATTGTGTTTTTCTCCACCTGAAAATGCCAAAGAAGGCATAAAAACATGGATTTGTCTCTCCTGCTGCGCACACACTTCGGAGAGCTTGCAAATGCCTAATAACCACAAGCAGCCCCTACTCCAATATGGGAGACACTGTTTTCATCAAGTTTGAAGCCTCAGTGTTGGCGCGGCAGCCTTTTCTTTCTCTTTCGGGATTGTGTTTTTCTCCACCTGAAAATGCCAAAGAAGGCATAAAAACATGGATTTGTCTCTCCTGCTGCGCACACACTTCGGAGAGCTTGCAAAGGCCTAATAACCACAAGCAGCCCCTACTCCACTATGGGAGACACTGTTTTCATCAAGTTTGAAGCCTCAGTGTTGGCGCGGCAGCCTTTTCTTTCTCTTTCGGGATTGTGTTTTTCTCCACCTGAAAATGCCAAAGAAGGCATAAAAACATGGATTTGTCTCTCCTGCTGCGCACACACTTCGGAGAGCTTGCAAATGCCTAATAACCACAAGCAGCCCCTACTCCATTATGGGAGACACTGTTTTCATCAAGTTTGAAGCCTCAGTGTTGGCGCGGCAGCCTTTTCTTTCTCTTTCGGGATTGTGTTTTTCTCCACCTGAAAATGCCAAAGAAGGCATAAAAACATGGATTTGTCTCTCCTGCTGCGCACACACTTCGGAGAGCTTGCAAATGCCTAATAACCACAAGCAGCCCCTACTCCAATATGGGAGACACTGTTTTCATCAAGTTTGAAGCCTCAGTTTTGGCTGGACAGCCATTTCTTTATTTTTGGGGCCTGTGTGTTTTTCGACCTGGAAATGGCAAAAAAGGCGCGAAAACATTGATTTGTCTCTCCTGCCGCGCACACACTTCGGAGAGCTTGCAAAGGCCTAATAACCACAAGCAGCCCCTACTCCACTATGGGAGACACTGTTTTCATCAAGTTTGAAGCCTCAGTGTTGGCGCGGCAGCCTTTTCTTTTTCTTTCGGGATTGTGTTTTTCTCCACCTGAAAATGCCAAAGAAGGCATAAAAACATGGATTTGTCTCTCCTGCTGCGCACACACTTCGGAGAGCTTGCAAATGCCTAATAACCACAAGCAGCCCCTACTCCAATATAGGAGACACTGTTTTCATCAAGTTTAGAAGCCTCAGTTTTGGCTGGACAGCCATTTCTTTATTTTTGGGGGCCTGTGTGTTTTCGACCTGGAAATGGCAAAAAAGGCGCGAAAACATTGATTGTCTCTCCTGCCGCGCACACACTTCCGATAGCTGCGAAGGCCTAAAAAACACAAGCTGCCTTGAGTTATTGTGGGAGAGAATGTTTTCATCAAGTTTGAAGCCATAGTTTTGGCGCGGCAGCCGTTTCTTTCATTTTGGGGCCTATGTGTTTTTCGACCTTGAAATCGTAAAAAAGGCGCGAAAACATGGATTTGTCTCTCCTGCCGCGCACACACTTCCGATAGCTTGCGAAGGCCTAAAAAACACAAGCGGCCCTTGAGTTATTGTCTGAGAGACTGTTTTAATCAAGTTTGAAGCCTCAGTTTTGGCTGGACAGCCGTTTCTTTATTTTTGGGGCCTTTGTTTTCTTCGACCTGGAAATGGCAAAAAAGGCGCGAAAACATGGATTTGTCTCTCCTGCCGCGCACACACTTCTGATAGCGTGCAAAGGCCTAAAAAACACAAGCAGCCCGTGAGTTATTATGGGAGAGACTGTTTTCATCAAGTTTGAAGCCATAGTTTTGGCGCGGCAGCCGTTTCTTTCATTTTGGGGCCTATGTGTTTTTCGACCTTGAAATCGCAAAAAAGGCGCGAAAACATGGATTTGTCTCTCCTGCCGCGCACACACTTCGGAGAGCTTGCAAATGCCTAATAACCACAAGCAGCCCCTACTCCAATATGGGAGACACTGTTTTCATCAAGTTTGAAGCCTCAGTTTTGGCTGGACAGCCATTTCTTTATTTTTGGGGCCTGTGTGTTTTTCGACCTGGAAATGTCAAAAAAGGCGCGAAAACATTGATTTGTCTCTCCTGCCGCGCACACACTTCGGAGAGCTTGCAAAGGCCTAAAAAACACAAGCAGCCCGTGAGTTATTATGGGAGAGACTGTTTTCATCAAGTTTGAAGCCATAGTTTTGGCGCGGCAGCCGTTTCTTTCATTTTGGGGCCTATGTGTTTTTCGACCTTGAAATCGCAAAAAAGGCGCGAAAACATGGATTTGTCTCTCCTGCCGCGCACACACTTCGGAGAGCTTGCAAATGCCTAATAACCACAAGCAGCCCCTACTCCAATATGGGAGACACTGTTTTCATCAAGTTTGAAGCCTCAGTTTTGGCTGGACAGCCATTTCTTTATTTTTGGGGCCTGTGTGTTTTTCGACCTGGAAATGGCAAAAAAGGCGCGAAAACATTGATTTGTCTCTCCTGCCGCGCACACACTTCGGAGAGCTTGCAAAGGCCTAATAACCACAAGCAGCCCCTACTCCACTATGGGAGACACTGTTTTCATCAAGTTTGAAGCCTCAGTGTTGGCGCGGCAGCCTTTTCTTATTTCTCTTTCGGGATTGTGTTTTTCTCCACCTGAAAATGCCAAAGAAGGCATAAAAACATGGATTTGTCTCTCCTGCTGCGCACACACTTCGGAGAGCTTGCAAATGCCTAATAACCACAAGCAGCCCCTACTCCAATATGGGAGACACTGTTTTCATCAAGTTTGAAGCCTCAGTGTTGGCGCGGCAGCCTTTTCTTTCTCTTTCGGGATTGTGTTTTTCTCCACCTGAAAATGCCAAAGAAGGCATAAAAACATGGATTTGTCTCTCCTGCTGCGCACACACTTCGGAGAGCTTGCAAATGCCTAATAACCACAAGCAGCCCCTACTCCAATATGGGAGACACTGTTTTCATCAAGTTTGAAGCCTCAGTTTTGGCTGGACAGCCATTTCTTTATTTTTGGGGCCTGTGTGTTTTTCGACCTGGAAATGGCAAAAAAGGCGCGAAAACATTGATTTGTCTCTCCTGCCGCGCACACACTTCGGAGAGCTTGCAAAGGCCTAATAACCACAAGCAGCCCCTACTCCACTATGGGAGACACTGTTTTCATCAAGTTTGAAGCCTCAGTGTTGGCGCGGCAGCCTTTTCTTTTTCTTTCGGGATTGTGTTTTTCTCCACCTGAAAATGCCAAAGAAGGCATAAAAACATGGATTTGTCTCTCCTGCTGCGCACACACTTCGGAGAGCTTGCAAATGCCTAATAACCACAAGCAGCCCCTACTCCAATATAGGAGACACTGTTTTCATCAAGTTTGAAGCCTCAGTTTTGGCTGGACAGCCATTTCTTTATTTTTGGGGCCTGTGTGTTTTTCGACCTGGAAATGGCAAAAAAGGCGCGAAAACATTGATTTGTCTCTCCTGCCGCGCACACACTTCCGATAGCTTGCGAAGGCCTAAAAAACACAAGCTGCCCTTGAGTTATTGTGGGAGAGAATGTTTTCATCAAGTTTGAAGCCATAGTTTTGGCGCGGCAGCCGTTTCTTTCATTTTGGGGCCTTTGTGTTTTTCGACCTTGAAATCGTAAAAAAGGCGCGAAAACATGGATTTGTCTCTCCTGCCGCGCACACACTTCTGATAGCGTGCAAAGGCCTAAAAAACACAAGCAGCCCGTGAGTTATTATGGGAGAGACTGTTTTCATCAAGTTTGAAGCCATAGTTTTGGCGCGGCAGCCGTTTCTTTCATTTTGGGGCCTATGTGTTTTTCGACCTTGAAATCGCAAAAAAGGCGCGAAAACATGGATTTGTCTCTCCTGCCGCGCACACACTTCGGAGAGCTTGCAAATGCCTAATAACCACAAGCAGCCCCTACTCCAATATGGGAGACACTGTTTTCATCAAGTTTGAAGCCTCAGTTTTGGCTGGACAGCCATTTCTTTATTTTTGGGGCCTGTGTGTTTTTCGACCTGGAAATGGCAAAAAAGGCGCGAAAACATTGATTTGTCTCTCCTGCCGCGCACACACTTCGGAGAGCTTGCAAAGGCCTAAAAAACACAAGCAGCCCGTGAGTTATTATGGGAGAGACTGTTTTCATCAAGTTTGAAGCCATAGTTTTGGCGCGGCAGCCGTTTCTTTCATTTTGGGGCCTATGTGTTTTTCGACCTTGAAATCGCAAAAAAGGCGCGAAAACATGGATTTGTCTCTCCTGCCGCGCACACACTTCGGAGAGCTTGCAAATGCCTAATAACCACAAGCAGCCCCTACTCCAATATGGGAGACACTGTTTTCATCAAGTTTGAAGCCTCAGTTTTGGCTGGACAGCCATTTCTTTATTTTTGGGGCCTGTGTGTTTTTCGACCTGGAAATGGCAAAAAAGGCGCGAAAACATTGATTTGTCTCTCCTGCCGCGCACACACTTCGGAGAGCTTGCAAAGGCCTAATAACCACAAGCAGCCCCTACTCCACTATGGGAGACACTGTTTTCATCAAGTTTGAAGCCTCAGTGTTGGCGCGGCAGCCTTTTCTTTCTCTTTCGGGATTGTGTTTTTCTCCACCTGAAAATGCCAAAGAAGGCATAAAAACATGGATTTGTCTCTCCTGCTGCGCACACACTTCGGAGAGCTTGCAAATGCCTAATAACCACAAGCAGCCCCTACTCCAATATGGGAGACACTGTTTTCATCAAGTTTGAAGCCTCAGTGTTGGCGCGGCAGCCTTTTCTTTCTCTTTCGGGATTGTGTTTTTCTCCACCTGAAAATGCCAAAGAAGGCATAAAAACATGGATTTGTCTCTCCTGCTGCGCACACACTTCGGAGAGCTTGCAAATGCCTAATAACCACAAGCAGCCCCTACTCCAATATGGGAGACACTGTTTTCATCAAGTTTGAAGCCTCAGTTTTGGCTGGACAGCCATTTCTTTATTTTTGGGGCCTGTGTGTTTTTCGACCTGGAAATGGCAAAAAAGGCGCGAAAACATTGATTTGTCTCTCCTGCCGCGCACACACTTCGGAGAGCTTGCAAAGGCCTAATAACCACAAGCAGCCCCTACTCCACTATGGGAGACACTGTTTTCATCAAGTTTGAAGCCTCAGTGTTGGCGCGGCAGCCTTTTCTTTTTCTTTCGGGATTGTGTTTTTCTCCACCTGAAAATGCCAAAGAAGGCATAAAAACATGGATTTGTCTCTCCTGCTGCGCACACACTTCGGAGAGCTTGCAAATGCCTAATAACCACAAGCAGCCCCTACTCCAATATAGGAGACACTGTTTTCATCAAGTTTGAAGCCTCAGTTTTGGCTGGACAGCCATTTCTTTATTTTTGGGGCCTGTGTGTTTTTCGACCTGGAAATGGCAAAAAAGGCGCGAAAACATTGATTTGTCTCTCCTGCCGCGCACACACTTCCGATAGCTTGCGAAGGCCTAAAAAACACAAGCTGCCCTTGAGTTATTGTGGGAGAGAATGTTTTCATCAAGTTTGAAGCCATAGTTTTGGCGCGGCAGCCGTTTCTTTCATTTTGGGGCCTATGTGTTTTTCGACCTTGAAATCGTAAAAAAGGCGCGAAAACATGGATTTGTCTCTCCTGCCGCGCACACACTTCCGATAGCTTGCGAAGGCCTAAAAAACACAAGCGGCCCTTGAGTTATTGTCTGAGAGACTGTTTTAATCAAGTTTGAAGCCTCAGTTTTGGCTGGACAGCCGTTTCTTTATTTTTGGGGCCTTTGTTTTCTTCGACCTGGAAATGGCAAAAAAGGCACGAAAACATGGATTTGTCTCTCCTGCCGCGCACACACTTCTGATAGCGTGCAAAGGCCTAAAAAACACAAGCAGCCCGTGAGTTATTATGGGAGAGACTGTTTTCATCAAGTTTGAAGCCATAGTTTTGGCGCGGCAGCCGTTTCTTTCATTTTGGGGCCTATGTGTTTTTCGACCTTGAAATCGCAAAAAAGGCGCGAAAACATGGATTTGTCTCTCCTGCCGCGCACACACTTCGGAGAGCTTGCAAATGCCTAATAACCACAAGCAGCCCCTACTCCAATATGGGAGACACTGTTTTCATCAAGTTTGAAGCCTCAGTTTTGGCTGGACAGCCATTTCTTTATTTTTGGGGCCTGTGTGTTTTTCGACCTGGAAATGGCAAAAAAGGCGCGAAAACATTGATTTGTCTCTCCTGCCGCGCACACACTTCGGAGAGCTTGCAAAGGCCTAAAAAACACAAGCAGCCCGTGAGTTATTATGGGAGAGACTGTTTTCATCAAGTTTGAAGCCATAGTTTTGGCGCGGCAGCCGTTTCTTTCATTTTGGGGCCTATGTGTTTTTCGACCTTGAAATCGCAAAAAAGGCGCGAAAACATGGATTTGTCTCTCCTGCCGCGCACACACTTCGGAGAGCTTGCAAATGCCTAATAACCACAAGCAGCCCCTACTCCAATATGGGAGACACTGTTTTCATCAAGTTTGAAGCCTCAGTTTTGGCTGGACAGCCATTTCTTTATTTTTGGGGCCTGTGTGTTTTTCGACCTGGAAATGGCAAAAAAGGCGCGAAAACATTGATTTGTCTCTCCTGCCGCGCACACACTTCGGAGAGCTTGCAAAGGCCTAATAACCACAAGCAGCCCCTACTCCACTATGGGAGACACTGTTTTCATCAAGTTTGAAGCCTCAGTGTTGGCGCGGCAGCCTTTTCTTTCTCTTTCGGGATTGTGTTTTTCTCCACCTGAAAATGCCAAAGAAGGCATAAAAACATGGATTTGTCTCTCCTGCTGCGCACACACTTCGGAGAGCTTGCAAAGGCCTAATAACCACAAGCAGCCCCTACTCCACTATGGGAGACACTGTTTTCATCAAGTTTGAAGCCTCAGTGTTGGCGCGGCAGCCTTTTCTTTCTCTTTCGGGATTGTGTTTTTCTCCACCTGAAAATGCCAAAGAAGGCATAAAAACATGGATTTGTCTCTCCTGCTGCGCACACACTTCGGAGAGCTTGCAAATGCCTAATAACCACAAGCAGCCCCTACTCCAATATGGGAGACACTGTTTTCATCAAGTTTGAAGCCTCAGTGTTGGCGCGGCAGCCTTTTCTTTCTCTTTCGGGATTGTGTTTTTCTCCACCTGAAAATGCCAAAGAAGGCATAAAAACATGGATTTGTCTCTCCTGCTGCGCACACACTTCGGAGAGCTTGCAAAGGCCTAATAACCACAAGCAGCCCCTACTCCACTATGGGAGACACTGTTTTCATCAAGTTTGAAGCCTCAGTGTTGGCGCGGCAGCCTTTTCTTTCTCTTTCGGGATTGTGTTTTTCTCCACCTGAAAATGCCAAAGAAGGCATAAAAACATGGATTTGTCTCTCCTGCTGCGCACACACTTCGGAGAGCTTGCAAATGCCTAATAACCACAAGCAGCCCCTACTCCATTATGGGAGACACTGTTTTCATCAAGTTTGAAGCCTCAGTGTTGGCGCGGCAGCCTTTTCTTTCTCTTTCGGGATTGTGTTTTTCTCCACCTGAAAATGCCAAAGAAGGCATAAAAACATGGATTTGTCTCTCCTGCTGCGCACACACTTCGGAGAGCTTGCAAATGCCTAATAACCACAAGCAGCCCCTACTCCAATATGGGAGACACTGTTTTCATCAAGTTTGAAGCCTCAGTTTTGGCTGGACAGCCATTTCTTTATTTTTGGGGCCTGTGTGTTTTTCGACCTGGAAATGGCAAAAAAGGCGCGAAAACATTGATTTGTCTCTCCTGCCGCGCACACACTTCGGAGAGCTTGCAAAGGCCTAATAACCACAAGCAGCCCCTACTCCACTATGGGAGACACTGTTTTCATCAAGTTTGAAGCCTCAGTGTTGGCGCGGCAGCCTTTTCTTTTTCTTTCGGGATTGTGTTTTTCTCCACCTGAAAATGCCAAAGAAGGCATAAAAACATGGATTTGTCTCTCCTGCTGCGCACACACTTCGGAGAGCTTGCAAATGCCTAATAACCACAAGCAGCCCCTACTCCAATATAGGAGACACTGTTTTCATCAAGTTTGAAGCCTCAGTTTTGGCTGGACAGCCATTTCTTTATTTTTGGGGCCTGTGTGTTTTTCGACCTGGAAATGGCAAAAAAGGCGCGAAAACATTGATTTGTCTCTCCTGCCGCGCACACACTTCCGATAGCTTGCGAAGGCCTAAAAAACACAAGCTGCCCTTGAGTTATTGTGGGAGAGAATGTTTTCATCAAGTTTGAAGCCATAGTTTTGGCGCGGCAGCCGTTTCTTTCATTTTGGGGCCTATGTGTTTTTCGACCTTGAAATCGTAAAAAAGGCGCGAAAACATGGATTTGTCTCTCCTGCCGCGCACACACTTCCGATAGCTTGCGAAGGCCTAAAAAACACAAGCGGCCCTTGAGTTATTGTCTGAGAGACTGTTTTAATCAAGTTTGAAGCCTCAGTTTTGGCTGGACAGCCGTTTCTTTATTTTTGGGGCCTTTGTTTTCTTCGACCTGGAAATGGCAAAAAAGGCGCGAAAACATGGATTTGTCTCTCCTGCCGCGCACACACTTCTGATAGCGTGCAAAGGCCTAAAAAACACAAGCAGCCCGTGAGTTATTATGGGAGAGACTGTTTTCATCAAGTTTGAAGCCATAGTTTTGGCGCGGCAGCCGTTTCTTTCATTTTGGGGCCTATGTGTTTTTCGACCTTGAAATCGCAAAAAAGGCGCGAAAACATGGATTTGTCTCTCCTGCCGCGCACACACTTCGGAGAGCTTGCAAATGCCTAATAACCACAAGCAGCCCCTACTCCAATATGGGAGACACTGTTTTCATCAAGTTTGAAGCCTCAGTTTTGGCTGGACAGCCATTTCTTTATTTTTGGGGCCTGTGTGTTTTTCGACCTGGAAATGGCAAAAAAGGCGCGAAAACATTGATTTGTCTCTCCTGCCGCGCACACACTTCGGAGAGCTTGCAAAGGCCTAAAAAACACAAGCAGCCCGTGAGTTATTATGGGAGAGACTGTTTTCATCAAGTTTGAAGCCATAGTTTTGGCGCGGCAGCCGTTTCTTTCATTTTGGGGCCTATGTGTTTTTCGACCTTGAAATCGCAAAAAAGGCGCGAAAACATGGATTTGTCTCTCCTGCCGCGCACACACTTCGGAGAGCTTGCAAATGCCTAATAACCACAAGCAGCCCCTACTCCAATATGGGAGACACTGTTTTCATCAAGTTTGAAGCCTCAGTTTTGGCTGGACAGCCATTTCTTTATTTTTGGGGCCTGTGTGTTTTTCGACCTGGAAATGGCAAAAAAGGCGCGAAAACATTGATTTGTCTCTCCTGCCGCGCACACACTTCGGAGAGCTTGCAAAGGCCTAATAACCACAAGCAGCCCCTACTCCACTATGGGAGACACTGTTTTCATCAAGTTTGAAGCCTCAGTGTTGGCGCGGCAGCCTTTTCTTTCTCTTTCGGGATTGTGTTTTTCTCCACCTGAAAATGCCAAAGAAGGCATAAAAACATGGATTTGTCTCTCCTGCTGCGCACACACTTCGGAGAGCTTGCAAAGGCCTAATAACCACAAGCAGCCCCTACTCCACTATGGGAGACACTGTTTTCATCAAGTTTGAAGCCTCAGTGTTGGCGCGGCAGCCTTTTCTTTCTCTTTCGGGATTGTGTTTTTCTCCACCTGAAAATGCCAAAGAAGGCATAAAAACATGGATTTGTCTCTCCTGCTGCGCACACACTTCGGAGAGCTTGCAAATGCCTAATAACCACAAGCAGCCCCTACTCCAATATGGGAGACACTGTTTTCATCAAGTTTGAAGCCTCAGTGTTGGCGCGGCAGCCTTTTCTTTCTCTTTCGGGATTGTGTTTTTCTCCACCTGAAAATGCCAAAGAAGGCATAAAAACATGGATTTGTCTCTCCTGCTGCGCACACACTTCGGAGAGCTTGCAAAGGCCTAATAACCACAAGCAGCCCCTACTCCACTATGGGAGACACTGTTTTCATCAAGTTTGAAGCCTCAGTGTTGGCGCGGCAGCCTTTTCTTTCTCTTTCGGGATTGTGTTTTTCTCCACCTGAAAATGCCAAAGAAGGCATAAAAACATGGATTTGTCTCTCCTGCTGCGCACACACTTCGGAGAGCTTGCAAATGCCTAATAACCACAAGCAGCCCCTACTCCAATATGGGAGACACTGTTTTCATCAAGTTTGAAGCCTCAGTGTTGGCGCGGCAGCCTTTTCTTTCTCTTTCGGGATTGTGTTTTTCTCCACCTGAAAATGCCAAAGAAGGCATAAAAACATGGATTTGTCTCTCCTGCTGCGCACACACTTCGGAGAGCTTGCAAAGGCCTAATAACCACAAGCAGCCCCTACTCCACTATGGGAGACACTGTTTTCATCAAGTTTGAAGCCTCAGTGTTGGCGCGGCAGCCTTTTCTTTCTCTTTCGGGATTGTGTTTTTCTCCACCTGAAAATGCCAAAGAAGGCATAAAAACATGGATTTGTCTCTCCTGCTGCGCACACACTTCGGAGAGCTTGCAAATGCCTAATAACCACAAGCAGCCCCTACTCCATTATGGGAGACACTGTTTTCATCAAGTTTGAAGCCTCAGTGTTGGCGCGGCAGCCTTTTCTTTCTCTTTCGGGATTGTGTTTTTCTCCACCTGAAAATGCCAAAGAAGGCATAAAAACATGGATTTGTCTCTCCTGCTGCGCACACACTTCGGAGAGCTTGCAAATGCCTAATAACCACAAGCAGCCCCTACTCCACTATGGGAGACACTGTTTTCATCAAGTTTGAAGCCTCAGTGTTGGCGCGGCAGCCTTTTCTTTCTCTTTCGGGATTGTGTTTTTCTCCACATGAAAATGCCAAAGAAGGCATAAAAACATGGATTTGTCTCTCCTGCTGCGCACACACTTCGGAGAGCTTGCAAATGCCTAATAACCACAAGCAGCCCCTACTCCATTATGGGAGACACTGTTTTCATCAAGTTTGAAGCCTCAGTGTTGGCGCGGCAGCCTTTTCTTTCTCTTTCGGGATTGTGTTTTTCTCCACCTGAAAATGCCAAAGAAGGCATAAAAACATGGATTTGTCTCTCCTGCTGCGCACACACTTCGGAGAGCTTGCAAATGCCTAATAACCACAAGCAGCCCCTACTCCAATATGGGAGACACTGTTTTCATCAAGTTTGAAGCCTCAGTTTTGGCTGGACAGCCATTTCTTTATTTTTGGGGCCTGTGTGTTTTTCGACCTGGAAATGGCAAAAAAGGCGCGAAAACATTGATTTGTCTCTCCTGCCGCGCACACACTTCGGAGAGCTTGCAAAGGCCTAATAACCACAAGCAGCCCCTACTCCACTATGGGAGACACTGTTTTCATCAAGTTTGAAGCCTCAGTGTTGGCGCGGCAGCCGTTTCTTTCATTTTGGGGCCTATGTGTTTTTCGACCTTGAAATCGCAAAAAAGGCGCGAAAACATGGATTTGTCTCTCCTGCCGCGCACACACTTCGGAGAGCTTGCAAATGCCTAATAACCACAAGCAGCCCCTACTCCAATATGGGAGACACTGTTTTCATCAAGTTTGAAGCCTCAGTTTTGGCTGGACAGCCATTTCTTTATTTTTGGGGCCTGTGTGTTTTTCGACCTGGAAATGGCAAAAAAGGCGCGAAAACATTGATTTGTCTCTCCTGCCGCGCACACACTTCGGAGAGCTTGCAAAGGCCTAAAAAACACAAGCAGCCCGTGAGTTATTATGGGAGAGACTGTTTTCATCAAGTTTGAAGCCATAGTTTTGGCGCGGCAGCCGTTTCTTTCATTTTGGGGCCTATGTGTTTTTCGACCTTGAAATCGCAAAAAAGGCGCGAAAACATGGATTTGTCTCTCCTGCCGCGCACACACTTCGGAGAGCTTGCAAATGCCTAATAACCACAAGCAGCCCCTACTCCAATATGGGAGACACTGTTTTCATCAAGTTTGAAGCCTCAGTTTTGGCTGGACAGCCATTTCTTTATTTTTGGGGCCTGTGTGTTTTTCGACCTGGAAATGGCAAAAAAGGCGCGAAAACATTGATTTGTCTCTCCTGCCGCGCACACACTTCGGAGAGCTTGCAAAGGCCTAATAACCACAAGCAGCCCCTACTCCACTATGGGAGACACTGTTTTCATCAAGTTTGAAGCCTCAGTGTTGGCGCGGCAGCCTTTTCTTTCTCTTTCGGGATTGTGTTTTTCTCCACCTGAAAATGCCAAAGAAGGCATAAAAACATGGATTTGTCTCTCCTGCTGCGCACACACTTCGGAGAGCTTGCAAATGCCTAATAACCACAAGCAGCCCCTACTCCAATATGGGAGACACTGTTTTCATCAAGTTTGAAGCCTCAGTGTTGGCGCGGCAGCCTTTTCTTTCTCTTTCGGGATTGTGTTTTTCTCCACCTGAAAATGCCAAAGAAGGCATAAAAACATGGATTTGTCTCTCCTGCTGCGCACACACTTCGGAGAGCTTGCAAAGGCCTAATAACCACAAGCAGCCCCTACTCCACTATGGGAGACACTGTTTTCATCAAGTTTGAAGCCTCAGTGTTGGCGCGGCAGCCTTTTCTTTCTCTTTCGGGATTGTGTTTTTCTCCACCTGAAAATGCCAAAGAAGGCATAAAAACATGGATTTGTCTCTCCTGCTGCGCACACACTTCGGAGAGCTTGCAAATGCCTAATAACCACAAGCAGCCCCTACTCCAATATGGGAGACACTGTTTTCATCAAGTTTGAAGCCTCAGTGTTGGCGCGGCAGCCTTTTCTTTCTCTTTCGGGATTGTGTTTTTCTCCACCTGAAAATGCCAAAGAAGGCATAAAAACATGGATTTGTCTCTCCTGCTGCGCACACACTTCGGAGAGCTTGCAAAGGCCTAATAACCACAAGCAGCCCCTACTCCACTATGGGAGACACTGTTTTCATCAAGTTTGAAGCCTCAGTGTTGGCGCGGCAGCCTTTTCTTTCTCTTTCGGGATTGTGTTTTTCTCCACATGAAAATGCCAAAGAAGGCATAAAAACATGGATTTGTCTCTCCTGCTGCGCACACACTTCGGAGAGCTTGCAAATGCCTAATAACCACAAGCAGCCCCTACTCCATTATGGGAGACACTGTTTTCATCAAGTTTGAAGCCTCAGTGTTGGCGCGGCAGCCTTTTCTTTCTCTTTCGGGATTGTGTTTTTCTCCACCTGAAAATGCCAAAGAAGGCATAAAAACATGGATTTGTCTCTCCTGCTGCGCACACACTTCGGAGAGCTTGCAAATGCCTAATAACCACAAGCAGCCCCTACTCCAATATGGGAGACACTGTTTTCATCAAGTTTGAAGCCTCAGTTTTGGCTGGACAGCCATTTCTTTATTTTTGGGGCCTGTGTGTTTTTCGACCTGGAAATGGCAAAAAAGGCGCGAAAACATTGATTTGTCTCTCCTGCCGCGCACACACTTCGGAGAGCTTGCAAAGGCCTAATAACCACAAGCAGCCCCTACTCCACTATGGGAGACACTGTTTTCATCAAGTTTGAAGCCTCAGTGTTGGCGCGGCAGCCTTTTCTTTTTCTTTCGGGATTGTGTTTTTCTCCACCTGAAAATGCCAAAGAAGGCATAAAAACATGGATTTGTCTCTCCTGCTGCGCACACACTTCGGAGAGCTTGCAAATGCCTAATAACCACAAGCAGCCCCTACTCCAATATAGGAGACACTGTTTTCATCAAGTTTGAAGCCTCAGTTTTGGCTGGACAGCCATTTCTTTATTTTTGGGGCCTGTGTGTTTTTCGACCTGGAAATGGCAAAAAAGGCGCGAAAACATTGATTTGTCTCTCCTGCCGCGCACACACTTCCGATAGCTTGCGAAGGCCTAAAAAACACAAGCTGCCCTTGAGTTATTGTGGGAGAGAATGTTTTCATCAAGTTTGAAGCCATAGTTTTGGCGCGGCAGCCGTTTCTTTCATTTTGGGGCCTATGTGTTTTTCGACCTTGAAATCGTAAAAAAGGCGCGAAAACATGGATTTGTCTCTCCTGCCGCGCACACACTTCCGATAGCTTGCGAAGGCCTAAAAAACACAAGCGGCCCTTGAGTTATTGTCTGAGAGACTGTTTTAATCAAGTTTGAAGCCTCAGTTTTGGCTGGACAGCCGTTTCTTTATTTTTGGGGCCTTTGTTTTCTTCGACCTGGAAATGGCAAAAAAGGCGCGAAAACATGGATTTGTCTCTCCTGCCGCGCACACACTTCTGATAGCGTGCAAAGGCCTAAAAAACACAAGCAGCCCGTGAGTTATTATGGGAGAGACTGTTTTCATCAAGTTTGAAGCCATAGTTTTGGCGCGGCAGCCGTTTCTTTCATTTTGGGGCCTATGTGTTTTTCGACCTTGAAATCGCAAAAAAGGCGCGAAAACATGGATTTGTCTCTCCTGCCGCGCACACACTTCGGAGAGCTTGCAAATGCCTAATAACCACAAGCAGCCCCTACTCCAATATGGGAGACACTGTTTTCATCAAGTTTGAAGCCTCAGTTTTGGCTGGACAGCCATTTCTTTATTTTTGGGGCCTGTGTGTTTTTCGACCTGGAAATGGCAAAAAAGGCGCGAAAACATTGATTTGTCTCTCCTGCCGCGCACACACTTCGGAGAGCTTGCAAAGGCCTAAAAAACACAAGCAGCCCGTGAGTTATTATGGGAGAGACTGTTTTCATCAAGTTTGAAGCCATAGTTTTGGCGCGGCAGCCGTTTCTTTCATTTTGGGGCCTATGTGTTTTTCGACCTTGAAATCGCAAAAAAGGCGCGAAAACATGGATTTGTCTCTCCTGCCGCGCACACACTTCGGAGAGCTTGCAAATGCCTAATAACCACAAGCAGCCCCTACTCCAATATGGGAGACACTGTTTTCATCAAGTTTGAAGCCTCAGTTTTGGCTGGACAGCCATTTCTTTATTTTTGGGGCCTGTGTGTTTTTCGACCTGGAAATGGCAAAAAAGGCGCGAAAACATTGATTTGTCTCTCCTGCCGCGCACACACTTCGGAGAGCTTGCAAAGGCCTAATAACCACAAGCAGCCCCTACTCCACTATGGGAGACACTGTTTTCATCAAGTTTGAAGCCTCAGTGTTGGCGCGGCAGCCTTTTCTTTCTCTTTCGGGATTGTGTTTTTCTCCACCTGAAAATGCCAAAGAAGGCATAAAAACATGGATTTGTCTCTCCTGCTGCGCACACACTTCGGAGAGCTTGCAAATGCCTAATAACCACAAGCAGCCCCTACTCCAATATAGGAGACACTGTTTTCATCAAGTTTGAAGCCTCAGTTTTGGCTGGACAGCCATTTCTTTATTTTTGGGGCCTGTGTGTTTTTCGACCTGGAAATGGCAAAAAAGGCGCGAAAACATTGATTTGTCTCTCCTGCCGCGCACACACTTCCGATAGCTTGCGAAGGCCTAAAAAACACAAGCGGGCCGTGAGTTATTGTGGGAGAGACTGTTTTCATCAAGTTTGAAGCCTCAGTTTTGGCTGGACAGCCGTTTCTTTATTTTTGGGGCCTTTGTGTTTTTCGACCTGGAAATGGCAAAAAAGGCGCGAAAACATGGATTTGTCTCTCCTGCCGCGCACACACTTCCGATAGCTTGCGAAGGCCTAAAAAACACAAGCAGCCCTTGAGTTATTGTGGGAGAGAATGTTTTCATCAAGTTTGAAGCCATAGTTTTGGCGCGGCAGCCGTTTCTTTCATTTTGGGGCCTATGTGTTTTTCGACCTTGAAATCGTAAAAAAGGCGCGAAAACATGGATTTGTCTCTCCTGCCGCGCACACACTTCCGATAGCTTGCGAAGGCCTAAAAAACACAAGCGGCCCTTGAGTTATTGTCTGAGAGACTGTTTTAATCAAGTTTGAAGCCTCAGTTTTGGCTGGACAGCCGTTTCTTTATTTTTGGGGCCTTTGTTTTCTTCGACCTGGAAATGGCAAAAAAGGCGCGAAAACATGGATTTGTCTCTCCTGCCGCGCACACACTTCCGATAGCGTGCAAAGGCCTAAAAAACACAAGCAGCCCGTGAGTTATTATGGGAGAGACTGTTTTCATCAAGTTTGAAGCCATAGTTTTGGCGCGGCAGCCGTTTCTTTCATTTTGGGGCCTATGTGTTTTTCGACCTTGAAATCGCAAAAAAGGCGCGAAAACATGGATTTGTCTCTCCTGCCGCGCACACACTTCCGATAGCGTGCAAAGGCCTAAAAAACACAAGCAGCCCGTGAGTTATTATGGGAGAGACAGTTTTCATCAAGTTTGAAGCCATAGTTTTGGCGCGGCAGCCGTTTCTTTCATTTTGGGGCCTATGTGTTTTTCGACCTTGAAATCGCAAAAAAGGCGCGAAAACATGGATTTGTCTCTCCTGCCGCGCACACACTTCCGATATCTTGCGAAGGCCTAAAAAACACAAGCAGCCCGTGAGTTATTATGGGAGAGACTGTTTTCATCAAGTTTGAAGCCATAGTTTTGGCGCGCCAGCCGTTTCTTTCATTTTGGGGCCTATGTGTTTTTCGACCTTGAAATCGCAAAAAAGTCGCGAAAACATTGATTTGTCTCTCCTGCCGCGCACACACTTCCGATATCTTGCGAAGGCCTAAAAAACACAAGCAGCCCTTGAGTTATTGTGGGAGAGACAGTTTTCATCAAGTTTGAAGCCATAGTTTTGGCGCGGCAGCCGTTTCTTTCATTTTGGGGCCTTTGTGTTTTTCGACCTGGAAATGGCAAAAAAGGTGCGAAAACATGGATTTGTCTCTACTGCCGCGCACACACTTCCGATAGCTTGCGAAGGCCTAAAAAACACAAGCGGCCCTTGAGTTATTGTCTGAGAGACTGTTTTCATCAAGTTTGAAGCCTCAGTTTTAGCTGGACAGCCGTTTCTTTATTTTTGGGGCCTTTGTGTTTTTTGACCTGGAAATGGCAAAAAAGGCGTGAAAACATGGATTTGTCTCTCCTGCCGCGCACACACTTCCGATAGCGTGCAAAGGCCTAAAAAACACAAGCAGCCCGTGAGTTATTATGGGAGAGACTGTTTTCATCAAGTTTGAAGCCTCAGTGTTGGCGCGGCAGCCTTTTCTTTCTCTTTCGGGATTGTGTTTTTCTCCACCTGAAAATGCCAAAGAAGGCATAAAAACATGGATTTGTCTCTCCTGCTGCGCACACACTTCGGAGAGCTTGAAAACAGTGTCTCCCATAATGGAGTAGGGGCTGCTTGTGGTTATTAGGCCTAATAACCACAAGCAGCCCCTACTCCATTATGGGAGACACTGTTTTCATCAAGTTTGAAGCCTCAGTGTTGGCGCGGCAGCCATTTCTTTCTCTTTCGGGATTGTGTTTTTCTCCACCTGAAAATGCCAAAGAAGGCATAAAAACATGGATTTGTCTCTCCTGCTGCGCACACACTTCGGAGAGCTTGCAAATGCCTAATAACCACAAGCAGCCCCTACTCCATTATGGGAGACACTGTTTTCATCAAGTTTGAAGCCTCAGTGTTGGCGCGGCAGCCATTTCTTTCTCTTTCGGGATTGTGTTTTTCTCCACCTGAAAATGCCAAAGAAGGCATAAAAACATGGATTTGTCTCTCCTGCTGCGCACACACTTCGGAGAGCTTGCAAAGGCCTAATAACCACAAGCAGCCCCTACTCCACTATGGGAGACACTGTTTTCATCAAGTTTGAAGCCTCAGTGTTGGCGCGGCAGCCTTTTCTTTCTCTTTCGGGATTGTGTTTTTCTCCACCTGAAAATGCCAAAGAAGGCATAAAAACATGGATTTGTCTCTCCTGCTGCGCACACACTTCGGAGAGCTTGCAAATGCCTAATAACCACAAGCAGCCCCTACTCCATTATGGGAGACACTGTTTTCATCAAGTTTGAAGCCTCAGTGTTGGCGCGGCAGCCATTTCTTTCTCTTTCGGGATTGTGTTTTTCTCCACCTGAAAATGCCAAAGAAGGCATAAAAACATGGATTTGTCTCTCCTGCTGCGCACACACTTCGGAGAGCTTGCAAAGGCCTAATAACCACAAGCAGCCCCTACTCCACTATGGGAGACACTGTTTTCATCAAGTTTGAAGCCTCAGTGTTGGCGCGGCAGCCTTTTCTTTCTCTTTCGGGATTGTGTTTTTCTCCACCTGAAAATGCCAAAGAAGGCATAAAAACATGGATTTGTCTCTCCTGCTGCGCACACACTTCGGAGAGCTTGCAAATGCCTAATAACCACAAGCAGCCCCTACTCCAATATGGGAGACACTGTTTTCATCAAGTTTGAAGCCTCAGTGTTGGCGCGGCAGCCTTTTCTTTCTCTTTCGGGATTGTGTTTTTCTCCACCTGAAAATGCCAAAGAAGGCATAAAAACATGGATTTGTCTCTCCTGCTGCGCACACACTTCGGAGAGCTTGCAAAGGCCTAATAACCACAAGCAGCCCCTACTCCACTATGGGAGACACTGTTTTCATCAAGTTTGAAGCCTCAGTGTTGGCGCGGCAGCCTTTTCTTTCTCTTTCGGGATTGTGTTTTTCTCCACCTGAAAATGCCAAAGAAGGCATAAAAACATGGATTTGTCTCTCCTGCTGCGCACACACTTCGGAGAGCTTGCAAATGCCTAATAACCACAAGCAGCCCCTACTCCATTATGGGAGACACTGTTTTCATCAAGTTTGAAGCCTCAGTGTTGGCGCGGCAGCCATTTCTTTCTCTTTCGGGATTGTGTTTTTCTCCACCTGAAAATGCCAAAGAAGGCATAAAAACATGGATTTGTCTCTCCTGCTGCGCACACACTTCGGAGAGCTTGCAAAGGCCTAATAACCACAAGCAGCCCCTACTCCACTATGGGAGACACTGTTTTCATCAAGTTTGAAGCCTCAGTGTTGGCGCGGCAGCCTTTTCTTTCTCTTTCGGGATTGTGTTTTTCTCCACCTGAAAATGCCAAAGAAGGCATAAAAACATGGATTTGTCTCTCCTGCTGCGCACACACTTCGGAGAGCTTGCAAATGCCTAATAACCACAAGCAGCCCCTACTCCAATATGGGAGACACTGTTTTCATCAAGTTTGAAGCCTCAGTTTTGGCTGGACAGCCATTTCTTTATTTTTGGGGCCTGTGTGTTTTTCGACCTGAAAATGGCAAAAAAGGCGCGAAAACATTGATTTGTCTCTCCTGCCGCGCACACACTTCGGAGAGCTTGCAAAGGCCTAATAACCACAAGCAGCCCCTACTCCACTATGGGAGACACTGTTTTCATCAAGTTTGAAGCCTCAGTGTTGGCGCGGCAGCCTTTTCTTTCTCTTTCGGGATTGTGTTTTTCTCCACCTGAAAATGCCAAAGAAGGCATAAAAACATGGATTTGTCTCTCCTGCTGCGCACACACTTCGGAGAGCTTGCAAATGCCTAATAACCACAAGCAGCCCCTACTCCAATATGGGAGACACTGTTTTCATCAAGTTTGAAGCCTCAGTTTTGGCTGGACAGCCATTTCTTTATTTTTGGGGCCTGTGTGTTTTTCGACCTGGAAATGGCAAAAAAGGCGCGAAAACATTGATTTGTCTCTCCTGCCGCGCACACACTTCCGATAGCTTGCGAAGGCCTAAAAAACACAAGCGGGCCGTGAGTTATTGTGGGAGAGACTGTTTTCATCAAGTTTGAAGCCTCAGTTTTGGCTGGACAGCCGTTTCTTTATTTTTGGGGCCTTTGTGTTTTTCGACCTGGAAATGGCAAAAAAGGCGCGAAAACATGGATTTGTCTCTCCTGCCGCGCACACACTTCCGATAGCTTGCGAAGGCCTAAAAAACACAAGCAGCCCTTGAGTTATTGTGGGAGAGAATGTTTTCATCAAGTTTGAAGCCATAGTTTTGGCGCGGCAGCCGTTTCTTTCATTTTGGGGCCTATGTGTTTTTCGACCTTGAAATCGTAAAAAAGGCGCGAAAACATGGATTTGTCTCTCCTGCCGCGCACACACTTCCGATAGCTTGCGAAGGCCTAAAAAACACAAGCGGCCCTTGAGTTATTGTCTGAGAGACTGTTTTAATCAAGTTTGAAGCCTCAGTTTTGGCTCGACAGCCGTTTCTTTATTTTTGGGGCCTTTGTTTTCTTCGACCTGGAAATGGCAAAAAAGGCGCGAAAACATGGATTTGTCTCTCCTGCCGCGCACACACTTCCGATAGCGTGCAAAGGCCTAAAAAACACAAGCAGCCCGTGAGTTATTATGGGAGAGACTGTTTTCATCAAGTTTGAAGCCATAGTTTTGGCGCGGCAGCCGTTTCTTTCATTTTGGGGCCTATGTGTTTTTCGACCTTGAAATCGCAAAAAAGGCGCGAAAACATGGATTTGTCTCTCCTGCCGCGCACACACTTCCGATAGCGTGCAAAGGCCTAAAAAACACAAGCAGCCCGTGAGTTATTATGGGAGAGACTGTTTTCATCAAGTTTGAAGCCATAGTTTTGGCGCCTCAGCCGTTTCTTTCATTTTGGGGCCTATGTGTTTTTCGACCTTGAAATCGCAAAAAAGGCGCGAAAACATGGATTTGTCTCTCCTGCCGCGCACACACTTCCGATAGCGTGCAAAGGTCTAAAAAACACAAGCAGCCCGTGAGTTATTATGGGAGAGACTGTTTTCATCAAGTTTGAAGCCATAGTTTTGGCGCGCCAGCCGTTTCTTTAATTTTGGGGCCTATGTGTTTTTCGACCTTGAAATCGCAAAAAAGTCGCGAAAACATTGATTTGTCTCTCCTGCCGCGCACACACTTCCGATATCTTGCGAAGGCCTAAAAAACACAAGCAGCCCTTGAGTTATTGTGGGAGAGACTGTTTTCATCAAGTTTGAAGTCATAGTTTTGGCGCGGCAGCCGTTTCTTTCATTTTGGGGCCTTTGTGTTTTTCGACCTGGAAATGGCAAAAAAGGCGCGAAAACATGGATTTGTCTCTCCTGCCGCGCACACACTTCCGATAGCGTGCAAAGGCCTAAAAAACACAAGCAGCCCGTGAGTTATTATGGGAGAGACTGTTTTCATCAAGTTTGAAGCCATAGTTTTGGCGCGGCAGCCGTTTCTTTCATTTTGGGGCCTATGTGTTTTTCGACCTTGAAATGGCAAAAAAGGCGCGAAAACATGGATTTGTCTCTCCTGCCGAGCACACACTTCCGATATCTTGCGAAGGCCTAAAAAACACAAGCAGCCCTTGAGTTATTGTCTGAGAGACTGTTTTCATCAAGTTTGAAGCCTCAGTTTTGGCTGGACAGCCGTTTCTTTATTTTTGGGGCCTATGTGTTTTTCGACCTTGAAATCGCAAAAAAGTCGCGAAAACATTGATTTGTCTCTCCTGCCGCGCACACACTTCCGATATCTTGCGAAGGCCTAAAAAACACAAGCAGCCCTTGAGTTATTGTGGGAGAGACTGTTTTCATCAAGTTTGAAGTCATAGTTTTGGCGCGGCAGCCGTTTCTTTCATTTTGGGGCCTTTGTGTTTTTCGACCTGGAAATGGCAAAAAAGGCGCGAAAACATGGATTTGTCTCTCCTGCCGCGCACACACTTCCGATAGCGTGCAAAGGCCTAAAAAACACAAGCAGCCCGTGAGTTATTATGGGAGAGACTGTTTTCATCAAGTTTGAAGCCATAGTTTTGGCGCGCCAGCCGTTTCTTTCATTTTGGGGCCTATGTGTTTTTCGACCTTGAAATCGCAAAAAAGTCGCGAAAACATTGATTTGTCTCTCCTGCCGCGCACACACTTCCGATATCTTGCGAAGGCCTAAAAAACACAAGCAGCCCGTGAGTTATTATGGGAGAGACTGTTTTCATCAAGTTTGAAGCCTCAGTGTTGGCGCGGCAGCCTTTTCTTTCTCTTTCGGGATTGTGTTTTTCTCCACCTGAAAATGCCAAAGAAGGCATAAAAACATGGATTTGTCTCTCCTGCTGCGCACACACTTCGGAGAGCTTGCAAATGCCTAATAACCACAAGCAGCCCCTACTCCATTATGGGAGACACTGTTTTCATCAAGTTTGAAGCCTCAGTGTTGGCGCGGCAGCCATTTCTTTCTCTTTCGGGATTGTGTTTTTCTCCACCTGAAAATGCCAAAGAAGGCATAAAAACATGGATTTGTCTCTCCTGCTGCGCACACACTTCGGAGAGCTTGCAAATGCCTAATAACCACAAGCAGCCCCTACTCCATTATGGGAGACACTGTTTTCATCAAGTTTGAAGCCTCAGTGTTGGCGCGGCAGCCATTTCTTTCTCTTTCGGGATTGTGTTTTTCTCCACCTGAAAATGCCAAAGAAGGCATAAAAACATGGATTTGTCTCTCCTGCTGCGCACACACTTCGGAGAGCTTGCAAAGGCCTAATAACCACAAGCAGCCCCTACTCCACTATGGGAGACACTGTTTTCATCAAGTTTGAAGCCTCAGTGTTGGCGCGGCAGCCTTTTCTTTCTCTTTCGGGATTGTGTTTTTCTCCACCTGAAAATGCCAAAGAAGGCATAAAAACATGGATTTGTCTCTCCTGCTGCGCACACACTTCGGAGAGCTTGCAAATGCCTAATAACCACAAGCAGCCCCTACTCCACTATGGGAGACACTGTTTTCATCAAGTTTGAAGCCTCAGTGTTGGCGCGGCAGCCTTTTCTTTCTCTTTCGGGATTGTGTTTTTCTCCACCTGAAAATGCCAAAGAAGGCATAAAAACATGGATTTGTCTCTCCTGCTGCGCACACACTTCGGAGAGCTTGCAAATGCCTAATAACCACAAGCAGCCCCTACTCCATTATGGGAGACACTGTTTTCATCAAGTTTGAAGCCTCAGTGTTGGCGCGGCAGCCATTTCTTTCTCTTTCGGGATTGTGTTTTTCTCCACCTGAAAATGCCAAAGAAGGCATAAAAACATGGATTTGTCTCTCCTGCTGCGCACACACTTCGGAGAGCTTGCAAAGGCCTAATAACCACAAGCAGCCCCTACTCCACTATGGGAGACACTGTTTTCATCAAGTTTGAAGCCTCAGTGTTGGCGCGGCAGCCTTTTCTTTCTCTTTCGGGATTGTGTTTTTCTCCACCTGAAAATGCCAAAGAAGGCATAAAAACATGGATTTGTCTCTCCTGCTGCGCACACACTTCGGAGAGCTTGCAAATGCCTAATAACCACAAGCAGCCCCTACTCCAATATGGGAGACACTGTTTTCATCAAGTTTGAAGCCTCAGTTTTGGCTGGACAGCCATTTCTTTATTTTTGGGGCCTGTGTGTTTTTCGACCTGGAAATGGCAAAAAAGGCGCGAAAACATTGATTTGTCTCTCCTGCCGCGCACACACTTCGGAGAGCTTGCAAAGGCCTAATAACCACAAGCAGCCCCTACTCCACTATGGGAGACACTGTTTTCATCAAGTTTGAAGCCTCAGTGTTGGCGCGGCAGCCTTTTCTTTCTCTTTCGGGATTGTGTTTTTCTCCACCTGAAAATGCCAAAGAAGGCATAAAAACATGGATTTGTCTCTCCTGCTGCGCACACACTTCGGAGAGCTTGCAAATGCCTAATAACCACAAGCAGCCCCTACTCCAATATGGGAGACACTGTTTTCATCAAGTTTGAAGCCTCAGTTTTGGCTGGACAGCCATTTCTTTATTTTTGGGGCCTGTGTGTTTTTCGACCTGGAAATGGCAAAAAAGGCGCGAAAACATTGATTTGTCTCTCCTGCCGCGCACACACTTCCGATAGCTTGCGAAGGCCTAAAAAACACAAGCGGGCCGTGAGTTATTGTGGGAGAGACTGTTTTCATCAAGTTTGAAGCCTCAGTTTTGGCTGGACAGCCGTTTCTTTATTTTTGGGGCCTTTGTGTTTTTCGACCTGGAAATGGCAAAAAAGGCGCGAAAACATGGATTTGTCTCTCCTGCCGCGCACACACTTCCGATAGCTTGCGAAGGCCTAAAAAACACAAGCAGCCCTTGAGTTATTGTGGGAGAGAATGTTTTCATCAAGTTTGAAGCCATAGTTTTGGCGCGGCAGCCGTTTCTTTCATTTTGGGGCCTATGTGTTTTTCGACCTTGAAATCGTAAAAAAGGCGCGAAAACATGGATTTGTCTCTCCTGCCGCGCACACACTTCCGATAGCTTGCGAAGGCCTAAAAAACACAAGCGGCCCTTGAGTTATTGTCTGAGAGACTGTTTTAATCAAGTTTGAAGCCTCAGTTTTGGCTCGACAGCCGTTTCTTTATTTTTGGGGCCTTTGTTTTCTTCGACCTGGAAATGGCAAAAAAGGCGCGAAAACATGGATTTGTCTCTCCTGCCGCGCACACACTTCCGATAGCGTGCAAAGGCCTAAAAAACACAAGCAGCCCGTGAGTTATTATGGGAGAGACTGTTTTCATCAAGTTTGAAGCCATAGTTTTGGCGCGGCAGCCGTTTCTTTCATTTTGGGGCCTATGTGTTTTTCGACCTTGAAATCGCAAAAAAGGCGCGAAAACATGGATTTGTCTCTCCTGCCGCGCACACACTTCCGATAGCGTGCAAAGGCCTAAAAAACACAAGCAGCCCGTGAGTTATTATGGGAGAGACTGTTTTCATCAAGTTTGAAGCCATAGTTTTGGCGCCTCAGCCGTTTCTTTCATTTTGGGGCCTATGTGTTTTTCGACCTTGAAATCGCAAAAAAGGCGCGAAAACATGGATTTGTCTCTCCTGCCGCGCACACACTTCCGATAGCGTGCAAAGGTCTAAAAAACACAAGCAGCCCGTGAGTTATTATGTGAGAGACTGTTTTCATCAAGTTTGAAGCCATAGTTTTGGCGCGCCAGCCGTTTCTTTAATTTTGGGGCCTATGTGTTTTTCGACCTTGAAATCGCAAAAAAGTCGCGAAAACATTGATTTGTCTCTCCTGCCGCGCACACACTTCCGATATCTTGCGAAGGCCTAAAAAACACAAGCAGCCCTTGAGTTATTGTGGGAGAGACTGTTTTCATCAAGTTTGAAGTCATAGTTTTGGCGCGGCAGCCGTTTCTTTCATTTTGGGGCCTTTGTGTTTTTCGACCTGGAAATGGCAAAAAAGGCGCGAAAACATGGATTTGTCTCTCCTGCCGCGCACACACTTCCGATAGCGTGCAAAGGCCTAAAAAACACAAGCAGCCCGTGAGTTATTATGGGAGAGACTGTTTTCATCAAGTTTGAAGCCATAGTTTTGGCGCGGCAGCCGTTTCTTTCATTTTGGGGCCTATGTGTTTTTCGACCTTGAAATGGCAAAAAAGGCGCGAAAACATGGATTTGTCTCTCCTGCCGAGCACACACTTCCGATATCTTGCGAAGGCCTAAAAAACACAAGCAGCCCTTGAGTTATTGTCTGAGAGACTGTTTTCATCAAGTTTGAAGCCTCAGTTTTGGCTGGACAGCCGTTTCTTTATTTTTGGGGCCTTTGTGTTTTTCGACCTGGAAATGGCAAAAAAGGCGCGAAAACATGGATTTGTCTCTCCTGCCGCGCACACACTTCCGATAGCGTGCAAAGGCCTAAAAAACACAAGCAGACCGTGAGTTATTATGGGAGAGACTGTTTTTATCAAGTTTGAAGCCATAGTTTTGGCGCGCCAGCCGTTTCTTTCATTTTGGGGCCTATGTGTTTTTCGACCTTGAAATCGCAAAAAAGTCGCGAAAACATTGATTTGTCTCTCCTGCCGCGCACACACTTCCGATATCTTGCGAAGGCCTAAAAAACACAAGCAGCCCTTGAGTTATTGTGGGAGAGACTGTTTTCATCAAGTTTGAAGTCATAGTTTTGGCGCGGCAGCCGTTTCTTTCATTTTGGGGCCTTTGTGTTTTTCGACCTGGAAATGGCAAAAAAGGCGCGAAAACATGGATTTGTCTCTCCTGCCGCGCACACACTTCCGATAGCGTGCAAAGGCCTAAAAAACACAAGCAGCCCGTGAGTTATTATGGGAGAGACTGTTTTCATCAAGTTTGAAGCCATAGTTTTGTCGCGCCAGCCGTTTCTTTCATTTTGGGGCCTATGTGTTTTTCGACCTTGAAATCGCAAAAAAGTCGCGAAAACATTGATTTGTCTCTCCTGCCGCGCACACACTTCCGATATCTTGCGAAGGCCTAAAAAACACAAGCAGCCCGTGAGTTATTATGGGAGAGACTGTTTTCATCAAGTTTGAAGCCTCAGTGTTGGCGCGGCAGCCTTTTCTTTCTCTTTCGGGATTGTGTTTTTCTCCACCTGAAAATGCCAAAGAAGGCATAAAAACATGGATTTGTCTCTCCTGCTGCGCACACACTTCGGAGAGCTTGCAAATGCCTAATAACCACAAGCAGCCCCTACTCCATTATGGGAGACACTGTTTTCATCAAGTTTGAAGCCTCAGTGTTGGCGCGGCAGCCATTTCTTTCTCTTTCGGGATTGTGTTTTTCTCCACCTGAAAATGCCAAAGAAGGCATAAAAACATGGATTTGTCTCTCCTGCTGCGCACACACTTCGGAGAGCTTGCAAATGCCTAATAACCACAAGCAGCCCCTACTCCATTATGGGAGACACTGTTTTCATCAAGTTTGAAGCCTCAGTGTTGGCGCGGCAGCCATTTCTTTCTCTTTCGGGATTGTGTTTTTCTCCACCTGAAAATGCCAAAGAAGGCATAAAAACATGGATTTGTCTCTCCTGCTGCGCACACACTTCGGACAGCTTGCAAAGGCCTAATAACCACAAGCAGCCCCTACTCCATTATGGGAGACACTGTTTTCATCAAGTTTGAAGCCTCAGTGTTGGCGCGGCAGCCTTTTCTTTCTCTTTCGGGATTGTGTTTTTCTCCACCTGAAAATGCCAAAGAAGGCATAAAAACATGGATTTGTCTCTCCTGCTGCGCACACACTTCGGAGAGCTTGCAAAGGCCTAATAACCACAAGCAGCCCCTACTCCATTATGGGAGACACTGTTTTCATCAAGTTTGAAGCCTCAGTGTTGGCGCGGCAGCCTTTTCTTTCTCTTTCGGGATTGTGTTTTTCTCCACCTGAAAATGACAAAGAAGGCATAAAAACATGGATTTGTCTCTCCTGCTGCGCACACACTTCGGAGAGCTTGCAAATGCCTAATAACCACAAGCAGCCCCTACTCCATTATGGGAGACACTGTTTTCATCAAGTTTGAAGCCTCAGTGTTGGCGCGGCAGCCTTTTCTTTCTCTTTCGGGATTGTGTTTTTCTCCACCTGAAAATGCCAAAGAAGGCATAAAAACATGGATTTGTCTCTCCTGCTGCGCACACACTTCGGAGAGCTTGCAAATGCCTAATAACCACAAGCAGCCCCTACTCCATTATGGGAGACACTGTTTTCATCAAGTTTGAAGCCTCAGTGTTGGCGCGGCAGCCTTTTCTTTCTCTTTCGGGATTGTGTTTTTCTCCACCTGAAAATGCCAAAGAAGGCATAAAAACATGGATTTGACTCTCCTGCTGCGCACACACTTCGGAGAGCTTGCAAATGCCTAATAACCACAAGCAGCCCCTACACCATTATGGGAGACACTGTTTTCATCAAGTTTGAAGCCTCAGTTTTGGCTGGACAGCCATTTCTTTATTTTTGGGGCCTGTGTGTTTTTCGACCTGGAAATGGCAAAAAAGGCGCGAAAACATTGATTTGTCTCTCCTGCCGCGCACACACTTCCGATAGCTTGCGAAGGCCTAAAAAACACAAGCAGCCCTTGAGTTATTGTGGGAGAGAATGTTTTCATCAAGTTTGAAGCCATAGTTTTGGCGCGGCAGCCGTTTCTTTCATTTTGGGGCCTATGTGTTTTTCGACCTTGAAATCTTAAAAAAGGCGCGAAAACATGGATTTGTCTCTCCTGCCGCGCACACACTTCCGATATCTTGCGAAGGCCTAAAAAACACAAGCAGCCCTTGAGTTATTGTGGGAGAGACTGTTTTCATCAAGTTTGAAGTCATAGTTTTGGCGCGGCAGCCGTTTCTTTCATTTTGGGGCCTTTGTGTTTTTCGACCTGGAAATGGCAAAAAAAGCGCGGAAACATGGATTTGTCTCTCCTGCCGCGCACACACTTTCGATAGCGTGCAAAGGCCTAAAAAACACAAGCAGCCCGTGAGTTATTATGGGAGAGACTGTTTTCATCAAGTTTGAAGCCATAGTTTTGGCGCGGCAGCCGTTTCTTTCATTTTGGGGCCTATGTGTTTTTCGACCTTGAAATCGCAAAAAAGGCGTGAAAACATGGATTTGTCTCTCCTGCCGAGCACACACTTCCGATATCTTGCGAAGGCCTAAAAAACACAAGCAGCCCTTGAGTTATTGTCTGAGAGACTGTTTTCATCAAGTTTGAAGCCTCAGTTTTGGCTGGACAGCCGTTTCTTTATTTTTGGGGCCTTTGTGTTTTTCGACCTGGAAATGGCAAAAAAGGCGCGAAAACATGGATTTGTCTCTCCTGCCGCGCACACACTTCCGATAGCGTTCAAAGGCCTAAAAAACACAAGCAGACCGTGAGTTATTATGGGAGAGACTGTTTTTATCAAGTTTGAAGCCATAGTTTTGGCGCGCCAGCCGTTTCTTTCATTTTGGGGCCTATGTGTTTTTCGACCTTGAAATCGCAAAAAAGTCGCGAAAACATTGATTTGTCTCTCCTGCCGCGCACACACTTCCGATATCTTGCGAAGGCCTAAAAAACACAAGCAGTCCTTGAGTTATTGTGGGAGAGACTGTTTTCATCAAGTTTGAAGTCATAGTTTTGGCGCGGCAGCCGTTTCTTTCATTTTGGGGCCTTTGTGTTTTTCGACCTGGAAATGGCAAAAAAGGCGCGAAAACATGGATTTGTCTCTCCTGCCGCGCACACACTTCCGATAGCGTGCAAAGGCCTAAAAAACACAAGCAGCCCGTGAGTTATTATGGGAGAGACTGTTTTCATCAAGTTTGAAGCCATAGTTTTGGCGCGCCAGCCGTTTCTTTCATTTTGGGGCCTATGTGTTTTTCGACCTTGAAATCGCAAAAAAGTCGCGAAAACATTGATTTGTCTCTCCGGCCGCGCACACACTTCCGATATCTTGCGAAGGCCTAAAAAACACAAGCAGCCCTTGAGTTATTGTGGGAGAGACAGTTTTCATCAAGTTTGAAGCCATAGTTTTGGCGCGGCAGCCGTTTCTTTCATTTTGGGGCCTTTGTGTTTTTCGACCTGGAAATGGCAAAAAAGGTGCGAAAACATGGATTTGTCTCTCCTGCCGCGCACACACTTCCGATAGCTTGCGAAGGCCTAAAAAACACAAGCGGCCCTTGAGTTATTGTCTGAGAGACTGTTTTCATCAAGTTTGAAGCCTCAGTTTTAGCTGGACAGCCGTTTCTTTATTTTTGGGGCCTTTGTGTTTTTTGACCTGGAAATGGCAAAAAAGGCGTGAAAACATGGATTTGTCTCTCCTGCCGCGCACACACTTCCGATAGCGTGCAAAGGCCTAAAAAACACAAGCAGCCCGTGAGTTATTATGGGAGAGACTGTTTTCATCAAGTTTGAAGCCATAGTTTTGGCGCGGCAGCCGTTTCTTTCATTTTGGGGCCTGTGTGTTTTTCGACCTTGAAATCGCAAAAAAGGCGCGAAAACATGGATTTGTCTCTCCTGCCGCGCACACACTTCCGATAGCGTGCAAAGGCCTAAAAAACACAAGCAGCCCGTGAGTTATTATGGGAGAGACTGTTTTCATCAAGTTTGAAGCCTCAGTGTTGGCGCGGCAGCCTTTTCTTTCTCTTTCGGGATTGTGTTTTTCTCCACCTGAAAATGCCAAAGAAGGCATAAAAACATGGATTTGTCTCTCCTGCTGCGCACACACTTCGGAGAGCTTGAAAACAGTGTCTCCCATAATGGAGTAGGGGCTGCTTGTGGTTATTAGGCCTAATAACCACAAGCAGCCCCTACTCCATTATGGGAGACACTGTTTTCATCAAGTTTGAAGCCTCAGTGTTGGCGCGGCAGCCATTTCTTTCTCTTTCGGGATTGTGTTTTTCTCCACCTGAAAATGCCAAAGAAGGCATAAAAACATGGATTTGTCTCTCCTGCTGCGCACACACTTCGGAGAGCTTGCAAATGCCTAATAACCACAAGCAGCCCCTACTCCATTATGGGAGACACTGTTTTCATCAAGTTTGAAGCCTCAGTGTTGGCGCGGCAGCCATTTCTTTCTCTTTCGGGATTGTGTTTTTCTCCACCTGAAAATGCCAAAGAAGGCATAAAAACATGGATTTGTCTCTCCTGCTGCGCACACACTTCGGAGAGCTTGCAAAGGCCTAATAACCACAAGCAGCCCCTACTCCACTATGGGAGACACTGTTTTCATCAAGTTTGAAGCCTCAGTGTTGGCGCGGCAGCCTTTTCTTTCTCTTTCGGGATTGTGTTTTTCTCCACCTGAAAATGCCAAAGAAGGCATAAAAACATGGATTTGTCTCTCCTGCTGCGCACACACTTCGGAGAGCTTGCAAATGCCTAATAACCACAAGCAGCCCCTACTCCATTATGGGAGACACTGTTTTCATCAAGTTTGAAGCCTCAGTGTTGGCGCGGCAGCCATTTCTTTCTCTTTCGGGATTGTGTTTTTCTCCACCTGAAAATGCCAAAGAAGGCATAAAAACATGGATTTGTCTCTCCTGCTGCGCACACACTTCGGAGAGCTTGCAAATGCCTAATAACCACAAGCAGCCCCTACTCCATTATGGGAGACACTGTTTTCATCAAGTTTGAAGCCTCAGTGTTGGCGCGGCAGCCATTTCTTTCTCTTTCGGGATTGTGTTTTTCTCCACCTGAAAATGCCAAAGAAGGCATAAAAACATGGATTTGTCTCTCCTGCTGCGCACACACTTCGGAGAGCTTGCAAAGGCCTAATAACCACAAGCAGCCCCTACTCCACTATGGGAGACACTGTTTTCATCAAGTTTGAAGCCTCAGTGTTGGCGCGGCAGCCTTTTCTTTCTCTTTCGGGATTGTGTTTTTCTCCACCTGAAAATGCCAAAGAAGGCATAAAAACATGGATTTGTCTCTCCTGCTGCGCACACACTTCGGAGAGCTTGCAAATGCCTAATAACCACAAGCAGCCCCTACTCCAATATGGGAGACACTGTTTTCATCAAGTTTGAAGCCTCAGTGTTGGCGCGGCAGCCTTTTCTTTCTCTTTCGGGATTGTGTTTTTCTCCACCTGAAAATGCCAAAGAAGGCATAAAAACATGGATTTGTCTCTCCTGCTGCGCACACACTTCGGAGAGCTTGCAAAGGCCTAATAACCACAAGCAGCCCCTACTCCACTATGGGAGACACTGTTTTCATCAAGTTTGAAGCCTCAGTGTTGGCGCGGCAGCCTTTTCTTTCTCTTTCGGGATTGTGTTTTTCTCCACCTGAAAATGCCAAAGAAGGCATAAAAACATGGATTTGTCTCTCCTGCTGCGCACACACTTCGGAGAGCTTGCAAATGCCTAATAACCACAAGCAGCCCCTACTCCATTATGGGAGACACTGTTTTCATCAAGTTTGAAGCCTCAGTGTTGGCGCGGCAGCCATTTCTTTCTCTTTCGGGATTGTGTTTATCTCCACCTGAAAATGCCAAAGAAGGCATAAAAACATGGATTTGTCTCTCCTGCTGCGCACACACTTCGGAGAGCTTGCAAAGGCCTAATAACCACAAGCAGCCCCTACTCCACTATGGGAGACACTGTTTTCATCAAGTTTGAAGCCTCAGTGTTGGCGCGGCAGCCTTTTCTTTCTCTTTCGGGATTGTGTTTTTCTCCACCTGAAAATGCCAAAGAAGGCATAAAAACATGGATTTGTCTCTCCTGCTGCGCACACACTTCGGAGAGCTTGCAAATGCCTAATAACCACAAGCAGCCCCTACTCCAATATGGGAGACACTGTTTTCATCAAGTTTGAAGCCTCAGTTTTGGCTGGACAGCCATTTCTTTATTTTTGGGGCCTGTGTGTTTTTCGACCTGGAAATGGCAAAAAAGGCGCGAAAACATTGATTTGTCTCTCCTGCCGCGCACACACTTCCGATAGCTTGCGAAGGCCTAAAAAACACAAGCGGGCCGTGAGTTATTGTGGGAGAGACTGTTTTCATCAAGTTTGAAGCCTCAGTTTTGGCTGGACAGCCGTTTCTTTATTTTTGGGGCCTTTGTGTTTTTCGACCTGGAAATGGCAAAAAAGGCGCGAAAACATGGATTTGTCTCTCCTGCCGCGCACACACTTCCGATAGCTTGCGAAGGCCTAAAAAACACAAGCAGCCCTTGAGTTATTGTGGGAGAGAATGTTTTCATCAAGTTTGAAGCCATAGTTTTGGCGCGGCAGCCGTTTCTTTCATTTTGGGGCCTATGTGTTTTTCGACCTTGAAATCGTAAAAAAGGCGCGAAAACATGGATTTGTCTCTCCTGCCGCGCACACACTTCCGATAGCTTGCGAAGGCCTAAAAAACACAAGCGGCCCTTGAGTTATTGTCTGAGAGACTGTTTTAATCAAGTTTGAAGCCTCAGTTTTGGCTCGACAGCCGTTTCTTTATTTTTGGGGCCTTTGTTTTCTTCGACCTGGAAATGGCAAAAAAGGCGCGAAAACATGGATTTGTCTCTCCTGCCGCGCACACACTTCCGATAGCGTGCAAAGGCCTAAAAAACACAAGCAGCCCGTGAGTTATTATGGGAGAGACTGTTTTCATCAAGTTTGAAGCCATAGTTTTGGCGCGGCAGCCGTTTCTTTCATTTTGGGGCCTATGTGTTTTTCGACCTTGAAATCGCAAAAAAGGCGCGAAAACATGGATTTGTCTCTCCTGCCGCGCACACACTTCCGATAGCGTGCAAAGGCCTAAAAAACACAAGCAGCCCGTGAGTTATTATGGGAGAGACTGTTTTCATCAAGTTTGAAGCCATAGTTTTGGCGCCTCAGCCGTTTCTTTCATTTTGGGGCCTATGTGTTTTTCGACCTTGAAATCGCAAAAAAGGCGCGAAAACATGGATTTGTCTCTCCTGCCGCGCACACACTTCCGATAGCGTGCAAAGGTCTAAAAAACACAAGCAGCCCGTGAGTTATTATGGGAGAGACTGTTTTCATCAAGTTTGAAGCCATAGTTTTGGCGCGCCAGCCGTTTCTTTAATTTTGGGGCCTATGTGTTTTTCGACCTTGAAATCGCAAAAAAGTCGCGAAAACATTGATTTGTCTCTCCTGCCGCGCACACACTTCCGATATCTTGCGAAGGCCTAAAAAACACAAGCAGCCCTTGAGTTATTGTGGGAGAGACTGTTTTCATCAAGTTTGAAGTCATAGTTTTGGCGCGGCAGCCGTTTCTTTCATTTTGGGGCCTTTGTGTTTTTCGACCTGGAAATGGCAAAAAAGGCGCGAAAACATGGATTTGTCTCTCCTGCCGCGCACACACTTCCGATAGCGTGCAAAGGCCTAAAAAACACAAGCAGCCCGTGAGTTATTATGGGAGAGACTGTTTTCATCAAGTTTGAAGCCATAGTTTTGGCGCGGCAGCCGTTTCTTTCATTTTGGGGCCTATGTGTTTTTCGACCTTGAAATGGCAAAAAAGGCGCGAAAACATGGATTTGTCTCTCCTGCCGAGCACACACTTCCGATATCTTGCGAAGGCCTAAAAAACACAAGCAGCCCTTGAGTTATTGTCTGAGAGACTGTTTTCATCAAGTTTGAAGCCTCAGTTTTGGCTGGACAGCCGTTTCTTTATTTTTGGGGCCTTTGTGTTTTTCGACCTGGAAATGGCAAAAAAGGCGCGAAAACATGGATTTGTCTCTCCTGCCGCGCACACACTTCCGATAGCGTGCAAAGGCCTAAAAAACACAAGCAGCCCGTGAGTTATTATGGGAGAGACTGTTTTCATCAAGTTTGAAGCCTCAGTGTTGGCGCGGCAGCCTTTTCTTTCTCTTTCGGGATTGTGTTTTTCTCCACCTGAAAATGCCAAAGAAGGCATAAAAACATGGATTTGTCTCTCCTGCTGCGCACACACTTCGGAGAGCTTGCAAATGCCTAATAACCACAAGCAGCCCCTACTCCATTATGGGAGACACTGTTTTCATCAAGTTTGAAGCCTCAGTGTTGGCGCGGCAGCCATTTCTTTCTCTTTCGGGATTGTGTTTTTCTCCACCTGAAAATGCCAAAGAAGGCATAAAAACATGGATTTGTCTCTCCTGCTGCGCACACACTTCGGAGAGCTTGCAAATGCCTAATAACCACAAGCAGCCCCTACTCCATTATGGGAGACACTGTTTTCATCAAGTTTGAAGCCTCAGTGTTGGCGCGGCAGCCATTTCTTTCTCTTTCGGGATTGTGTTTTTCTCCACCTGAAAATGCCAAAGAAGGCATAAAAACATGGATTTGTCTCTCCTGCTGCGCACACACTTCGGAGAGCTTGCAAAGGCCTAATAACCACAAGCAGCCCCTACTCCACTATGGGAGACACTGTTTTCATCAAGTTTGAAGCCTCAGTGTTGGCGCGGCAGCCTTTTCTTTCTCTTTCGGGATTGTGTTTTTCTCCACCTGAAAATGCCAAAGAAGGCATAAAAACATGGATTTGTCTCTCCTGCTGCGCACACACTTCGGAGAGCTTGCAAATGCCTAATAACCACAAACAGCCCCTACTCCACTATGGGAGACACTGTTTTCATCAAGTTTGAAGCCTCAGTGTTGGCGCGGCAGCCTTTTCTTTCTCTTTCGGGATTGTGTTTTTCTCCACCTGAAAATGCCAAAGAAGGCATAAAAACATGGATTTGTCTCTCCTGCTGCGCACACACTTCGGAGAGCTTGCAAATGCCTAATAACCACAAGCAGCCCCTACTCCATTATGGGAGACACTGTTTTCATCAAGTTTGAAGCCTCAGTGTTGGCGCGGCAGCCATTTCTTTCTCTTTCGGGATTGTGTTTTTCTCCACCTGAAAATGCCAAAGAAGGCATAAAAACATGGATTTGTCTCTCCTGCTGCGCACACACTTCGGAGAGCTTGCAAAGGCCTAATAACCACAAGCAGCCCCTACTCCACTATGGGAGACACTGTTTTCATCAAGTTTGAAGCCTCAGTGTTGGCGCGGCAGCCTTTTCTTTCTCTTTCGGGATTGTGTTTTTCTCCACCTGAAAATGCCAAAGAAGGCATAAAAACATGGATTTGTCTCTCCTGCTGCGCACACACTTCGGAGAGCTTGCCTAATAACCACAAGCAGCCCCTACTCCAATATGGGAGACACTGTTTTCATCAAGTTTGAAGCCTCAGTTTTGGCTGGACAGCCATTTCTTTATTTTTGGGGCCTGTGTGTTTTTCGACCTGGAAATGGCAAAAAAGGCGCGAAAACATTGATTTGTCTCTCCTGCCGCGCACACACTTCGGAGAGCTTGCAAAGGCCTAATAACCACAAGCAGCCCCTACTCCACTATGGGAGACACTGTTTTCATCAAGTTTGAAGCCTCAGTGTTGGCGCGGCAGCCTTTTCTTTCTCTTTCGGGATTGTGTTTTTCTCCACCTGAAAATGCCAAAGAAGGCATAAAAACATGGATTTGTCTCTCCTGCTGCGCACACACTTCGGAGAGCTTGCAAATGCCTAATAACCACAAGCAGCCCCTACTCCAATATGGGAGACACTGTTTTCATCAAGTTTGAAGCCTCAGTGTTGGCGCGGCAGCCATTTCTTTCTCTTTCGGGATTGTGTTTTTCTCCACCTGAAAATGCCAAAGAAGGCATAAAAACATGGATTTGTCTCTCCTGCTGCGCACACACTTCGGAGAGCTTGCAAAGGCCTAATAACCACAAGCAGCCCCTACTCCACTATGGGAGACACTGTTTTCATCAAGTTTGAAGCCTCAGTGTTGGCGCGGCAGCCTTTTCTTTCTCTTTCGGGATTGTGTTTTTCTCCACCTGAAAATGCCAAAGAAGGCATAAAAACATGGATTTGTCTCTCCTGCTGCGCACACACTTCGGAGAGCTTGCAAATGCCTAATAACCACAAGCAGCCCCTACTCCAATATGGGAGACACTGTTTTCATCAAGTTTGAAGCCTCAGTTTTGGCTGGACAGCCATTTCTTTATTTTTGGGGCCTGTGTGTTTTTCGACCTGGAAATGGCAAAAAAGGCGCGAAAACATTGATTTGTCTCTCCTGCCGCGCACACACTTCGGAGAGCTTGCAAAGGCCTAATAACCACAAGCAGCCCCTACTCCACTATGGGAGACACTGTTTTCATCAAGTTTGAAGCCTCAGTGTTGGCGCGGCAGCCTTTTCTTTCTCTTTCGGGATTGTGTTTTTCTCCACCTGAAAATGCCAAAGAAGGCATAAAAACATGGATTTGTCTCTCCTGCTGCGCACACACTTCGGAGAGCTTGCAAATGCCTAATAACCACAAGCAGCCCCTACTCCAATATGGGAGACACTGTTTTCATCAAGTTTGAAGCCTCAGTGTTGGCGCGGCAGCCATTTCTTTCTCTTTCGGGATTGTGTTTTTCTCCACCTGAAAATGCCAAAGAAGGCATAAAAACATGGATTTGTCTCTCCTGCTGCGCACACACTTCGGAGAGCTTGCAAAGGCCTAATAACCACAAGCAGCCCCTACTCCACTATGGGAGACACTGTTTTCATCAAGTTTGAAGCCTCAGTGTTGGCGCGGCAGCCTTTTCTTTCTCTTTCGGGATTGTGTTTTTCTCCACCTGAAAATGCCAAAGAAGGCATAAAAACATGGATTTGTCTCTCCTGCTGCGCACACACTTCGGAGAGCTTGCAAATGCCTAATAACCACAAGCAGCCCCTACTCCAATATGGGAGACACTGTTTTCATCAAGTTTGAAGCCTCAGTTTTGGCTGGACAGCCATTTCTTTTTTTTTGGGGCCTGTGTGTTTTTCGACCTGGAAATGGCAAAAAAGGCGCGAAAACATTGATTTGTCTCTCCTGCCGCGCACACACTTCGGAGAGCTTGCAAAGGCCTAATAACCACAAGCAGCCCCTACTCCACTATGGGAGACACTGTTTTCATCAAGTTTGAAGCCTCAGTGTTGGCGCGGCAGCCTTTTCTTTCTCTTTCGGGATTGTGTTTTTCTCCACCTGAAAATGCCAAAGAAGGCATAAAAACATGGATTTGTCTCTCCTGCTGCGCACACACTTCGGAGAGCTTGCAAATGCCTAATAACCACAAGCAGCCCCTACTCCAATATGGGAGACACTGTTTTCATCAAGTTTGAAGCCTCAGTTTTGGCTGGACAGCCATTTCTTTATTTTTGGGGCCTGTGTGTTTTTCGACCTGGAAATGGCAAAAAAGGCGCGAAAACATTGATTTGTCTCTCCTGCCGCGCACACACTTCCGATAGCTTGCGAAGGCCTAAAAAACACAAGCGGGCCGTGAGTTATTGTGGGAGAGACTGTTTTCATCAAGTTTGAAGCCTCAGTTTTGGCTGGACAGCCGTTTCTTTATTTTTGGGGCCTTTGTGTTTTTCGACCTGGAAATGGCAAAAAAGGCGCGAAAACATGGATTTGTCTCTCCTGCCGCGCACACACTTCCGATAGCTTGCGAAGGCCTAAAAAACACAAGCAGCCCTTGAGTTATTGTGGGAGAGAATGTTTTCATCAAGTTTGAAGCCATAGTTTTGGCGCGGCAGCCGTTTCTTTCATTTTGGGGCCTATGTGTTTTTCGACCTTGAAATCGTAAAAAAGGCGCGAAAACATGGATTTGTCTCTCCTGCCGCGCACACACTTCCGATAGCTTGCGAAGGCCTAAAAAACACAAGCGGCCCTTGAGTTATTGTCTGAGAGACTGTTTTAATCAAGTTTGAAGCCTCAGTTTTGGCTCGACAGCCGTTTCTTTATTTTTGGGGCCTTTGTTTTCTTCGACCTGGAAATGGCAAAAAAGGCGCGAAAACATGGATTTGTCTCTCCTGCCGCGCACACACTTCCGATAGCGTGCAAAGGCCTAAAAAACACAAGCAGCCCGTGAGTTATTATGGGAGAGACTGTTTTCATCAAGTTTGAAGCCATAGTTTTGGCGCGGCAGCCGTTTCTTTCATTTTGGGGCCTATGTGTTTTTCGACCTTGAAATCGCAAAAAAGGCGCGAAAACATGGATTTGTCTCTCCTGCCGCGCACACACTTCCGATAGCGTGCAAAGGCCTAAAAAACACAAGCAGCCCGTGAGTTATTATGGGAGAGACTGTTTTCATCAAGTTTGAAGCCATAGTTTTGGCGCCTCAGCCGTTTCTTTCATTTTGGGGCCTATGTGTTTTTCGACCTTGAAATCGCAAAAAAGGCGCGAAAACATGGATTTGTCTCTCCTGCCGCGCACACACTTCCGATAGCGTGCAAAGGTCTAAAAAACACAAGCAGCCCGTGAGTTATTATGGGAGAGACTGTTTTCATCAAGTTTGAAGCCATAGTTTTGGCGCGCCAGCCGTTTCTTTAATTTTGGGGCCTATGTGTTTTTCGACCTTGAAATCGCAAAAAAGTCGCGAAAACATTGATTTGTCTCTCCTGCCGCGCACACACTTCCGATATCTTGCGAAGGCCTAAAAAACACAAGCAGCCCTTGAGTTATTGTGGGAGAGACTGTTTTCATCAAGTTTGAAGTCATAGTTTTGGCGCGGCAGCCGTTTCTTTCATTTTGGGGCCTTTGTGTTTTTCGACCTGGAAATGGCAAAAAAGGCGCGAAAACATGGATTTGTCTCTCCTGCCGCGCACACACTTCCGATAGCGTGCAAAGGCCTAAAAAACACAAGCAGCCCGTGAGTTATTATGGGAGAGACTGTTTTCATCAAGTTTGAAGCCATAGTTTTGGCGCGGCAGCCGTTTCTTTCATTTTGGGGCCTATGTGTTTTTCGACCTTGAAATGGCAAAAAAGGCGCGAAAACATGGATTTGTCTCTCCTGCCGAGCACACACTTCCGATATCTTGCGAAGGCCTAAAAAACACAAGCAGCCCTTGAGTTATTGTCTGAGAGACTGTTTTCATCAAGTTTGAAGCCTCAGTTTTGGCTGGACAGGCGTTTCTTTATTTTTGGGGCCTTTGTGTTTTTCGACCTGGAAATGGCAAAAAAGGCGCGAAAACATGGATTTGTCTCTCCTGCCGCGCACACACTTCCGATAGCGTGCAAAGGCCTAAAAAACACAAGCAGACCGTGAGTTATTATGGGAGAGACTGTTTTTATCAAGTTTGAAGCCATAGTTTTGGCGCGCCAGCCGTTTCTTTCATTTTGGGGCCTATGTGTTTTTCGACCTTGAAATCGCAAAAAAGTCGCGAAAACATTGATTTGTCTCTCCTGCCGCGCACACACTTCCGATATCTTGCGAAGGCCTAAAAAACACAAGCAGCCCTTGAGTTATTGTGGGAGAGACTGTTTTCATCAAGTTTGAAGTCATAGTTTTGGCGCGGCAGCCGTTTCTTTCATTTTGGGGCCTTTGTGTTTTTCGACCTGGAAATGGCAAAAAAGGCGCGAAAACATGGATTTGTCTCTCCTGCCGCGCACACACTTCCGATAGCGTGCAAAGGCCTAAAAAACACAAGCAGCCCGTGAGTTATTATGGGAGAGACTGTTTTCATCAAGTTTGAAGCCATAGTTTTGGCGCGCCAGCCGTTTCTTTCATTTTGGGGCCTATGTGTTTTTCGACCTTGAAATCGCAAAAAAGTCGCGAAAACATTGATTTGTCTCTCCTGCCGCGCACACACTTCCGATATCTTGCGAAGGCCTAAAAAACACAAGCAGCCCGTGAGTTATTATGGGAGAGACTGTTTTCATCAAGTTTGAAGTCATAGTTTTGGCGCGGCAGCCGTTTCTTTCATTTTGGGGCCTTTGTGTTTTTCGACCTGGAAATGGCAAAAAAGGCGCGAAAACATGGATTTGTCTCTCCTGCCGCGCACACACTTCCGATAGCTTGCGAAGGCCTAAAAAACACAAGCGGCCCTTGAGTTATTGTCTGAGAGACTGTTTTCATCAAGTTTGAAGCCTCAGTTTTGGCTGGACAGCCGTTTCTTTATTTTTGGGGCCTTTGTGTTTTTCGACCTGGAAATGGCAAAAAAGGCGCGAAAACATTGATTTGTCTCTCCTGCCGCGCACACACTTCCGATAGCGTGCAAAGGCCTAAAAAACACAAGCAGCCCGTGAGTTATTATGGGAGAGACTGTTTTCATCAAGTTTGAAGCCATAGTTTTGGCGCGCCAGCCGTTTCTTTCATTTTGGGGCCTATGTGTTTTTCGACCTTGAAATCGCAAAAAAGTCGCGAAAACATTGATTTGTCTCTCCTGCCGCGCACACACTTCCGATATCTTGCGAAGGCCTAAAAAACACAAGCAGCCCTTGAGTTATTGTCTGAGAGACTGTTTTCATCAAGTTTGAAGCCTCAGTTTTGGCTGGACAGCCGTTTCTTTATTTTTGGGGCCTTTGTGTTTTTCGACCTGGAAATGGCAAAAAAGGCGCGAAAACATGGATTTGTCTCTCCTGCCGCGCACACACTTCCGATAGCGTGCAAAGGCCTAAAAAACACAAGCAGCCCGTGAGTTATTATGGGAGAGACTGTTTTCATCAAGTTTGAAGCCATAGTTTTGGCGCGGCAGCCGTTTCTTTCATTTTGGGGCCTATGTGTTTTTCGACCTTGAAATCGCAAAAAAGGCGCGAAAACATGGATTTGTCTCTCCTGCCGCGCACACACTTCCGATATCTTGCGAAGGCCTAAAAAACACAAGCGGCCCTTGAGTTATTGTCTAAGAGACTGTTTTCATCAAGTTTGAAGCCTCAGTTTTAGCTGGACAGCCGTTTCTTTATTTTTGGGGCCTTTGTGTTTTTCGACCTGGAAATGGCAAAAAAGGCGCGAAAACATGGATTTGTCTCTCCTGCCGCACACACACTTCCGATAGCGTGCAAAGGCCTAAAAAACACAAGCAGCCCGTGAGTTATTATGGGAGAGACTGTTTTCATCAAGTTTGAAGCCTCAGTGTTGGCGCGGCAGCCTTTTCTTTCTCTTTCGGGATTGTGTTTTTCTCCACCTGAAAATGCCAAAGAAGGCATAAAAACATGGATTTGTCTCTCCTGCTGTGCACACACTTCGGAGAGCTTGCAAAGGCCTAATAACCACAAGCAGACCCTACACCATTATGGGAGACACTGTTTTCATCAAGTTTGAAGCCTCAGTGTTGGCGCGGCAGCCTTTTCTTTCTCTTTCGGGATTGTGTTTTTCTCCACCTGAAAATGCCAAAGAAGGCATAAAAACATGGATTTGTCTCTCCTGCTGTGCACACACTTCGGAGAGCTTGCAAAGGCCTAATAACCACAAGCAGACCCTACACCATTATGGGAGACACTGTTTTCATCAAGTTTGAAGCCTCAGTGTTGGCGCGGCAGCCTTTTCTTTCTCTTTCGGGATTGTGTTTTTCTCCACCTGAAAATGCCAAAGAAGGCATAAAAACATGGATTTGTCTCTCCTGCTGCGCACACACTAAGGAGAGCTTGCAAAGGCCTAATAACCACAAGCAGCCCCTACACCATTATGGGAGACACTGTTTTCATCAAGTTTGAAGCCTCAGTGTTGGCGCGGCAGCCTTTTCTTTCTCTTTCGGGATTGTGTTTTTCTCCACCTGAAAATGCCAAAGAAGGCATAAAAACATGGATTTGTCTCTCCTGCTGCGCACACACTTCGGAGAGCTTGCAAAGGCCTAATAACCACAAGCAGCCCCTACTCCATTATGGGAGACACTGTTTTCATCAAGTTTGAAGCCTCAGTGTTGGCGCGGCAGCCATTTCTTTCTCTTTCGGGATTGTGTTTTTCTCCACCTGAAAATGCCAAAGAAGGCATAAAAACATGGATTTGTCTCTCCTGCTGCGCACACACTTCGGAGAGCTTGCAAAGGCCTAATAACCACAAGCAGCCCCTACTCCATTATGGGAGACACTGTTTTCATCAAGTTTGAAGCCTCAGTGTTGGCGCGGCAGCCTTTTCTTTCTCTTTCGGGATTGTGTTTTTCTCCACCTGAAAATGCCAAAGAAGGCATAAAAACATGGATTTGTCTCTCCTGCTGCGCACACACTTCGGAGAGCTTGCAAATGCCTAATAACCACAAGCAGCCCCTACTCCATTATGGGAGACACTGTTTTCATCAAGTTTGAAGCCTCAGTGTTGGCGCGGCAGCCATTTCTTTCTCTTTCGGGATTGTGTTTTTCTCCACCTGAAAATGCCAAAGAAGGCATAAAAACATGGATTTGTCTCTCCTGCTGCGCACACACTTCGGAGAGCTTGCAAATGCCTAATAACCACAAGCAGCCCCTACTCCATTATGGGAGACACTGTTTTCATCAAGTTTGAAGCCTCAGTGTTGGCGCGGCAGCCTTTTCTTTCTATTTCGGGATTGTGTATTTCTCCACCTGAAAATGCCAAAGAAGGCATAAAAACATGGATTTGTCTCTCCTGCTGCGCACACACTTCGGAGAGCTTGCAAATGCCTAATAACCACAAGCAGCCCCTACTCCATTATGGGAGACACTGTTTTCATCAAGTTTGAAGCCTCAGTGTTGGCGCGGCAGCCATTTCTTTCTCTTTCGGGATTGTGTTTTTCTCCACCTGAAAATGCCAAAGAAGGCATAAAAACATGGATTTGTCTCTCCTGCTGCGCACACACTTCGGAGAGCTTGCAAATGCCTAATAACCACAAGCAGCCCCTACTCCATTATGGGAGACACTGTTTTCATCAAGTTTGAAGCCTCAGTGTTGGTGCGGCAGCCTTTTCTTTCTCTTTCGGGATTGTGTTTTTCTCCACCTGAAAATGCCAAAGAAGGCATAAAAACATGGATTTGTCTCTCCTGCTGCGCACACACTTCGGAGAGCTTGCAAATGCCTAATAACCACAAGCAGCCCCTACTCCATTATGGGAGACACTGTTTTCATCAAGTTTGAAGCCTCAGTGTTGGCGCGGCAGCCATTTCTTTCTCTTTCGGGATTGTGTTTTTCTCCACCTGAAAATGCCAAAGAAGGCATAAAAACATGGATTTGTCTCTCCTGCTGCGCACACACTTCGGAGAGCTTGCAAATGCCTAATAACCACAAGCAGCCCCTACTCCATTATGGGAGACACTGTTTTCATCAAGTTTGAAGCCTCAGTGTTGGCGCGGCTGCCTTTTCTTTCTCTTTCGGGATTGTGTTTTTCTCCACCTGAAAATGCCAAAGAAGGCATAAAAACATGGATTTGTCTCTCCTGCTGCGCACACACTTCGGAGAGCTTGCAAATGCCTAATAACCACAAGCAGCCCCTACTCCATTATGGGAGACACTGTTTTCATCAAGTTTGAAGCCTCAGTGTTGGCGCGGCAGCCATTTCTTTCTCTTTCGGGATTGTGTTTTTCTCCACCTGAAAATGCCAAAGAAGGCATAAAAACATGGATTTGTCTCTCCTGCTGCGCACACACTTCGGAGAGCTTGCAAATGCCTAATAACCACAAGCAGCCCCTACTCCATTATGGGAGACACTGTTTTCATCAAGTTTGAAGCCTCAGTGTTGGTGCGGCAGCCTTTTCTTTCTCTTTCGGGATTGTGTTTTTCTCCACCTGAAAATGCCAAAGAAGGCATAAAAACATGGATTTGTCTCTCCTGCTGCGCACACACTTCGGAGAGCTTGCAAATGCCTAATAACCACAAGCAGCCCCTACTCCATTATGGGAGACACTGTTTTCATCAAGTTTGAAGCCTCAGTGTTGGCGCGGCAGCCATTTCTTTCTCTTTCGGGATTGTGTTTTTCTCCACCTGAAAATGCCAAAGAAGGCATAAAAACATGGATTTGTCTCTCCTGCTGCGCACACACTTCGGAGAGCTTGCAAAGGCCTAATAACCACAAGCAGCCCCTACTCCATTATGGGAGACACTGTTTTCATCAAGTTTGAAGCCTCAGTTTTGGCTGGACAGCCATTTCTTTATTTTTGGGGCCTGTGATGTTTTTCGACCTGGAAATGGCAAAAAAGGCGCGAAAACATTGATTTGTCTCTCCTGCCGCGCACACACTTCCGATAGCTTGCGAAGGCCTAAAAAACACAAGCGGGCCGTGAGTTATTGTGGGAGAGACTGTTTTCATCAAGTTTGAAGCCTCAGTTTTGGCTGGACAGCCGTTTCTTTATTTTTGGGGTCTGTGTGTTTTTCGACCTGGAAATCGCAAAAAAGGCGCGAAAACATGGATTTGTCTCTCCTGCCGCGCACACACTTCCGATAGCTTGCAAAGGCCTAAAAAACACAAGCAGCCTGTGAGTTATTATGGGAGAGACTGTTTTCATCAAGTTTGAAGCCATAGTTTTGGCGCGGCAGCCGTTTCTTTCATTTTGGGGCCTATGTGTTTTTCGACCTTGAAATCGCAAAAAATGCGCGAAAACATGGATTTGTCTCTCCTGCCGCGCACACACTTCCGATAGCTTGCGAAGGCCTAAAAAACACAAGCGGCCCTTGAGTTATTGTGGGAGAGACTGTTTTCATCAAGTTTGAAGCCTCAGTTTTGGCTGGACAGCCGTTTCTTTATTTTTGGGGTCTGTGTGTTTTTCGACCTGGAAATCGCAAAAAAGGCGCGAAAACATGGATTTGTCTCTCCTGCCGCGCACACACTTCCGATAGCTTGCAAAGGCCTAAAAAACACAAGCAGCCCGTGAGTTATTATGGGAGAGACTGTTTTCATCAAGTTTGAAGCCATAGTTTTGGCGCGGCAGCCGTTTCTTTCATTTTGGGGCCTATGTGTTTTTTCGACCTTGAAATCGCAAAAAATGCGCGAAAACATGGATTTGTCTCTCCTGCCGCGCACACACTTCCGATAGCTTGCGAAGGCCTAAAAAACACAAGCTGCCCGTGAGTTATTATGGGAGAGACTGTTTTCATCAAGTTTGAAGCCATAGTTTTGGCGCGCCAGCCGTTTCTTTCATTTTGGGGCCTATGTGTTTTTCGACCTTGAAATCGCAAAAAAGGCGCGAAAACATGGATTTGTCTCTCCTGCCGCGCACACACTTCCGATAGCTTGCAAAGGCCTAAAAAACACAAGCGGCCCTTGAGTTATTGTGGGAGAGACTGTTTTCATCAAGTTTGAAGCCTCAGTTTTGGCTGGACAGCCGTTTGTTTATTTTTGGGGTCTGTGTGTTTTTCGACCTGGAAATGGCAAAAAAAGCGCGAAAACATAGATTTGTCTCTCCTGCTGCGCACACACTTCCGATAGCTTGCGAAGGCCTAAAAACCACAATCAGCCCGTGAGTTAATATGGGAGAGACTGTTTTCATCAAGTTTGAAGCCATAGTTTTGGCGCGGCAGCCGTTTCTTTCATTTTGGGGCCTATGTGTTTTTCGACCTTGAAATCGCAAAAAATGCGCGAAAACATGGATTTGTCTCTCCTGCCGCGCACACACTTCCGATAGCTTGCGAAGGCCTAAAAAACACAAGCGGCCATTGAGTTATTGTGGGAGAGACTGTTTTCATTAAGTTTGAAGCCTCAGTTTTGGCTGGACAGCCGTTTCTTTATTTTTGGGGTCTGTGTGTTTTTCGACCTGGAAATGGCAAAACAGGCGCGAAAACATAGATTTGTCTCTCCTGCTGCGCACACACTTCCGATAGCTTGCGAAGGCCTAAAAAACACAATCAGCCCGTGAGTTAATATGGGAGAGACTGTTTTCATCAAGTCTGAAGCCATAGTTTTGGCGCGCCAGCCGTTTCTTTATTTTTGGGGTCTGTGTGTTTTTCGACCTGGAAATGGCAAAACAGGCGCGAAAACATAGATTTGTCTCTCCTGCTGCGCACACACTTCCGATAGCTTGCGAAGGCCTAAAAAACACAATCAGCCCGTGAGTTAATATGGGAGAGACTGTTTTCATCAAGTTTGAAGCCATAGTTTTGGCGCGGCAGCCGTTTCTTTCATTTTGGGGCCTATGTGTTTTTCGACCTTGAAATCGCAAAAAAGGCGCGAAAACATGGATTTGTCTCTCCTGCCGCGCACACACTTCCGATAGCTTGCAAAGGCCTAAAAAACACAAGCGGCCCTTGAGTTATTGTGGGAGAGACTGTTTTCATCAAGTTTGAAGCCTCAGTTTTGGCTGGACAGCCGTTTGTTTATTTTTGGGGTCTGTGTGTTTTTCGACCTGGAAATGGCAAAAAAGGCGCGAAAACATGGATTTGTCTCTCCTGCCGCGCACACACTTCCGATAGCGTGCAAAGGCCTAATAACCACAAGCAGCCCCTACTCCATTATGGGAGACACTGTTTTCATCAAGTTTGAAGCCTCAGTTTTGGCTGGACAGCCATTTCTTTATTTTTGGGGCCTGTGTGTTTTTCGACCTGGAAATGGCAAAAAAGGCGCGAAAACATTGATTTGTCTCTCCTGCCGCGCACACACTTCCGATAGCTTGCGAAGGCCTAAAAAACACAAGCGGGCCGTGAGTTATTGTGGGAGAGACTGTTTTCATCAAGTTTGAAGCCTCAGTTTTGGCTGGACAGCCGTTTCTTTATTTTTGGGGCCTTTGTGTTTTTCGACCTGGAAATGGCAAAAAAGGCGCGAAAACATGGATTTGTCTCTCCTGCCGCGCACACACTTCCGATAGCTTGCGAAGGCCTAAAAAACACAAGCAGCCCTTGAGTTATTGTGGGAGAGAATGTTTTCATCAAGTTTGAAGCCATAGTTTTGGCGCGGCAGCCGTTTCTTTCATTTTGGGGCCTATGTGTTTTCGACCTGGAAATGGCAAAAAAGGCGCGAAAACATGGATTTGTCTCTCCTGCCGCGCACACACTTCCGATATCTTGCGAAGGCCTAAAAAACACAAGCAGCCCTTGAGTTATTGTCTGAGAGACTGTTTTCATCAAGTTTGAAGCCTCAGTTTTGGCTGGACAGCCGTTTCTTTATTTTTGGGGCCTTTGTGTTTTTCGACCTGGAAATGGCAAAAAAGGCGCGAAAACATGGATTTGTCTCTCCTGCCGCGCACACACTTCCGATAGCGTGCAAAGGCCTAAAAAACACAAGCAGCCCGTGAGTTATTATGGGAGAGACTGTTTTCATCAAGTTTGAAGCCATAGTTTTGGCGCGGCAGCCGTTTCTTTCATTTTGGGGCCTATGTGTTTTTCGACCTTGAAATCGCAAAAAAGGCGCGAAAACATGGATTTGTCTCTCCTGCCGCGCACACACTTCCGATATCTTGCGAAGGCCTAAAAAACACAAGCGGCCCTTGAGTTATTGTCTAAGAGACTGTTTTCATCAAGTTTGAAGCCTCAGTTTTAGCTGGACAGCCGTTTCTTTATTTTTGGGGCCTTTGTGTTTTTCGACCTGGAAATGGCAAAAAAGGCGCGAAAACATGGATTTGTCTCTCCTGCCGCACACACACTTCCGATAGCGTGCAAAGGCCTAAAAAACACAAGCAGCCCGTGAGTTATTATGGGAGAGACTGTTTTCATCAAGTTTGAAGCCTCAGTGTTGGCGCGGCAGCCTTTTCTTTCTCTTTCGGGATTGTGTTTTTCTCCACCTGAAAATGCCAAAGAAGGCATAAAAACATGGATTTGTCTCTCCTGCTGCGCACACACTTCGGAGAGCTTGCAAAGGCCTAATAACCACAAGCAGACCCTACACCATTATGGGAGACACTGTTTTCATCAAGTTTGAAGCCTCAGTGTTGGCGCGGCAGCCTTTTCTTTCTCTTTCGGGATTGTGTTTTTCTCCACCTGAAAATGCCAAAGAAGGCATAAAAACATGGATTTGTCTCTCCTGCTGCGCACACACTTCGGAGAGCTTGCAAAGGCCTAATAACCACAAGCAGCCCCTACTCCATTATGGGAGACACTGTTTTCATCAAGTTTGAAGCCTCAGTTTTGGCTGGACAGCCATTTCTTTATTTTTGGGGCCTGTGTGTTTTTCGATCTGGAAATGGCAAAAAAGGCGCGAAAACATTGATTTGTCTCTCCTGCCGCGCACACACTTCCGATAGCTTGCGAAGGCCTAAAAAACACAAGCGGGCCGTGAGTTATTGTGGGAGAGACTGTTTTCATCAAGTTTGAAGCCTCAGTTTTGGCTGGACAGCCGTTTCTTTATTTTTGGGGCCTTTGTGTTTTTCGACCTGGAAATGGCAAAAAAGGCGTGAAAACATGGATTTGTCTCTCCTGCCGCGCACACACTTCCGATAGCTTGCGAAGGCCTAAAAAACACAAGCAGCCCTTGAGTTATTGTGGGAGAGAATGTTTTCATCAAGTTTGAAGCCATAGTTTTGGCGCGGCAGCCGTTTCTTTCATTTTGGGGCCTATGTGTTTTTCGACCTTGAAATCGTAAAAAAGGCGCGAAAACATGGATTTGTCTCTCCTGCCGCGCACACACTTCCGATAGCTTGCGAAGGCCTAAAAAACACAAGCGGCCCTTGAGTTATTGTCTGAGAGACTGTTTTAATCAAGTTTGAAGCCTCAGTTTTGGCTGGACAGCCGTTTCTTTATTTTTGGGGCCTTTGTGTTTTTCGACCTGGAAATGGCAAAAAAGGCGCGAAAACATGGATTTGTCTCTCCTGCCGCGCACACACTTCCGATAGCTTGCGAAGGCCTAAAAAACACAAGCAGCCCTTGAGTTATTGTGGGAGAGAATGTTTTCATCAAGTTTGAAGCCATAGTTTTGGCTGGACAGCCGTTTCTTTATTTTTGGGGCCTTTGTGTTTTTCGACCTGGAAATGGCAAAAAAGGCGCGAAAACATTGATTTGTCTCTCCTGCCGCGCACACACTTCCGATATCTTGCGAAGGCCTAAAAAACACAAGCAGTTCTTGAGTTGTTGTGGGAGAGACTGTTTTCATCAAGTTTGAAGCCATAGTTTTGGCGCGGCAGCCGTTTCTTTCATTTTGGGGCCTATGTGTTTTTCGACCTGGAAATGGCAAAAAAGGCGCGAAAACATGGATTTGTCTCTCCTGCCGCGCACACACTTCCGATAGCGTGCAAAGGCCTAAAAAACACAAGCAGCCCGTGAGTTATTATGGGAGAGACTGTTTTCATCAAGTTTGAAGCCATAGTTTTGGCGCGCCAGCCGTTTCTTTCATTTTGGGGCCTATGTGTTTTTCGACCTTGAAATCGCAAAAAAGTCGCGAAAACATTGATTTGTCTCTCCTGCCGCGCACACACTTCCGATATCTTGCGAAGGCCTAAAAAACACAACCAGCCCTTGAGTTATTGTCTGAGAGACTGTTTTCATCAAGTTTGAAGCCTCAGTTTTGGCTGGACAGCCGTTTCTTTATTTTTGTGGCCTTTGTGTTTTTCGACCTGGAAATGGCAAAAAAGGCGCGAAAACATGGATTTGTCTCTCCTGCCGCGCACACACTTCCGATAGCGTGCAAAGGCCTAAAAAACACAAGCAGCCCGTGAGTTATTATGGGAGAGACTGTTTTCATCAAGTTTGAAGCCATAGTTTTGGCGCGGCAGCCGTTTCTTTCATTTTGGGGCCTATGTGTTTTTCGACCTTGAAATCGCAAAAAAGGCGCGAAAACATGGATTTGTCTCTCCTGCCGCGCACACACTTCCGATATCTTGCGAAGGCCTAAAAAACACAAGCGGCCCTTGAGTTATTGTCTAAGAGACTGTTTTCATCAAGTTTGAAGCCTCAGTTTTAGCTGGACAGCCGTTTCTTTATTTTTGGGGCCTTTGTGTTTTTCGACCTGGAAATGGCAAAAAAGGCGCGAAAACATGGATTTGTCTCTCCTGCCGCACACACACTTCCGATAGCGTGCAAAGGCCTAAAAAACACAAGCAGCCCGTGAGTTATTATGGGAGAGACTGTTTTCATCAAGTTTGAAGCCTCAGTGTTGGCGCGGCAGCCTTTTCTTTCTCTTTCGGGATTGTGTTTTTCTCCACCTGAAAATGCCAAAGAAGGCATAAAAACATGGATTTGTCTCTCCTGCTGCGCACACACTTCGGAGAGCTTGCAAAGGCCTAATAACCACAAGCAGACCCTACACCATTATGGGAGACACTGTTTTCATCAAGTTTGAAGCCTCAGTGTTGGCGCGGCAGCCTTTTCTTTCTCTTTCGGGATTGTGTTTTTCTCCACCTGAAAATGCCAAAGAAGGCATAAAAACATGGATTTGTCTCTCCTGCTGCGCACACACTAAGGAGAGCTTGCAAAGGCCCAATAACCACAAGCAGCCCCTACACCATCATGGGAGACACTGTTTTCATCAAGTTTGAAGCCTCAGTGTTGGCGCGGCAGCCTTTTCTTTCTCTTTCGGGATTGTGTTTTTCTCCACCTGAAAATGCCAAAGAAGGCATAAAAACATGGATTTGTCTCTCCTGCTGCGCACACACTTCGGAGAGCTTGCAAAGGCCTAATAACCACAAGCAGCCCCTACTCCATTATGGGAGACACTGTTTTCATCAAGTTTGAAGCCTCAGTGTTGGCGCGGCAGCCTTTTCTTTCTCTTTCGGGAATGTGTTTTTCTCCACCTGAAAATGCCAAAGAAGGCATAAAAACATGGATTTGTCTCTCCTGCTGCGCACACACTTCGGAGAGCTTGCAAATGCCTAATAACCACAAGCAGCCCCTACTCCATTATGGGAGACACTGTTTTCATCAAGTTTGAAGCCTCAGTGTTGGCGCGGCAGCCATTTCTTTCTCTTTCGGGATTGTGTTTTTCTCCACCTGAAAATGCCAAAGAAGGCATAAAAACATGGATTTGTCTCTCCTGCTGCGCACACACTTCGGAGAGCTTGCAAATGCCTAATAACCACAAGCAGCCCCTACTCCATTATGGGAGACACTGTTTTCATCAAGTTTGAAGCCTCAGTGTTGGCGCGGCAGCCATTTCTTTCTCTTTCGGGATTGTGTTTTTCTCCACCTGAAAATGCCAAAGAAGGCATAAAAACATGGATTTGTCTCTCCTGCTGCGCACACACTTCGGAGAGCTTGCAAATGCCTAATAACCACAAGCAGCCCCTACTCCATTATGGGAGACACTGTTTTCATCAAGTTTGAAGCCTCAGTGTTGGCGCGGCAGCCATTTCTTTCTCTTTCGGGATTGTGTTTTTCTCCACCTGAAAATGCCAAAGAAGGCATAAAAACATGGATTTGTCTCTCCTGCTGCGCACACACTTCGGAGAGCTTGCAAATGCCTAATAACCACAAGCAGCCCCTACTCCATTATGGGAGACACTGTTTTCATCAAGTTTGAAGCCTCAGTGTTGGTGCGGCAGCCTTTTCTTTCTCTTTCGGGATTGTGTTTTTCTCCACCTGAAAATGCCAAAGAAGGCATAAAAACATGGATTTGTCTCTCCTGCTGCGCACACACTTCGGAGAGCTTGCAAATGCCTAATAACCACAAGCAGCCCCTACTCCATTATGGGAGACACTGTTTTCATCAAGTTTGAAGCCTCAGTGTTGGCGCGGCAGCCATTTCTTTCTCTTTCGGGATTGTGTTTTTCTCCACCTGAAAATGCCAAAGAAGGCATAAAAACATGGATTTGTCTCTCCTGCTGCGCACACACTTCGGAGAGCTTGCAAAGGCCTAATAACCACAAGCAGCCCCTACTCCATTATGGGAGACACTGTTTTCATCAAGTTTGAAGCCTCAGTGTTGGCGCGGCAGCCTTTTCTTTCTCTTTCGGGATTGTGTTTTTCTCCACCTGAAAATGCCAAAGAAGGCATAAAAACATGGATTTGTCTCTCCTGCTGCGCACACACTTCGGAGAGCTTGCAAATGCCTAATAACCACAAGCAGCCCCTACTCCATTATGGGAGACACTGTTTTCATCAAGTTTGAAGCCTCAGTGTTGGCGCGGCAGCCATTTCTTTCTCTTTCGGGATTGTGTTTTTCTCCACCTGAAAATGCCAAAGAAGGCATAAAAACATGGATTTGTCTCTCCTGCTGCGCACACACTTCGGAGAGCTTGCAAATGCCTAATAACCACAAGCAGCCCCTACTCCATTATGGGAGACACTGTTTTCATCAAGTTTGAAGCCTCAGTGTTGGCGCGGCAGCCATTTCTTTCTCTTTCGGGATTGTGTTTTTCTCCACCTGAAAATGCCAAAGAAGGCATAAAAACATGGATTTGTCTCTCCTGCTGCGCACACACTTCGGAGAGCTTGCAAATGCCTAATAACCACAAGCAGCCCCTACTCTATTATGGGAGACACTGTTTTCATCAAGTTTGAAGCCTCAGTGTTGGCGCGGCAGCCTTTTCTTTCTCTTTCGGGATTGTGTTTTTCTCCACCTGAAAATGCCAAAGAAGGCATAAAAACATGGATTTGTCTCTCCTGCTGCGCACACACTTCGGAGAGTTTGCAAATGCCTAATAACCACAAGCAGCCCCTACACCATTATGGGAGACACTGTTTTCATCACGTTTGAAGTCATAGTTTTGGCGCGGCAGCCGTTTCTTTCATTTTGGGGCCTTTGTGTTTTTCGACCTGGAAATGGCAAAAAAGGCGCGAAAACATGGATTTGTCTCTCCTGCCGCGCACACACTTCCGATAGCTTGCGAAGGCCTAAAAAACACAAGCGGCCCTTGAGTTATTGTCTGAGAGACTGTTTTCATCAAGTTTGAAGACTCAGTTTTGGCTGGACAGCCGTTTCTTTATTTTTGGGGCCTTTGTGTTTTTCGACCTGGAAATGGCAAAAAAGGCGCGAAAACATTGATTTGTCTCTCCTGCCGCGCACACACTTCCGATATCTTGCGAAGGCCTAAAAAACACAAGCAGCCCTTGAGTTGTTGTGGGAGAGACTGTTTTCATCAAGTTTGAAGCCATAGTTTTGGCGCGGCAGCCGTTTCTTTCATTTTGGGGCCTATGTGTTTTTCGACCTGGAAATGGCAAAAAAGGCACGAAAACATGGATTTGTCTCTCCTGCCGCGCACACACTTCCGATATCTTGCGAAGGCCTAAAAAACACAAGCAGCCCTTGAGTTATTGTCTGAGAGACTGTTTTCATCAAGTTTGAAGCCTCAGTTTTGGCTGGACAGCCGTTTCTTTATTTTTGGGGCCTTTGTGTTTTTCGACCTGGAAATGGCAAAAAAGGCGCGAAAACATGGATTTGTCTCTCCTGCCGCGCACACACTTCCGATAGCGTGCAAAGGCCTAAAAAACACAAGCAGCCCGTGAGTTATTATGGGAGAGACTGTTTTCATCAAGTTTGAAGCCATAGTTTTGGCGCGGCAGCCGTTTCTTTCATTTTGGGGCCTATGTGTTTTTCGACTTTGAAATCGCAAAAAAGGCGCGAAAACATGGATTTGTCTCTCCTGCCGCGCACACACTTCCGATATCTTGCGAAGGCCTAAAAAACACAAGCAGCCCTTGAGTTATTGTGGGAGAGACAGTTTTCATCAAGTTTGAAGCCATAGTTTTGGCGCGCCAGCCGTTTCTTTCATTTTGGGGCCTTTGTGTTTTTCGACCTGGAAATGGCAAAAAAGGCGCGAAAACATGGATTTGTCTCTTATGCCGCGCACACACTTCCGATAGCGTGCAAAGGCCTAAAAAACACAAGCAGCCCGTGAGTTATTATGGGAGAGACTGTTTTCATCAAGTTTGAAGCCATAGTTTTGGCGCGCCAGCCGTTTCTTTCATTTTGGGGCCTTTGTGTTTTTCGACCTGGAAATGGCAAAAAAGGCGCGAAAACATGGATTTGTCTCTCCTGCCGCGCACACACTTCCGATAGCTTGCGAAGGCCTAAAAAACACAAGCGGCCCTTGAGTTATTGTCTGAGAGACTGTTTTCATCAAGTTTGAAGCCTCAGTTTTGGCTGGACAGCCGTTTCTTTATTTTTGGGGCCTTTGTGTTTTTCGACCTGGAAATGGCAAAAAAGGCGCGAAAACATTGATTTGTCTCTCCTGCCGCGCACACACTTCCGATATCTTGCGAAGGCCTAAAAAACACAAGCAGCCCTTGAGTTGTTGTGGGAGAGACTGTTTTCATCAAGTTTGAAGCCATAGTTTTGGCGCGGCAGCCGTTTCTTTCATTTTGGGGCCTATGTGTTTTTCGACCTGGAAATGGCAAAAAAGGCGCGAAAACATGGATTTGTCTCTCCTGCCGCGCACACATTTCCGATAGCGTGCAAAGGCCTAAAAAACACAAGCAGCCCGTGAGTTATTATGGGAGAGACTGTTTTCATCAAGTTTGAAGCCTCAGTGTTGGCGCGGCAGCCATTTCTTTCTCTTTCGGGATTGTGTTTTTCTCCACCTGAAAATGCCAAAGAAGGCATAAAAACATGGATTTGTCTCTCCTGCTGCGCACACACTTCGGAGAGCTTGCAAATACCTAATAACCACAAGCAGCCCCTACTCCATTATGGGAGACACTGTTTTCATCAAGTTTGAAGCCTCAGTGTTGGCGCGGCAGCCATTTCTTTCTCTTTCGGGATTGTGTTTTTCTCCACCTGAAAATGCAAAAGAAGGCATAAAAACATGGATTTGTCTCTCCTGCTGCGCACACACTTCGGAGAGCTTGCAAAGGCCTAATAACCACAAGCAGCCCCTACTCCACTATGGGAGACACTGTTTTCATCAAGTTTGAAGCCTCAGTGTTGGCGCGGCAGCCTTTTCTTTCTCTTTCGGGATTGTGTTTTTCTCCACCTGAAAATGCCAAAGAAGGCATAAAAACATGGATTTGTCTCTCCTGCTGCGCACACACTTCGGAGAGCTTGCAAAGGCCTAATAACCACAAGCAGCCCCTACTCCACTATGGGAGACACTGTTTTCATCAAGTTTGAAGCCTCAGTGTTGGCGCGGCAGCCTTTTCTTTCTCTTTCGGGATTGTGTTTTTCTCCACCTGAAAATGCCAAAGAAGGCATAAAAACATGGATTTGTCTCTCCTGCTGCGCACACACTTCGGAGAGCTTGCAAATGCCTAATAACCACAAGCAGCCCCTACTCCATTATGGGAGACACTGTTTTCATCAAGTTTGAAGCCTCAGTGTTGGCGCGGCAGCCATTTCTTTCTCTTTCGGGATTGTGTTTTTCTCCACCTGAAAATGCCAAAGAAGGCATAAAAACATGGATTTGTCTCTCCTGCTGCGCACACACTTCGGAGAGCTTGCAAATGCCTAATAACCACAAGCAGCCCCTACTCCATTATGGGAGACACTGTTTTCATCAAGTTTGAAGCCTCAGTATTGGCGCGGCAGCCATTTCTTTCTCTTTCGGGATTGTGTTTTTCTCCACCTGAAAATGCCAAAGAAGGCATAAAAACATGGATTTGTCTCTCCTGCTGCGCACACACTTCGGAGAGCTTGCAAATGCCTAATAACCACAAGCAGCCCCTACTCCATTATGGGAGACACTGTTTTCATCAAGTTTGAAGCCTCAGTGTTGGCGCGGCAGCCTTTTCTTTCTCTTTCGGGATTGTGTTTTTCTCCACCTGAAAATGCCAAAGAAGGCATAAAAACATGGATTTGTCTCTCCTGCTGCGCACACACTTCGGAGAGCTTGCAAATGCCTAATAACCACAAGCAGCCCCTACTCCATTATGGGAGACACTGTTTTTATCAAGTTTGAAGCCTCAGTTTTGGCTGGACAGCCATTTCTTTATTTTTGGGGCCTGTGTGTTTTTCGACCTGGAAATGGCAAAAAAGGCGCGAAAACATTGATTTGTCTCTCCTGCCGCGCACACACTTCCGATAGCTTGCGAAGGCCTAAAAAACACAAGCAGCCCTTGAGTTATTGTGGGAGAGACAGTTTTCATCAAGTTTGAAGCCATAGTTTTGGCGCGCCAGCCGTTTCTTTCATTTTGGGGCCTTTGTGTTTTTCGACCTGGAAATGGCAAAAAAGGCGCGAAAACATGGATTTGTCTCTCATGCCGCGCACACACTTCCGATAGCGTGCAAAGGCCTAAAAAACACAAGCAGCCCGTGAGTTATTATGGGAGAGACTGTTTTCATCAAGTTTGAAGCCATAGTTTTGGCGCGCCAGCCGTTTCTTTCATTTTGGGGCCTTTGTGTTTTTCGACCTGGAAATGGCAAAAAAGGCTCGAAAACATGGATTTGTCTCTCCTGCCGCGCACACACTTCCGATAGCTTGCGAAGGCCTAAAAAACACAAGCGGCCCTTGAGTTATTGTCTGAGAGACTGTTTTCATCAAGTTTGAAGCCTCAGTTTTGGCTGGACAGCCGTTTCTTTATTTTTGGGGCCTTTGTGTTTTTCGACCTGGAAATGGCAAAAAAGGCGCGAAAACATTGATTTGTCTCTCCTGCCGCGCACACACTTCCGATATCTTGCGAAGGCCTAAAAAACACAAGCAGCCCTTGAGTTGTTGTGGGAGAGACTGTTTTCATCAAGTTTGAAGCCATAGTTTTGGCGCGGCAGCCGTTTCTTTCATTTTGGGGCCTATGTGTTTTTCGACCTGGAAATGGCAAAAAAGGCGCGAAAACATGGATTTGTCTCTCCTGCCGCGCACACATTTCCGATAGCGTGCAAAGGCCTAAAAAACACAAGCAGCCCGTGAGTTATTATGGGAGAGACTGTTTTCATCAAGTTTGAAGCCATAGTTTTGGCGCGCCAGCCGTTTCTTTCATTTTGGGGCCTATGTGTTTTTCGACCTTGAAATCGCAAAAAAGTCGCGAAAACATTGATTTGTCTCTCCTGCCGCGCACACACTTCCGATATCTTGCGAAGGCCTAAAAAACACAAGCAGCCCTTGAGTTATTGTCTGAGAGACTGTTTTCATCAAGTTTGAAGCCTCAGTTTTGGCTGGACAGCCGTTTCTTTATTTTTGGGGCCTTTGTGTTTTTCGACCTGGAAATGGCAAAAAAGGCGCGAAAACATGGATTTGTCTCTCCTGCCGCGCACACACTTCCGATAGCGTGCAAAGGCCTAAAAAACACAAGCAGCCCGTGAGTTATTATGGGAGAGACTGTTTTCATCAAGTTTGAAGCCATAGTTTTGGCGCGGCAGCCGTTTCTTTCATTTTGGGGCCTATGTGTTTTTCGACCTTGAAATCGCAAAAAAGGCGCGAAAACATGGATTTGTCTCTCCTGCCGCGCACACACTTCCGATATCTTGCGAAGGCCTAAAAAACACAAGCAGCCCTTGAGTTATTGTCTGAGAGACTGTTTTCATCAAGTTTGAAGCCTCAGTTTTGGCTGGACAGCCGTTTCTTTATTTTTGGGGCCTTTGTGTTTTTCGACCTGGAAATGGCAAAAAAGGCGCGAAAACATTGATTTGTCTCTCCTGCCGCGCACACACTTCCGATATCTTGCGAAGGCCTAAAAAACACAAGCAGCCCTTGAGTTGTTGTGGGAGAGACTGTTTTCATCAAGTTTGAAGCCATAGTTTTGGCGCGGCAGCCGTTTCTTTCATTTTGGGGCCTATGTGTTTTTCGACCTGGAAATGGCAAAAAAGGCGCGAAAACATGGATTTGTCTCTCCTGCCGCGCACACATTTCCGATAGCGTGCAAAGGCCTAAAAAACACAAGCAGCCCGTGAGTTATTATGGGAGAGACTGTTTTCATCAAGTTTGAAGCCATAGTTTTGGCGCGCCAGCCGTTTCTTTCATTTTGGGGCCTATGTGTTTTTCGACCTTGAAATCGCAAAAAAGTCGCGAAAACATTGATTTGTCTCTCCTGCCGCGCACACACTTCCGATATCTTGCGAAGGCCTAAAAAACACAAGCAGCCCTTGAGTTATTGTCTGAGAGACTGTTTTCATCAAGTTTGAAGCCTCAGTTTTGGCTGGACAGCCGTTTCTTTATTTTTGGGGCCTTTGTGTTTTTCGACCTGGAAATGGCAAAAAAGGCGCGAAAACATGGATTTGTCTCTCCTGCCGCGCACACACTTCCGATAGCGTGCAAAGGCCTAAAAAACACAAGCAGCCCGTGAGTTATTATGGGAGAGACTGTTTTCATCAAGTTTGAAGCCATAGTTTTGGCGCGGCAGCCGTTTCTTTCATTTTGGGGCCTATGTGTTTTTCGACCTTGAAATCGCAAAAAAGGCGCGAAAACATGGATTTGTCTCTCCTGCCGCGCACACACTTCCGATAGCTTGCGAAGGCCTAAAAAACACAAGCAGCCCTTGAGTTATTGTGGGAGAGACAGTTTTCATCAAGTTTGAAGCCATAGTTTTGGCGCGCCAGCCGTTTCTTTCATTTTGGGGCCTTTGTGTTTTTCGACCTGGAAATGGCAAAAAAGGCGCGAAAACATGGATTTGTCTCTCATGCCGCGCACACACTTCCGATAGCGTGCAAAGGCCTAAAAAACACAAGCAGCCCGTGAGTTATTATGGGAGAGACTGTTTTCATCAAGTTTGAAGCCATAGTTTTGGCGCGCCAGCCGTTTCTTTCATTTTGGGGCCTTTGTGTTTTTCGACCTGGAAATGGCAAAAAAGGCTCGAAAACATGGATTTGTCTCTCCTGCCGCGCACACACTTCCGATAGCTTGCGAAGGCCTAAAAAACACAAGCGGCCCTTGAGTTATTGTCTGAGAGACTGTTTTCATCAAGTTTGAAGCCTCAGTTTTGGCTGGACAGCCGTTTCTTTATTTTTGGGGCCTTTGTGTTTTTCGACCTGGAAATGGCAAAAAAGGCGCGAAAACATTGATTTGTCTCTCCTGCCGCGCACACACTTCCGATATCTTGCGAAGGCCTAAAAAACACAAGCAGCCCTTGAGTTGTTGTGGGAGAGACTGTTTTCATCAAGTTTGAAGCCATAGTTTTGGCGCGGCAGCCGTTTCTTTCATTTTGGGGCCTATGTGTTTTTCGACCTGGAAATGGCAAAAAAGGCGCGAAAACATGGATTTGTCTCTCCTGCCACGCACACATTTCCGATAGCGTGCAAAGGCCTAAAAAACACAAGCAGCCCGTGAGTTATTATGGGAGAGACTGTTTTCATCAAGTTTGAAGCCATAGTTTTGGCGCGCCAGCCGTTTCTTTCATTTTGGGGCCTATGTGTTTTTCGACCTTGAAATCGCAAAAAAGTCGCGAAAACATTGATTTGTCTCTCCTGCCGCGCACACACTTCCGATATCTTGCGAAGGCCTAAAAAACACAAGCAGCCCTTGAGTTATTGTCTGAGAGACTGTTTTCATCAAGTTTGAAGCCTCAGTTTTGGCTGGACAGCCGTTTCTTTATTTTTGGGGCCTTTGTGTTTTTCGACCTGGAAATGGCAAAAAAGGCGCGAAAACATGGATTTGTCTCTCCTGCCGCGCACACACTTCCGATAGCGTGCAAAGGCCTAAAAAACACAAGCAGCCCGTGAGTTATTATGGGAGAGACTGTTTTCATCAAGTTTGAAGCCATAGTTTTGGCGCGGCAGCCGTTTCTTTCATTTTGGGGCCTATGTGTTTTTCGACCTTGAAATCGCAAAAAAGGCGCGAAAACATGGATTTGTCTCTCCTGCCGCGCACACACTTCCGATATCTTGCGAAGGCCTAAAAAACACAAGCAGCCCTTGAGTTATTGTCTGAGAGACTGTTTTCATCAAGTTTGAAGCCTCAGTTTTGGCTGGACAGCCGTTTCTTTATTTTTGGGGCCTTTGTGTTTTTCGACCTGGAAATGGCAAAAAAGGCGCGAAAACATTGATTTGTCTCTCCTGCCGCGCACACACTTCCGATATCTTGCGAAGGCCTAAAAAACACAAGCAGCCCTTGAGTTGTTGTGGGAGAGACTGTTTTCATCAAGTTTGAAGCCATAGTTTTGGCGCGGCAGCCGTTTCTTTCATTTTGGGGCCTATGTGTTTTTCGACCTGGAAATGGCAAAAAAGGCGCGAAAACATGGATTTGTCTCTCCTGCCGCGCACACATTTCCGATAGCGTGCAAAGGCCTAAAAAACACAAGCAGCCCGTGAGTTATTATGGGAGAGACTGTTTTCATCAAGTTTGAAGCCATAGTTTTGGCGCGCCAGCCGTTTCTTTCATTTTGGGGCCTATGTGTTTTTCGACCTTGAAATCGCAAAAAAGTCGCGAAAACATTGATTTGTCTCTCCTGCCGCGCACACACTTCCGATATCTTGCGAAGGCCTAAAAAACACAAGCAGCCCTTGAGTTATTGTCTGAGAGACTGTTTTCATCAAGTTTGAAGCCTCAGTTTTGGCTGGACAGCCGTTTCTTTATTTTTGGGGCCTTTGTGTTTTTCGACCTGGAAATGGCAAAAAAGGCGCGAAAACATGGATTTGTCTCTCCTGCCGCGCACACACTTCCGATAGCGTGCAAAGGCCTAAAAAACACAAGCAGCCCGTGAGTTATTATGGGAGAGACTGTTTTCATCAAGTTTGAAGCCATAGTTTTGGCGCGGCAGCCGTTTCTTTCATTTTGGGGCCTATGTGTTTTTCGACCTTGAAATCGCAAAAAAGGCGCGAAAACATGGATTTGTCTCTCCTGCCGCGCACACACTTCCGATATCTTGCGAAGGCCTAAAAAACACAAGCAGCCCTTGAGTTATTGTGGGAGAGACAGTTTTCATCAAGTTTTAAGCCATAGTTTTGGCGCGGCAGCCGTTTCTTTCATTTTGGGGCCTTTGTGTTTTTCGACCTGGAAATGGCAAAAAAGGCGTGAAAACATGGATTTGTCTCTCCTGCCGCGCACACACTTCCGATAGCTTGCGAAGGCCTAAAAAACACAAGCGGCCCTTGAGTTATTGTCTGAGAGACTGTTTTCATCAAGTTTGAAGCCTCAGTGTTGGCGCGGCAGCCTTTTCTTTCTCTTTCGGGATTGTGTTTTTCTCCACCTGAAAATGCCAAAGAAGGCATAAAAACATGGATTTGTCTCTCCTGCTGCGCACACACTTCGGAGAGCTTGCAAATGCCTAATAACCACAAGCAGCCCCTACTCCATTATGGGAGACACTGTTTTCATCAAGTTTGAAGCCTCAGTGTTGGCGCGGCAGCCATTTCTTTCTCTTTCGGGATTGTGTTTTTCTCCACCTGAAAATGCCAAAGAAGGCATAAAAACATGGATTTGTCTCTCCTGCTGCGCACACACTTCGGAGAGCTTGCAAATACCTAATAACCACAAGCAGCCCCTACTCCATTATGGGAGACACTGTTTTCATCAAGTTTGAAGCCTCAGTGTTGGCGCGGCAGCCATTTCTTTCTCTTTCGGGATTGTGTTTTTCTCCACCTGAAAATGCAAAAGAAGGCATAAAAACATGGATTTGTCTCTCCTGCTGCGCACACACTTCGGAGAGCTTGCAAAGGCCTAATAACCACAAGCAGCCCCTACTCCACTATGGGAGACACTGTTTTCATCAAGTTTGAAGCCTCAGTGTTGGCGCGGCAGCCTTTTCTTTCTCTTTCGGGATTGTGTTTTTCTCCACCTGAAAATGCCAAAGAAGGCATAAAAACATGGATTTGTCTCTCCTGCTGCGCACACACTTCGGAGAGCTTGCAAAGGCCTAATAACCACAAGCAGCCCCTACTCCACTATGGGAGACACTGTTTTCATCAAGTTTGAAGCCTCAGTGTTGGCGCGGCAGCCTTTTCTTTCTCTTTCGGGATTGTGTTTTTCTCCACCTGAAAATGCCAAAGAAGGCATAAAAACATGGATTTGTCTCTCCTGCTGCGCACACACTTCGGAGAGCTTGCAAATGCCTAATAACCACAAGCAGCCCCTACTCCATTATGGGAGACACTGTTTTCATCAAGTTTGAAGCCTCAGTGTTGGCGCGGCAGCCATTTCTTTCTCTTTCGGGATTGTGTTTTTCTCCACCTGAAAATGCCAAAGAAGGCATAAAAACATGGATTTGTCTCTCCTGCTGCGCACACACTTCGGAGAGCTTGCAAATGCCTAATAACCACAAGCAGCCCCTACTCCATTATGGGAGAAACTGTTTTCATCAAGTTTGAAGCCTCAGTATTGGCGCGGCAGCCATTTCTTTCTCTTTCGGGATTGTGTTTTTCTCCACCTGAAAATGCCAAAGAAGGCATAAAAACATGGATTTGTCTCTCCTGCTGCGCACACACTTCGGAGAGCTTGCAAATGCCTAATAACCACAAGCAGCCCCTACTCCATTATGGGAGACACTGTTTTCATCAAGTTTGAAGCCTCAGTGTTGGCGCGGCAGCCTTTTCTTTCTCTTTCGGGATTGTGTTTTTCTCCACCTGAAAATGCCAAAGAAGGCATAAAAACATGGATTTGTCTCTCCTGCTGCGCACACACTTCGGAGAGCTTGCAAATGCCTAATAACCACAAGCAGCCCCTACTCCATTATGGGAGACACTGTTTTCATCAAGTTTGAAGCCTCAGTTTTGGCTGGACAGCCATTTCTTTATTTTTGGGGCCTGTGTGTTTTTCGACCTGGAAATGGCAAAAAAGGCGCGAAAACATTGATTTGTCTCTCCTGCCGCGCACACACTTCCGATAGCTTGCGAAGGCCTAAAAAACACAAGCAGCCCTTGAGTTATTGTGGGAGAGAATGTTTTCATCAAGTTTGAAGCCATAGTTTTGGCGCGGCAGCCGTTTCTTTCATTTTGGGGCCTATGTGTTTTTCGACCTTGAAATCGTAAAAAAGGCGCGAAAACATGGATTTGTCTCTCCTGCCGCGCACACACTTCCGATAGCTTGCGAAGGCCTAAAAAACACAAGCGGCCCTTGAGTTATTGTCTGAGAGACTGTTTTAATCAAGTTTGAAGCCTCAGTTTTGGCTGGACAGCCGTTTCTTTATTTTTGGGGCCTTTGTTTTCTTCGACCTGGAAATGGCAAAAAAGGCGCGAAAACATTGATTTGTCTCTCCTGCCGCGCACACACTTCCGATATCTTGCGAAGGCCTAAAAAACACAAGCAGCCCTTGAGTTGTTGTGGGAGAGACTGTTTTCATCAAGTTTGAAGCCATAGTTTTGGCGCGGCAGCCGTTTCTTTCATTTTGGGGCCTATGTGTTTTTCGACCTGGAAATGGCAAAAAAGGCGCGAAAACATGGATTTGTCTCTCCTGCCGCGCACACATTTCCGATAGCGTGCAAAGGCCTAAAAAACACAAGCAGCCCGTGAGTTATTATGGGAGAGACTGTTTTCATCAAGTTTGAAGCCATAGTTTTGGCGCGCCAGCCGTTTCTTTCATTTTGGGGCCTATGTGTTTTTCGACCTTGAAATCGCAAAAAAGTCGCGAAAACATTGATTTGTCTCTCCTGCCGCGCACACACTTCCGATATCTTGCGAAGGCCTAAAAAACACAAGCAGCCCTTGAGTTATTGTCTGAGAGACTGTTTTCATCAAGTTTGAAGCCTCAGTTTTGGCTGGACAGCCGTTTCTTTATTTTTGGGGCCTTTGTGTTTTTCGACCTGGAAATGGCAAAAAAGGCGCGAAAACATGGATTTGTCTCTCCTGCCGCGCACACACTTCCGATAGCGTGCAAAGGCCTAAAAAACACAAGCAGCCCGTGAGTTATTATGGGAGAGACTGTTTTCATCAAGTTTGAAGCCATAGTTTTGGCGCGGCAGCCGTTTCCTTCATTTTGGGGCCTATGTGTTTTTCGACCTTGAAATCGCAAAAAAGGCGCGAAAACATGGATTTGTCTCTCCTGCCGCGCACACACTTCCGATATCTTGCGAAGGCCTAAAAAACACAAGCAGCCCTTGAGTTATTGTGGGAGAGACAGTTTTCATCAAGTTTGAAGCCATAGTTTTGGCGCGGCAGCCGTTTCTTTCATTTTGGGGCCTTTGTGTTTTTCGACCTGGAAATGGCAAAAAAGGCGTGAAAACATGGATTTGTCTCTCCTGCCGCGCACACACTTCCGATAGCTTGCGAAGGCCTAAAAAACACAAGCGGCCCTTGAGTTATTGTCTGAGAGACTGTTTTCATCAAGTTTGAAGCCTCAGTGTTGGCGCGGCAGCCTTTTCTTTCTCTTTCGGGATTGTGTTTTTCTCCACCTGAAAATGCCAAAGAAGGCATAAAAACATGGATTTGTCTCTCCTGCTGCGCACACACTTCGGAGAGCTTGCAAAGGCCTAATAACCACAAGCAGCCCCTACTCCACTATGGGAGACACTGTTTTCATCAAGTTTGAAGCCTCAGTGTTGGCGCGGCAGCCTTTTCTTTCTCTTTCGGGATTGTGTTTTTCTCCACCTGAAAATGCCAAAGAAGGCATAAAAACATGGATTTGTCTCTCCTGCTGCGCACACACTTCGGAGAGCTTGCAAAGGCCTAATAACCACAAGCAGCCCCTACTCCACTATGGGAGACACTGTTTTCATCAAGTTTGAAGCCTCAGTGTTGGCGCGGCAGCCTTTTCTTTCTCTTTCGGGATTGTGTTTTTCTCCACCTGAAAATGCCAAAGAAGGCATAAAAACATGGATTTGTCTCTCCTGCTGCGCACACACTTCGGAGAGCTTGCAAATGCCTAATAACCACAAGCAGCCCCTACTCCATTATGGGAGACACTGTTTTCATCAAGTTTGAAGCCTCAGTGTTGGCGCGGCAGCCATTTCTTTCTCTTTCGGGATTGTGTTTTTCTCCACCTGAAAATGCCAAAGAAGGCATAAAAACATGGATTTGTCTCTCCTGCTGCGCACACACTTCGGAGAGCTTGCAAATGCCTAATAACCACAAGCAGCCCCTACTCCATTATGGGAGACACTGTTTTCATCAAGTTTGAAGCCTCAGTGTTGGCGCGGCAGCCTTTTCTTTCTCTTTCGGGATTGTGTTTTTCTCCACCTGAAAATGCCAAAGAAGGCATAAAAACATGGATTTGTCTCTCCTGCTGCGCACACACTTCGGAGAGCTTGCAAATGCCTAATAACCACAAGCAGCCCCTACTCCATTATGGGAGACACTGTTTTCATCAAGTTTGAAGCCTCAGTTTTGGCTGGACAGCCATTTCTTTATTTTTGGGGCCTGTGTGTTTTTCGACCTGGAAATGGCAAAAAAGGCGCGAAAACATTGATTTGTCTCTCCTGCCGCGCACACACTTCCGATAGCTTGCGAAGGCCTAAAAAACACAAGCAGCCCTTGAGTTATTGTGGGAGAGAATGTTTTCATCAAGTTTGAAGCCATAGTTTTGGCGCGGCAGCCGTTTCTTTCATTTTGGGGCCTATGTGTTTTTCGATCTTGAAATCGTAAAAAAGGCGCGAAAACATGGATTTGTCTCTCCTGCCGCGCACACACTTCCGATAGCTTGCGAAGGCCTAAAAAACACAAGCGGCCCTTGAGTTATTGTCTGAGAGACTGTTTTAATCAAGTTTGAAGCCTCAGTTTTGGCTGGACAGCCGTTTCTTTATTTTTGGGGCCTTTGTTTTCTTCGACCTGGAAATGGCAAAAAAGGCGCGAAAACATGGATTTGTCTCTCCTGCCGCGCACACACTTCCGATAGCGTGCAAAGGCCTAAAAAACACAAGCAGCCCGTGAGTTATTATGGGAGAGACTGTTTTCATCAAGTTTGAAGCCATAGTTTTGGCGCGGCAGCCGTTTCTTTCATTTTGGGGCCTATGTGTTTTTCGACCTTGAAATCGCAAAAAAGGCGCGAAAACATGGATTTGTCTCTCCTGCCGCGCACACACTTCCGATAGCGTGCAAAGGTCTAAAAAACACAAGCAGCCCGTGAGTTATTATGGGAGAGACTGTTTTCATCAAGTTTGAAGCCATAGTTTTGGCGCGCCAGCCGTTTCTTTAATTTTGGGGCCTATGTGTTTTTCGACCTTGAAATCGCAAAAAAGTCGCGAAAACATTGATTTGTCTCTCCTGCCGCGCACACACTTCCGATATCTTGCGAAGGCCTAAAAAACACAAGCAGCCCTTGAGTTATTGTGGGAGAGACTGTTTTCACCAAGTTTGAAGTCATAGTTTTGGCGCGGCAGCCGTTTCTTTCATTTTGGGGCCTTTGTGTTTTTCGACCTGGAAATGGCAAAAAAGGCGCGAAAACATGGATTTGTCTCTCCTGCCGAGCACACACTTCCGATATCTTGCGAAGGCCTAAAAAACACAAGCAGCCCTTGAGTTATTGTCTGAGAGACTGTTTTCATAAAGTTTGAAGCCTCAGTTTTGGCTGGACAGCCGTTTCTTTATTTTTGGGGCCTTTGTGTTTTTCGACCTGGAAATGGCAAAAAAGGCGCGAAAACATGGATTTGTCTCTCCTGCCGCGCACACACTTCCGATAGCGTGCAAAGGCCTAAAAAACACAAGCAGCCCGTGAGTTATTATGGGAGAGACTGTTTTCATCAAGTTTGAAGCCATAGTTTTGGCGCGGCAGCCGTTTCTTTCATTTTGGGGCCTATGTGTTTTTCGACCTTGAAATCGCAAAAAAGGCGTGAAAACATGGATTTGTCTCTCCTGCCGAGCACACACTTCCGATATCTTGCGAAGGCCTAAAAAACACAAGCAGCCCTTGAGTTATTGTCTGAGAGACTGTTTTCATCAAGTTTGAAGCCTCAGTTTTGGCTGGACAGCCGTTTCTTTATTTTTGGGGCCTTTGTGTTTTTCGACCTGGAAATGGCAAAAAAGGCGCGAAAACATGGATTTGTCTCTCCTGCCGCGCACACACTTCCGATAGCGTGCAAAGGCCTAAAAAACACAAGCAGACCGTGAGTTATTATGGGAGAGACTGTTTTTATCAAGTTTGAAGCCATAGTTTTGGCGCGCCAGCCGTTTCTTTCATTTTGGGGCCTATGTGTTTTTCGACCTTGAAATCGCAAAAAAGTCGCGAAAACATTGATTTGTCTCTCCTGCCGCTCACACACTTCCGATATCTTGCGAAGGCCTAAAAAACACAAGCAGCCCTTGAGTTATTGTGGGAGAGACTGTTTTCATCAAGTTTGAAGTCATAGTTTTGGCGCGGCAGCCGTTTCTTTCATTTTGGGGCCTTTGTGTTTTTCGACCTGGAAATGGCAAAAAAGGCGCGAAAACATGGATTTGTCTCTCCTGCCGCGCACACACTTCCGATAGCGTGCAAAGGCCTAAAAAACACAAGCAGCCCGTGAGTTATTATGGGAGAGACTGTTTTTATCAAGTTTGAAGCCATAGTTTTGGCGCGCCAGCCGTTTCTTTCATTTTGGGGCCTATGTGTTTTTCGACCTTGAAATCGCAAAAAAGTCGCGAAAACATTGATTTGTCTCTCCTGCCGCTCACACACTTCCGATATCTTGCGAAGGCCTAAAAAACACAAGCAGCCCTTGAGTTATTGTGGGAGAGACTGTTTTCATCAAGTTTGAAGTCATAGTTTTGGCGCGGCAGCCGTTTCTTTCATTTTGGGGCCTTTGTGTTTTTCGACCTGGAAATGGCAAAAAAGGCGCGAAAACATGGATTTGTCTCTCCTGCCGCGCACACACTTCCGATAGCGTGCAAAGGCCTAAAAAACACAAGCAGCCCGTGAGTTATTATGGGAGAGACTGTTTTCATCAAGTTTGAAGTCATAGTTTTGGCGCGGCAGCCGTTTCTTTCATTTTGGGGCCTTTGTGTTTTTCGACCTGGAAATGGCAAAAAAGGCGCGAAAACATGGATTTGTCTCTCCTGCCGCGCACACACTTCCGATAGCTTGCGAAGGCCTAAAAAACACAAGCGGCCCTTGAGTTATTGTCTGAGAGACTGTTTTCATCAAGTTTGAAGCCTCAGTTTTGGCTGGACAGCCGTTTCTTTATTTTTGGGGCCTTTGTGTTTTTCGACCTGGAAATGGCAAAAAAGGCGCGAAAACATTGATTTGTCTCTCCTGCCGCGCACACACTTCCGATATCTTGCGAAGGCCTAAAAAACACAAGCAGCCCTTGAGTTGTTGTGGGAGAGACTGTTTTCATCAAGTTTGAAGCCATAGTTTTGGCGCGGCAGCCGTTTCTTTCATTTTGGGGCCTATGTCTTTTTCGACCTGGAAATGGCAAAAAAGGCGCGAAAACATGGATTTGTCTCTCCTGCCGCGCACACACTTCCGATAGCGTGCAAAGGCCTAAAAAACACAAGCAGACCGTGAGTTATTATGGGAGAGACTGTTTTTATCAAGTTTGAAGCCATAGTTTTGGCGCGCCAGCCGTTTCTTTCATTTTGGGGCCTATGTGTTTTTCGACCTTGAAATCGCAAAAAAGTCGCGAAAACATTGATTTGTCTCTCCTGCCGCGCACACACTTCCGATATCTTGCGAAGGCCTAAAAAACACAAGCAGCCCGTGAGTTATTGTCTGAGAGACTGTTTTCATCAAGTTTGAAGCCTCAGTTTTGGCTGGACAGCCGTTTCTTTATTTTTGGGGCCTTTGTGTTTTTCGACCTGGAAATGGCAAAAAAGGCGCGAAAACATGGATTTGTCTCTCCTGCCGCGCACACACTTCCGATAGCTTGCGAAGGCCTAAAAAACACAAGCGGCCCTTGGGTTATTGTCTGAGAGACTGTTTTCATCAAGTTTGTAGCCTCAGTGTTGGCGCGGCAGCCTTTTCTTTCTCTTTCGGGATTGTGTTTTTCTCCACCTGAAAATGCCAAAGAAGGCATAAAAACATGGATTTGTCTCTCCTGCTGCGCACACACTTCGGAGAGCTTGCAAATGCCTAATAACCACAAGCAGCCCCTACTCCATTATGGGAGACACTGTTTTCATCAAGTTTGAAGCCTCAGTGTTGGCGCGGCAGCCATTTCTTTCTCTTTCGGGATTGTGTTTTTCTCCACCTGAAAATGCCAAAGAAGGCATAAAAACATGGATTTGTCTCTCCTGCTGCGCACACACTTCGGAGAGCTTGCAAATGCCTAATAACCACAAGCAGCCCCTACTCCATTATGGGAGACACTGTTTTCATCAAGTTTGAAGCCTCAGTGTTGGCGCGGCAGCCATTTCTTTCTCTTTCGGGATTGTGTTTTTCTCCACCTGAAAATGCCAAAGAAGGCATAAAAACATGGATTTGTCTCTCCTGCTGCGCACACACTTCGGAGAGCTTGCAAAGGCCTAATAACCACAAGCAGCCCCTACTCCACTATGGGAGACACTGTTTTCATCAAGTTTGAAGCCTCAGTGTTGGCGCGGCAGCCTTTTCTTTCTCTTTCGGGATTGTGTTTTTCTCCACCTGAAAATGCCAAAGAAGGCATAAAAACATGGATTTGTCTCTCCTGCTGCGCACACACTTCGGAGAGCTTGCAAATGCCTAATAACCACAAGCAGCCCCTACTCCATTATGGGAGACACTGTTTTCATCAAGTTTGAAGCCTCAGTGTTGGCGCGGCAGCCATTTCTTTCTCTTTCGGGATTGTGTTTTTCTCCACCTGAAAATGCCAAAGAAGGCATAAAAACATGGATTTGTCTCTCCTGCTGCGCACACACTTCGGAGAGCTTGCAAATTCCTAATAACCACAAGCAGCCCCTACTCCATTATGGGAGACACTGTTTTCATCAAGTTTGAAGCCTCAGTGTTGGCGCGGCAGACATTTCTTTCTCTTTCGGGATTGTGTTTTTCTCCACCTGAAAATGCCAAAGAAGGCATAAAAACATGGATTTGTCTCTCCTGCTGCGCACACACTTCGGAGAGCTTGCAAATGCCTAATAACCACAAGCAGCCCCTACTCCACTATGGGAGACACTGTTTTCATCAAGTTTGAAGCCTCAGTGTTGGCGCGGCAGCCTTTTCTTTCTCTTTCGGGATTGTGTTTTTCTCCACCTGAAAATGCCAAAGAAGGCATAAAAACATGGATTTGTCTCTCCTGCTGCGCACACACTTCGGAGAGCTTGCAAATGCCTAATAACCACAAGCAGCCCCTACACCATTATGGGAGACACTGTTTTCATCAAGTTTGAAGCCTCAGTGTTGGCGCGGCAGCCTTTTCTTTCTCTTTCGGGATTGTGTTTTTCTCCACCTGAAAATGCCAAAGAAGGCATAAAAACATGGATTTGTCTCTCCTGCTGCGCACACACTTCGGAGAGCTTGCAAATGCCTAATAACCACAAGCAGCCCCTACTCCATTATGGGAGACACTGTTTTCATCAAGTTTGAAGCCTCAGTGTTGGCGCGGCAGCCATTTCTTTCTCTTTCGGGATTGTGTTTTTCTCCACCTGAAAATGCCAAAGAAGGCATAAAAACATGGATTTGTCTCTCCTGCTGCGCACACACTTCGGAGAGCTTGCAAAGGCCTAATAACCACAAGCAGCCCCTACTCCATTATGGGAGACACTGTTTTCATCAAGTTTGAAGCCTCAGTGTTGGCGCGGCAGCCTTTTCTTTCTCTTTCGGGATTGTGTTTTTCTCCACCTGAAAATGCCAAAGAAGGCATAAAAACATGGATTTGTCTCTCCTGCTGCGCACACACTTCGGAGAGCTTGCAAAGGCCTAATAACCACAAGCAGCCCCTACTCCATTATGGGAGACACTGTTTTCATCAAGTTTGAAGCCTCAGTGTTGGCGCGGCAGCCTTTTCTTTCTCTTTCGGGATTGTGTTTTTCTCCACCTGAAAATGCCAAAGAAGGCATAAAAACATGGATTTGTCTCTCCTGCCGCGCACACACTTCCGATAGCGTGCAAAGGCCTAAAAAACACAAGCAGCCCGTGAGTTATTATGGGAGAGACTGTTTTTATCAAGTTTGAAGCCATAGTTTTGGCGCGGCAGCCGTTTCTTTCATTTTGGGGCCTATGTGTTTTTCGACCTTGAAATCGCAAAAAAGGCGCGAAAACATGGATTTGTCTCTCCTGCCGCGCACACACTTCCGATATCTTGCGAAGGCCTAAAAAACACAAGCAGCCCTTGAGTTATTGTGGGAGAGACAGTTTTCATCAAGTTTGAAGCCATAGTTTTGGCGCGCCAGCCGTTTCTTTCATTTTGGGGCCTTTGTGTTTTTCGACCTGGAAATGGCAAAAAAGGCGCGAAAACATGGATTTGTCTCTCCTGCCGCGCACACACTTCCGATAGCTTGCGAAGGCCTAAAAAACACAAGCGGCCCTTGAGTTATTGTCTGAGAGACTGTTTTCATCAAGTTTGAAGCCTCAGTTTTGGCTGGACAGCCGTTTCTTTATTTTTGGGGCCTTTGTGTTTTTCGACCTGGAAATGGCAAAAAAGGCGCGAAAACATTGATTTGTCTCTCCTGCCGCGCACACACTTCCGATATCTTGCGAAGGCCTAAAAAACACAAGCAGCCCTTGAGTTGTTGTGGGAGAGACTGTTTTCATCAAGTTTGAAGCCATAGTTTTGGCGCGGCAGCCGTTTCTTTCATTTTGGGGCCTATGTGTTTTTCGACCTGGAAATGGCAAAAAAGGCGCGAAAACATGGATTTGTCTCTCCTGCCGCGCACACACTTCCGATAGCGTGCAAAGGCCTAAAAAACACAAGCAGCCCGTGAGTTATTATGGGAGAGACTGTTTTCATCAAGTTTGAAGCCATAGTTTTGGCGCGCCAGCCGTTTCTTTCATTTTGGGGCCTATGTGTTTTTCGACCTTGAAATCGCAAAAAAGTCGCGAAAACATTGATTTGTCTCTCCTGCCGCGCACACACTTCCGATATCTTGCGAAGGCCTAAAAAACACAAGCAGCCCTTGAGTTATTTTCTGAGAGACTGTTTTCATCAAGTTTGAAGCCTCAGTTTTGGCTGGACAGCCGTTTCTTTATTTTTGGGGCCTTTGTGTTTTTCGACCTGGAAATGGCAAAAAAGGCGCGAAAACATGGATTTGTCTCTCCTGCCGCGCACACACTTCCGATAGCGTGCAAAGGCCTAAAAAACACAAGCAGCCCGTGAGTTATTATGGGAGAGACTGTTTTCATCAAGTTTGAAGCCATAGTTTTGGCGCGGCAGCCGTTTCTTTCATTTTGGGGCCTATGTGTTTTTCGACCTTGAAATCGCAAAAAAGGCGCGAAAACATGGATTTGTCTCTCCTGCCGCGCACACACTTCCGATATCTTGCGAAGGCCTAAAAAACACAAGCAGCCCTTGAGTTATTGTCTGAGAGACTGTTTTCATCAAGTTTGAAGCCTCAGTTTTGGCTGGACAGCCGTTTCTTTATTTTTGGGGCCTTTGTGTTTTTCGACCTGGAAATGGCAAAAAAGGCGCGAAAACATGGATTTGTCTCTCCTGCCGCGCACACACTTCCGATAGCGTGCAAAGGCCTAAAAAACACAAGCAGCCCGTGAGTTATTATGGGAGAGACTGTTTTCATCAAGTTTGAAGCCATAGTTTTGGCGCGGCAGCCGTTTCTTTCATTTTGGGGCCTATGTGTTTTTCGACCTTGAAATCGCAAAAAAGGCGCGAAAACATGGATTTGTCTCTCCTGCCGCGCACACACTTCCGATATCTTGCGAAGGCCTAAAAAACACAAGCAGCCCTTGAGTTATTGTGGGAGAGACAGTTTTCATCAAGTTTGAAGCCATAGTTTTGGCGCGGCAGCCGTTTCTTTCATTTTGGGGCCTTTGTGTTTTTCGACCTGGAAATGGCAAAAAAGGCGTGAAAACATGGATTTGTCTCTCCTGCCGCGCACACACTTCCGATAGCTTGCGAAGGCCTAAAAAACACAAGCGGCCCTTGAGTTATTGTCTGAGAGACTGTTTTCATCAAGTTTGAAGCCTCAGTGTTGGCGCGGCAGACATTTCTTTCTCTTTCGGGATTGTGTTTTTCTCCACCTGAAAATGCCAAAGAAGGCATAAAAACATGGATTTGTCTCTCCTGCTGCGCACACACTTCGGAGAGCTTGCAAAGGCCTAATAACCACAAGCAGCCCCTACTCCACTATGGGAGACACTGTTTTCATCAAGTTTGAAGCCTCAGTGTTGGCGCGGCAGCCTTTTCTTTCTCTTTCGGGATTGTGTTTTTCTCCACCTGAAAATGCCAAAGAAGGCATAAAAACATGGATTTGTCTCTCCTGCTGCGCACACACTTCGGAGAGCTTGCAAATGCCTAATAACCACAAGCAGCCCCTACACCATTATGGGAGACACTGTTTTCATCAAGTTTGAAGCCTCAGTGTTGGCGCGGCAGCCTTTTCTTTCTCTTTCGGGATTGTGTTTTTCTCCACCTGAAAATGCCAAAGAAGGCATAAAAACATGGATTTGTCTCTCCTGCTGCGCACACACTTCGGAGAGCTTGCAAATGCCTAATAACCACAAGCAGCCCCTACTCCATTATGGGAGACACTGTTTTCATCAAGTTTGAAGCCTCAGTGTTGGCGCGGCAGCCATTTCTTTCTCTTTCGGGATTGTGTTTTTCTCCACCTGAAAATGCCAAAGAAGGCATAAAAACATGGATTTGTCTCTCCTGCTGCGCACACACTTCGGACAGCTTGCAAAGGCCTAATAACCACAAGCAGCCCCTACTCCATTATGGGAGACACTGTTTTCATCAAGTTTGAAGCCTCAGTGTTGGCGCGGCAGCCTTTTCTTTCTCTTTCGGGATTGTGTTTTTCTCCACCTGAAAATGCCAAAGAAGGCATAAAAACATGGATTTGTCTCTCCTGCTGCGCACACACTTCGGAGAGCTTGCAAATGCCTAATAACCACAAGCAGCCCCTACTCCATTATGGGAGACACTGTTTTCATCAAGTTTGAAGCCTCAGTTTTGGCTGGACAGCCATTTCTTTATTTTTGGGGCCTGTGTGTTTTTCGACCTGGAAATGGCAAAAAAGGCGCGAAAACATTGATTTGTCTCTCCTGCCGCGCACACACTTCCGATAGCGTGCAAAGGCCTAAAAAACACAAGCAGCCCGTGAGTTATTATGGGAGAGACTGTTTTCATCAAGTTTGAAGCCATAGTTTTGGCGCGCCAGCCGTTTCTTTCATTTTGGGGCCTATGTGTTTTTCGACCTTGAAATCGCAAAAAAGTCGCGAAAACATTGATTTGTCTCTCCTGCCGCGCACACACTTCCGATAGCTTGCGAAGGCCTAAAAAACACAAGCGGCCCTTGAGTTATTGTCTGAGAGACTGTTTTCATCAAGTTTGAAGCCTCAGTTTTGGCTGGACAGCCGTTTCTTTATTTTTGGGGCCTTTGTGTTTTTCGACCTGGAAATGGCAAAAAAGGCGCGAAAACATTGATTTGTCTCTCCTGCCGCGCACACACTTCCGATATCTTGCGAAGGCCTAAAAAACACAAGCAGCCCTTGAGTTGTTGTGGGAGAGACTGTTTTCATCAAGTTTGAAGCCATAGTTTTGGCGCGGCAGACGTTTCTTTCATTTTGGGGCCTTTGTGTTTTTCGACCTGGAAATGGCAAAAAAGGCGCGAAAACATGGATTTGTCTCTCCTGCCGCGCACACACTTCCGATAGCGTGCAAAGGCCTAAAAAACACTAGCAGCCCGTGAGTTATTATGGGAGAGACTGTTTTCATCAAGTTTGAAGCCATAGTTTTGGCGCGGCAGCCGTTTCTTTCATTTTGGGGCCTATGTGTTTTTCGACCTTGAAATCGCAAAAAAGGCGCGAAAACATGGATTTGTCTCTCCTGCCGCGCACACACTTCCGATATCTTGCGAAGGCCTAAAAAACACAAGCAGCCCTTGAGTTATTGTGGGAGAGACAGTTTTCATCAAGTTTGAAGCCATAGTTTTGGCGCGCCAGCCGTTTCTTTCATTTTGGGGCCTTTGTGTTTTTCGACCTGGAAATGGCAAAAAAGGCGCGAAAACATGGATTTGTCTCTCCTGCCGCGCACACACTTCCGATAGCGTGCAAAGGCCTAAAAAACACAAGCAGCCCGTGAGTTATTATGGGAGAGACTGTTTTCATCAATTTTGAAGCCATAGTTTTGGCACGCCAGCCGTTTCTTTCATTTTGGGGCCTATGAGTTTTTCGACCTTGAAATCGCAAAAAAGTCGCGAAAACATTGATTTGTCTCTCCTGCCGCGCACACACTTCCGATATCTTGCGAAGGCCTAAAAAACACAAGCAGCCCTTGAGTTATTGTGGGAGAGACAGTTTTCATCAAGTTTGAAGCCATAGTTTTGGCGCGCCAGCCGTTTCTTTCATTTTGGGGCCTTTGTGTTTTTCGACCTGGAAATGGCAAAAAAGGCGCGAAAACATGGATTTGTCTCTCCTGCCGTGCACACACTTCCGATAGCGTGCAAAGGCCTAAAAAACACAAGCAGCCCGTGAGTTATTATGGGAGAGACTGTTTTCATCAAGTTTGAAGCCATAGTTTTGGCGCGCCAGCCGTTTCTTTCATTTTGGGGCCTATGTGTTTTTCGACCTTGAAATCGCAAAAAAGGCGCGAAAACATGGATTTGTCTCTCCTGCCGCGCACACACTTCCGATATCTTGCGAAGGCCTAAAAAACACAAGCAGCCCTTGAGTTATTGTGGGAGAGACAGTTTTCATCAAGTTTGAAGCCATAGTTTTGGCGCGCCAGCCGTTTCTTTCATTTTGGGGCCTTTGTGTTTTTCGACCTGGAAATGGCAAAAAAGGCGCGAAAACATGGATTTGTCTCTCCTGCCGCGCACACACTTCCGATAGCGTGCAAAGGCCTAAAAAACACAAGCAGCCCGTGAGTTATTATGGGAGAGAATGTTTTCATCAAGTTTGAAGCCATAGTTTTGGCGCGCCAGCCGTTTCTTTCATTTTGGGGCCTATGTGTTTTTCGACCTTGAAATCGCAAAAAAGTCGCGAAAACATTGATTTGTCTCTCCTGCCGCGCACACACTTCCGATATCTTGCGAAGGCCTAAAAAACACAAGCAGCCCTTGAGTTATTGTGGGAGAGACTGTTTTCATCAAGTTTGAAGTCATAGTTTTGGCGCGGCAGCCGTTTCTTTCATTTTGGGGCCTTTGTGTTTTTCGACCTGGAAATGGCAAAAAAGGCGCGAAAACATGGATTTGTCTCTCCTGCCGCGCACACACTTCCGATAGCTTGCGAAGGCCTAAAAAACACAAGCGGCCCTTGAGTTATTGTCTGAGAGACTGTTTTGATCAAGTTTGAAGCCTCAGTTTTGGCTGGACAGCCGTTTCTTTATTTTTGGGGCCTTTGTGTTTTTCGACCTGGAAATGGCAAAAAAGGCGCGAAAACATGGATTTGTCTCTCCTGCCGCGCACACACTTCCGATAGCGTGCAAAGGCCTAAAAAACACAAGCAGCCCGTGAGTTATTATGGGAGAGACTGTTTTCATCAAGTTTGAAGCCATAGTTTTGGCGCGGCAGCCGTTTCTTTCATTTTGGGGCCTATGTGTTTTTCGACCTTGAAATTGCAAAAAAGGCGCGAAAACATGGATTTGTCTCTCCTGCCGCGCACACACTTCCGATATCTTGCGAAGGCCTAAAAAACACAAGCAGCCCTTGAGTTATTGTGGGAGAGACAGTTTTCATCAAGTTTGAAGCCATAGTTTTGGCGCGGCAGCCGTTTCTTTCATTTTGGGGCCTTTGTGTTTTTCGACCTGGAAATGGCAAAAAAGGCGCGAAAACATGGATTTGTCTCTCCTGCCGCGCACACACTTCCGATAGCTTGCGAAGGCCTAAAAAACACAAGCGGCCCTTGAGTTATTATGGGAGAGACTGTTTTCATCAAGTTTGAAGCCTCAGTGTTGGCGCGGCAGCCTTTTCTTTCTCTTTCGGGATTGTGTTTTTCTCCACCTGAAAATGCCAAAGAAGGCATAAAAACATGGATTTGTCTCTCCTGCTGCGCACACACTTCGGAGAGCTTGCAAATGCCTAATAACCACAAGCAGCCCCTACTCCATTATGGGAGACACTGTTTTCATCAAGTTTGAAGCCTCAGTGTTGGCGCGGCAGCCATTTCTTTCTCTTTCGGGATTGTGTTTTTCTCCACCTGAAAATGCCAAAGAAGGCATAAAAACATGGATTTGTCTCTCCTGCTGCGCACACACTTCGGAGAGCTTGCAAATGCCTAATAACCACAAGCAGCCCCTACTCCATTATGGGAGACACTGTTTTCATCAAGTTTGAAGCCTCAGTGTTGGCGCGGCAGCCATATCTTTCTCTTTCGGGATTGTGTTTTTCTCCACCTGAAAATGCCAAAGAAGGCATAAAAACATGGATTTGTCTCTCCTGCTGCGCACACACTTCGGAGAGCTTGCAAAGGCCTAATAACCACAAGCAGCACCTACTCCACTATGGGAGACACTGTTTTCATCAAGTTTGAAGCCTCAGTGTTGGCGCGGCAGCCTTTTCTTTCTCTTTCGGGATTGTGTTTTTCTCCAATTGAAAATGCCAAAGAAGGCATAAAAACATGGATTTGTCTCTCCTGCTGCGCACACACTTCGGAGAGCTTGCAAATGCCTAATAACCACAAGCAGCCCCTACTCCATTATGGGAGACACTGTTTTCATCAAGTTTGAAGCCTCAGTGTTGGCGCGGCAGCCATTTCTTTCTCTTTCGGGATTGTGTTTTTCTCCACCTGAAAATGCCAAAGAAGGCATAAAAACATGGATTTGTCTCTCCTGCTGCGCACACACTTCGGAGAGCTTGCAAATGCCTAATAACCACAAGCAGCCCCTACTCCATTATGGGAGACACTGTTTTCATCAAGTTTGAAGCCTCAGTGTTGGCGCGGCAGCCATTTCTTTCTCTTTCGGGATTGTGTTTTTCTCCACCTGAAAATGCCAAAGAAGGCATAAAAACATGGATTTGTCTCTCCTGCTGCGCACACACTTCGGAGAGCTTGCAAATGCCTAATAACCACAAGCAGCCCCTACTCCATTATGGGAGACACTGTTTTCATCAAGTTTGAAGCCTCAGTGTTGGCGCGGCAGCCATTTCTTTCTCTTTCGGGATTGTGTTTTTCTCCACCTGAAAATGCCAAAGAAGGCATAAAAACATGGATTTGTCTCTCCTGCTGCGCACACACTTCGGAGAGCTTGCAAATGCCTAATAACCACAAGCAGCCCCTACTCCATTATGGGAGACACTGTTTTCATCAAGTTTGAAGCCTCAGTGTTGGCGCGGCAGCCATTTCTTTCTCTTTCGGGATTGTGTTTTTCTCCACCTGAAAATGCCAAAGAAGGCATAAAAACATGGATTTGTCTCTCCTGCTGCGCACACACTTCGGAGAGCTTGCAAATGCCTAATAACCACAAGCAGCCCCTACTCCATTATGGGAGACACTGTTTTCATCAAGTTTGAAGCCTCAGTGTTGGCGCGGCAGCCATTTCTTTCTCTTTCGGGATTGTGTTTTTCTCCACCTGAAAATGCCAAAGAAGGCATAAAAACATGGATTTGTCTCTCCTGCTGCGCACACACTTCGGAGAGCTTGCAAATGCCTAATAACCACAAGCAGCCCCTACTCCATTATGGGAGACACTGTTTTCATCAAGTTTGAAACCTCAGTGTTGGCG